>NC_051386.1:11872259-11874759 GCF_015228065.2 Penaeus monodon | reverse complement strand
ACTTTTACGTTATGACTCACCAGTTGGTTCTAACTATTAATAACGTCTGTGTTTTTTTATTTCCTCTTCGTGAATTTTGTGCCTGATAAGTGCATGCTGCAAGCTGTATCTCGAGAGTAGTATTTACCATATTGATCGATCGTTAGTGTGTTATTGTACAGTCATTTGAATAATTATCAAAAATTATCAACTTTCACCCACGTGCGTTTCGTAATCTTGAGGTTGATGACCCCTTTTCCCTTGGGTCGTCAGGTCCTCGGGATATCTTGCTTGTTTAAACTTGAGGAGGATTCAAATGTACTTATTCATACTGGTTTAAGGGATTAAGAAATGTTAAGATGGTAAGTACACTGATGTTGAGGTGGTTGACACTGCCTGTGCCTTGTCGTTGCTTCATATACTTTGGGTAAATTATGAAAACAAGTTTAAGCAGCCTGTAGCCTGAGCAATGGAATACGAGTAACTTTGTAGGCCAAATCCAAGCTTAAGAATCGTAATGCTTAGTTATTTTGTGAAATTATTTTTAAAAATGCTGTATTATAAAGAAAAACATTATATCGAATAAAAATTATTAGCCGTGGAGTACGATTTATGAGTAAAATGATATCCTTAGTCAAGGGACTTTGGCGATTATAAGAACACGAGTGGGGGCCGTAAAAGAGAGAGAGAGAGAGAGAGAGAGAGAGAGAGAGAGAGACGAGGGAGGGAGGAGGAGAGAGAGAGAGAGGGAAAAGAGAGAAGAGACGACGAGAGAGAAGACAGAGAAAGACGAGATGAGACGAGAGAGAGAGAGCGAGACGAGAGAGGAGTAGAGGAGACAAACAGGACGACAGAGACAGAGACAGGACACAGAAAGACAGACAGCAGAGACACAGAACAGAGAACCAGCAGACAGAGGACAACCGACACAAACGAAACGACAGAGAACAACACACACACAACACACACACACACACACACACACACACACACACACACATACACAGACAAACCCCTCTCCACCACCACCCGTTTGTACCACGACACAATACGCTCTCAAACCTTGAAAAATATCCGACAATATCACCCCCACAAAAAAATGATATCCCAAAATATCCACCCATACACAGAACACCTGCGCCATCCATTCACATTACACGAGGCTGACACGAGCATGGACCCGAAGCCTCGTATCAAAGGAGACACACGGGCGGATAAATTCCTTTTGGACGCGATCTCCTTTGTCTTCGGCGCTCATGGCAACTGCACTGGTCTTCACGTTCAGGGCTACTGTTATTGTCTGGCGGTACTGCCATTATTCTTTTTTTTCTGTACTGGTCTTCGGTCTTTGTGTACTATTTTTTGCGTATTGGTTTTTGGTCTATGTATTGTGGTCTTTGCCTTTTTTTCTGAACTAGTGTAGTGCTGTTAAATGGTCTTCGGTCTTTATGCAGTGGTTTTTGCCTTTTTTTTTTTTTGCACTTGTCTTTGTGTAGTGGTTTTTGTATGTTTCTGTGCTGGTCTCTGTATTTTTCTGTACTGGTCATTGTATTTTTCTGTACTGGTCTTTGCGTACTGGTCTCTGTGCATTGGTCTTTGTGGTTAAGAAGGATGGAAGAAAGTGTATGTATACCTAGAGTGAAAAAGTATGTTTTTTTGTGTATGGAATATGGTTAATGGTGTGCGTGTGCGTGAAAGAGTGAGTGTATTGGTCTTAGTAGCGTATGGAGGGTGTAGGAAACTGCTTCTGGAGTGAGTGTACTGTTTTTAATATTGTAAAGACCGAAGGGGAAGGTGTGTGTGCGTGTGTGTGTGTGTGTGTGTGTGTGTATGTGTGTGCGCGCGCGCGTGTGTGTGTGTGTAGTGTGTGTGTGTGAGTGTGTGTGTGTGTGTGTGGTGTTGTGTGTGAGTGTGTGTGTGTGTGTGTGTGTGTGTGGTGTGTGTGTGTGTGTGTGTGTGTGTGTGTGTGACAGAGACAGAGACAGAGACAGACAGATACACAAACAGAGAGAGAGAGAGAGAGAGAGAGAGAGAGAGAGAGAGAGAGAGAGACAGAGAGACAGAGAGACAGAGAGACAGAGCCACAGAGACATAGTGTATGTGTGTATTCGAGTGTGAATGTATGTATGTGTCTGTTGAAAAGCAAATGTAAAAAGGAAGGTGTGCATATATATCTAGAGTGATCGGATATACTGTCCTTGTGGTTTATAAAGCAGAAAAAGAAGACAATGCTCGTGTGTGTGCCGAGCGTATGCATATGCTCTGAGATTCCATCGCGCGTGTCGAGAATAAAATTGTTGGAACCTTTTTATTCCAAAAAAATATTATATATATATATATATATATATATATTATTATATATCGGATATTTATACATATAATATATATATATTATATATAATAGCTAATATATATTATATATAATATAATTTTGATCGGTGAGTCTTATCAACGAATGCTCGTTTTTCTTACTAATCCTACTAAAACTTTTCAGTTCCTCTCAAAATTTATCCTTTAAACC
>NC_051386.1:11863659-11872159 GCF_015228065.2 Penaeus monodon | reverse complement strand
AGAAAAATTTTTTTAAAAAGGGGGTAATTCCCGTGGAGGGGGGGGGGGAGAGGAGAGAAGGGGAGGGGAGAGAGAGATGGGGAGAAGGGGGGAGAGGAGAGTAGAGAGAGAGAGGGAGAGAGAAGGAAGAAACAGAAAAAACAGACAGACAGAAAACGAAAAGACGACAGACGACAGACAGACAGACAGACGACAGACAGACAGACAGACAGACAGACAGACAGACAGACAGACAGAGATAAAGAGAAAGAGAGAGAGAGAAAGAGAGAGAGGGGGGGAAAGAGAGAGAGAGAGAGAGGGAGAGGGAGAGGGAGAGAGAGAGAGAGAGAGAGAGAGAGATTATGATAACCAGTTTCCTGTAACACATCATATCTGCAACAAACATTTACACTTAAGCTTTTACTAAACCTTTCGGGAATAAATATGTGGATAAAACATTTTTAGAAGACCTATATTTATTTTCTATTCCATAGGCCTAAGTTTCCCTAAGCATCTCAGTGTTTTTAACCGCAGAATAAATATACAAGAAAAACATCTCGAAGGTTTATCCAAAAAAAGTTCAGATTTTTTCGTAGAAAAGGGTTGGGGGGAGCGAAGAGAGTTTTTCTGAGTTAAAAAAAATAGGGGGGGTTTGTGAAAAAATTTAAAAAATTTGGGGATCTTTCTGGAGTTAAACCAATAGTCGTAGGAGCTTATTTCGGGAGCTTTTAGGAGTTAAACCAACAGTCGTGGTGGTGTGGGAACTTTTTTGAGCTTTGGGAGCTTCCTGTAGGTAAACCAATTACCGGGGGTTTGAAAAATTTAGATTTGGGGAGCTTTCTGGAGTTGGGGTTCGTGTTTAGGGGGGAAAAATTTAGAGCTTTAGGGATTAAACCCCAAAATTTTTTGGCATATAGAAAAAATAGAGTTTTCGGGATTTAAAAAAACCAAAGCCGGTGTGTTGTGGGAAAATTTTAGAGTTTTAAATTTTTTTTTTTTTTTTTTTTTTTTTTTGAAGAATGGGAACTACGAGTGTATGGAGTGTAGAGGGCAAAGGGGGAGGGGGTGAATATGAAGTAAGGAGGGTGAATGTGAAGTAAGGGGGGGAGTGAATGTGGGGGTAGGGAGGTGCGGGTGTGAGGGGGGTGAAGTCTTTTTCATGGATGCTACTTCTGTCGTATAAATGTGTATATATAAACCCTCGCACCTTTTAGAATAATTTGAATTTTTCGTTTTCTATTTTCTGGTGTTTCCTAGGTCAAGGATGCTATTATGTTTATTCAACTTTGGGAAGAGAGAAAAAAATATGCAATTTTTATATTCCATGACAACTTTAAAAGAAGGTCTTAAATCCATATTAAAAAAAAACGGTCGAAAACGTGATGTAACATCGCAAAATATAACATATTATGTCCTAAATATTTGATATTATTTCCTATTCCTTCTTTTACATATATTTTAAGACATTCTAAAAACCAAAAAACAAACAAAAACAATAATAATAACAAAAAGACAGTCACCATCATACAGCAAAACTTCATGCACGTCATGATAAATAAGTCATTGTAACAAGGGGAAAAAAAAAAAGTACACCGTGGCTTTTTCATGACCTAACTTGGGTCTTGATATTGCCCCCCTGCATGTGGCAATGTGATGTGGATGAACAGGGGGGGGTGGGGGTGGGGGTGGGGGGTGGGGGGGGGGGGGAGGGGGGGTAGAACTTCTCGGAAGGAATGTGTGGTAGTTTTTTTTTGGGTTTTGTTTTGGTCCTTTTTTTTTTTTTTTTTTTTTTCTTTTCTTTTCCTCTTTTTCTCTTTCCTCTTCCTCCTTCCTTTTCTCTCTCTCTCTTTTCTCTCTCTTTTCTCTCTCTCTCTCTCTCCTCTCTTTTCTCGCTTTATCCTTTTCCCTTTCCTCCTCTATCTTTCCTCTCTGTCTTTTTTTTTTTTCTCTTTCTCTCTCTCTTTCTCTGTCTTTAATTCATTTTTTTTGCTGCGGAGGAGGGTAAGATTACACTAGGAAATGTTTAAAAGCTAGATGTTTGTGTTTTTTTTTCCTCTAGTCTTTTCTCTTTAGTTAACCACCCACATCTCGAGATGTCTATATCTACCCGGGTATAAAAATGCATATATATATATATATATATATATATATATATATATATATATATATATATATATATATAGATATATATATATATATATTAATATATATATACATATATATAATATATATATATATAATATATATATATTATATATATATATATTAATATATATGTATTATATATATATACATATATATATATATATATATGTATATTGTATATATGTATATGTATATATATACATATATATATACATATATATATACATATATATTCAGAGAGAGAGAGAGAGAGAGAGAGAGAGAGAGAGAGAGAGAGAGAGAAATTACGAACAACCGATATAAAGTGAAAATGACCGAGAATAAACGAGAATGAGCGAGAACGAGGCGAGATACATCACACGACGAAACCCCCAATCATCACAGGCGTTAAATCCCTTATGAACGTCGAGAAATCTCACTTAATGAACGCTTAACGAACACCCATTCACAACTTGAACGTGATAACAAACGCGGCTCCCAATCTCCGTTTTCTATTGGTAAGGTGATGCTTGTTACCACCATCAACGGAAAATGTAATCAGGCCTCTTCTTGTGTGGGGGGAAAATACAAAAAAAATAAATAAATCCTGAGTGGACTAATTGAGGAGTACGAGTGAGAAAGAGAAGAAAAAAGGGGAAAAAATAATAAAAAATCAAACCGAAAAAATTAGAAAAAAACAAAAGAGGGTGTTTTTCTTTCACAAAGGACGTTAGCGGGACCCTTTCTTGTCTAAAAAGAATCAATAAAAAAAAAAAGGCAAAACAAAAAACACTTTTTTACTTGGGTTTTTAAATTTGGGTTTTGGGGTTACTCCGCATAAAAAAACATTATTACTTTTAATTTTATTTTTATTATTATTGTTATCTTTAAAGGGGGGATCTTTATTATTTTTTATTATCATTTTTTGTTACATCATTATTATTATTATCATTATTATATATTTTTTTTCCCCCCCTTTTTTCTTTTAGAAATAGTATCATTATAGTATTCTAAGAATGTAGGGCTTGGACCAATAATCAATAAAACTATATTTGTGTATACATTTTCAGAGTAAACACGAATAAACAACATTTTTATATCCTCGCCCCCCCCACGATGAAAAAATAAAAAAAAAAAAAAAAAAAAAATTTTTTTTTTAAAAAAAAAAAAAAAAAATTTTTTTTTTTTGGGGGGGGGGGGGGGGGAAAAAAAAAAGGAGGGAGGGGAGAGAGAGAGAAAAAAGGGGGAGAGGGGAAAAAAAGGGGGGGGGGGAGAGGGAAAAGAGAGGGAAGGGGGGGAGAGGGAAAGGGGGGGGGGGGGGAGGGGGGGGGGGGAGAAGGGGGGGAGAGAAAGGGGGGGGGAGGGAGGAGAGGGAAAGAGGGGGAGAGAAAGAGAAAAGGGGGGAGGGAAAAGGGGGGGGAAAAAAAGGGGGGGGGAAAAAAAAAGGGGGAAAAAAAGGGGGAAAAAAAGAGGGGGGGAAAAAGAAAAAAAAAGGGGGAAAAGAAAAAAAAAAAAAGGGGGAAAAGGAAAAAAAAAAAAAGGGGGGGGGGAGAGAGAAAGGGGGGGGGAGAGAAGAGAAAAGGGGGAAAAGGGGGGGGGGGAAAAAGAGAGAGAGAGGGGGGGGGAGGGGAGAGAGGAAAAAAAAAGAGAGAGAGGGAGAAGGGGAAAAAAAAAAAAAAAAAAGAAAAAAAAAAAAAGAGAGAGAAAAAAAAAAGGGGGGGGAAAAAAAAAAGGGGGAAAAAAAAAGTTTTTTTGGGGGTTTTTAAAAAAAAAGGGTTTTAAAAAAAAAAGAAAAAAAGGGGGGGGGGAAAAAAAAAAAGAAGGGGGGAAAAAAAGGGGGGGGGGTTTTTAAAAAAAGGGGGGGGAATTTTTTTTTTAAAAAAAGGGGGGGGAGGAAAATTTTTTTTTTTTTTTAAAAAAAAATTTAAATTTTTAAAAAAAAAAAAATTTTTTTGGGGGGGGGGGGGAAAAAAAAAAAAAAAAAAAAAAACCCAAAAAAAAAAAAAAAAAAAAAAAGAAAGGGGGAAGGGGAAAAAGGGGGGAAAAGGGGGGGGGGGGGGGGAAAGAAAAAGGGGGGGGAAAAAAAAAAGGGGGGGAAAAAAAAAGGAAAAAGGGGGGGAAAAAAAGGGGGGAAGGGGGGGAAAGGGGGAAAAAAAGAAAAAAAAAAGGGGAAAAAGGGGGGGGAAAAAAAAATGGGGAAAAAAAAAAAAAAGGGAAAATTTTGGGGGGGGGGGGGAAAAAAAGGGGGGGGGGGAAAAAAAAAAAAAAAAAAAAAAAAAAAAGGGGGAAAAAAAAAAAAGGGGGGGAAGGGGGGGGGAACCCTTTTTTAAGGGGGGGGGGGGGAAAGGGGGGGGGGGGGGGGGAAAAAAAAAAGAGGAGGGGGGTTTTGGGGGAAAAGGGGGAAAAAGGGGGAAGATTTTTAAAAAAAAAAAGAAGGGAAAATTGCATTATATATTAAATAGTTCATTCTTTTTTTTTTCATTTTTTTTCTTTAAAACAAAAGTGATCTAACTGACTACAAATCTCTCGCAAAAACCACCACTTACGTAATCACTCCTACCTCTTTTTCTCATCATAAAATACACCACCACCCACTCCACACACCTTACACATGCACAACGACACAACACACGCACACACACACACACACACACACACACACACACACACACACACACACACACACACACACACACACATACACACAACCAAATACACCACACCACGCACACACACACCCCACGCACGCACACGCACCGACACACGCATCAAACGCACACTAACAGAAACACATTACATACACCGCACACACACACACACACACACACACACACACACACACACACACACACACACACACACACACACACAATTATACACCCCCCCCAAAAAAAATCAATTTTATCCCAAAGATACGCCAGGTTTACGAGTATGTTGATGGAGAAGAAGACTGCAGGTGTGAATGATTCTTATCTCTGTCAGAACTGTCATACGTATATCCACGTCCATGTGTGTACGCGTCTGTAAGTGAGTGTGTGAAATCTGTTTACAAGAACATTTTACCCGTCAAAAGCGGGCGATTTACGAACAATAATCGCATCCCCGTGGCATCACTCAGCATCACTCACGTCGGTTGATAGAAATATTGTCTTAGGAGTGTGAAAAAGAGATCATATTAGTCACAGGAATATACGAGAGTGTGTTATAAAGACTGATATTTACTCACTTGGTCCTCGAGGTGGTGATGTTCTTGTTATAAAAGTATCCGTGACGAATCCCAATGAAACGCTCGACCGCCATTGTGGAAACTAACAGGTGCGTGACAAGGCTGATCAACATCATGGAAAATCCGTGGAAGTTGCACAGCTCCTTCTGCAACGGGAAAGGGGGGGAAAGGGGGAAATTTAGAGAGTGAGATGCAGGTATAGAAAGAGAAACAGATACATAAATAGATAGATGGTTAATATATAGACGAATAGACAGATAGATTGGTAGATAGATAGGTAGATAGACAGATAGATAGATAGGTAGATAGGTAATTTATCTTCCCGCCTCTTCTCTTCTCACTGTGTGCATATAACCATCTATATTTACATTACATACACACACACACATATATGTGTTTATATATATATATATATAAATATATATATATATATATATATAAAAATATATATATAATAGATATAGAGAGAGAGAGAGAGAGAGAGGAGAGAGAGAGAGAGAGAGAGAGAGAGAGAGAGAGAGGGGGGAGAGAAGAGAGAGAGAGAGAGAGAGAGAGAGGGATTGAGATAGTCAGACAGACAGACGATAATAGATAAACATACAGACATAAATAGACCGATAAACATACACACTCATCCACGCAGACAAACCAGCCTCCATCACTCTGGCGAAGCAAACCATTAAACAAATGAGACGCATCTGTAGCACTAATTAACCAAGAATTCACGTAATCTCTCCTCCTCTCCGCCTACCTTATTCCGCGTGTCTCCTATTTTATCTCTTTCTTCTTATCGCCTAGTCTCCTTAAAAGAGCCGACGTTTGTCTCATTCTCTGATTCATTCACACCCTTTGAGGAAAAGTTGTTGTTTTTTTCTTATCTTTCTCTCTTTCTCTCTCTATTTTCTCTTTCTCTTTCTCTTTAAACCTCTCTTTCTCTTTCTCTTTCTCTTTCTCTTTCTTTCTCTTATCCTCTCTCTCTCTCTCTCTCTCTCTCTCTCTCTCTCTCTCTCTCTCTCTCTCTCCCTCTCCCTCTCCCTCTCCCTCTCTCTCTCCTTCTCCCTCTCCCTCTCTCCCTCTCCCTCTCTCTCTGTCATCGTCATGAACGCCATAATTCTCCTTGCAACCCCCCCCCCCCCCGTTCGTGATGGCTGGCCCGCCGGTTGAGCGAGAATTCGTGCGAGACACTGAAATAGTGGAGTTGTTCTTGGAAATGAGTGTGTTTGCTTGCTTGCGTGCGTGCGATGCGGCGAGAGAGAGGTTTGACTTCATCTTTTTTTTTATTCTTATTCTTATTCTTCTTTTCTTTATTTATTTTTTTATTTCATTTTTTTTTTTTTTTTTTTTTTTCTTAAGGATCTCGAATCTCGATTTTCTGTTTCATGTCTGTCTGCCTGCCTGTCTGCTCTCTCTCTCTCTCTCTCTCTCCTCTCTCTCTCTCCTCTCTACGCTCTCTCTCTCTCTCTCTCTCTCTCTCTCTCTCTCTCTCTCTCCTCTTCTCTCCTCTCCCCCTCCCCCTCCCTCTCCCTCTCCCCCTCCCCCTCCCTCTCCCTCTCTCTCTCCCTCCCTTTCTCCACTTCCTTCGTTAAGGCAAGAGTGAAATGAAAGAAATAAAGGGGGAAAATCCGGGGGGTAACTGAACTAATCGCACCGAATCGAACTTTCACGTTTTCCCCATCGAGGTTAAACGGACCCAAAACACGGCCTCCCGTTCGCCCCATAACAGTTTTACGGGCCTTTTGCCTTACTCTGCTCGCCCTCTGTTCCCTTCCCCATCCCCACCTACCTCCCCTACCCTCCCCCTGCCCGCTTTTTCCCCTTCCCCATCCCTACCTATCTTCCCTACCCTCCCCTTGCCCTCTTTTTCATTTTCCCTACTTCCCTTCCCTTTCTCTTTTCTTCTTTTCCCTTTCCCCATCATCTCTTTCTCTTCTCTAGACCTCCTTTCCTTTCTCCTTGCCTCCTCCCCTTCCCTTCCCTTCACTCTTTTCCCTTCTCTCTCCCTTCCCTCCCTTTCTCTTGCCCTCCTCTTCCTTCTCCCTCCCTTCCCTCCCTTTCCCTTCTCCCTCCCTTCCCTCCCTTTCTCTTGCCCTCCTCTTCCTTCTCCCTCCCTTCCCTCCCTTTCCCTTCTCCCTCCCTTCCTTTCCCTTCCCTCCCCTCCCTTCCCCTCCCTTCGCTTTCTCTTGCGCGCTGGCGTTTTAAAATCCCAGCAGTCGCCTTTCTCCGGTCTGGGAGGTCCTCGTAAAATTGGGACTCGAGTATCCCCTCTGCCTTCCTTCCTCCTTCTCCTATTCCCTCCTACCCTCCTTCCATATTTCCTTCACCTATGCCTCTCCTCTCTCGCCGTTCTTACCTCTCTTTTTTTATTTCCATTCCTCTTCTTCCTCTTCCTGATCTTCCCCCCTTCCCCTCCTTATCTTCCCCCTTCCTTATTCCTTTCGCCCGTGCCTCTCCTCTCTCGCTGTTCTTTCGCCTCTATATTACTTTCCTTTCTTCTTTCTTCTTTCTTCCTGGCTCCATATTTCCTTCTCATATTTCCTCCTCACTTCCTCTGTTGCTTTCTTTTCATTTTTGACTTTTTTATTGTCATCTTCCTCTTCCTTCTACCCGTCTCCCCCTCCCCTCTCATGCCCTCTTCCTTACTCCTTCTACCATTCTATCTTCCTTTTCTACTCTCCCTATCCTCAAACCCATTCCTTCCTTCCTCTTCTTTCCTCCTCCTTCTTACTATCTTACTTCTTCCCCTCCTTTTCCCCCTCCTTTCTCTTCATCGTCTCCCTTCTCCCCTTACTTCTTCCCCTCCTTCTCCTCCCCTTCTTCCTCCCCTCCTCCCCTCTTCCTTTACATCCTTCCCTCCTACTCCTTCCCCTCTTCCTCCTCGTAACCTCTCTCCTCTTACCTCATTCTCCTCCTCGTCTCCTCTCTTCCCTTACCTCCTTCTCCTCCTCCCTCTTCCTCGTCTCCCCTCTTCCTTTACCTCCTTCTCCTCCTCGTCTCCCCTCCTCCCACCCCCTTCCCTTACTTCCACCCCTGCCGAGTGAAATGGAACGATAAAGTCAAAACATCACCACAAACTTATCGTGAAAAGAAAGAAAAAAATAAGAAAAAAAAGAAACCATTCTGAAATTCTCTTTAACACTTACTTTCCTAATTAGTATTTTTTTTTTTCTTTTC
>NC_051386.1:11851159-11853659 GCF_015228065.2 Penaeus monodon | reverse complement strand
ATGGAGAAAGGGAAAATGAGAGAGAGAGAGAGAGAGAGAGAGAGAGAGAGGAGAGAGAAGAGAGAGAGAAAGGGAGACTGGAAAGAGGGGAGAGATAAGGGGAGAGCACAGACCACGCAACAGGGAGACAACCGCAGCGCAAATGATCCCAAGAAGGCATCAGCTGAACACTACATCACCCACGATCACGCGAAGAACAGGAGAACAAAGAGGGAGAAGAGAAGAAAAACAAGAAGAAGAACGAAACACGAACGAAGAAGAAGTATAAATCACGTGATTAAAACGCAAAGTTCGAAAGGAGAGAGGAGAACAACGAAAAGAAAGAAGACTGAAAATGCAGGGGCTTGCGAATGAAATAGGAGACAAAGCAAGAATGATTTACACATGTAAGATATGGACGTAAAATGTGGCAAAAGTGTTAAGCTTATACCGTGAATGGAAACGATCGTTTATCTGTATTACCCAACTCTGTTTCGTAATAAAGATAGATAGATAGACAAACACATATGTGTGTGTGTGTGTCGGAGGAGGAGGAGTTTGTGTGTGTGTGTGTGTGTGTGTGTGTGTGTGTGTGTGTGTGTGTGTGTGTGTGTGTGTGTGTGTGTGTGTGTGTGTGTGTGTGTGTGTGTGTGTGTGTGTGTGTGTGTGTGTGTGTGTGTGTGTGTGTGTGTGTGTGCGCGCACCACATAAATACACATTTTTGCTTTTCTTTTTTTTAAGGCAATATAAACTCGAAATAAGTTTCAGTCAGTAGCGAAAGAGCTTCAGAAGTTTAAAAACTTTTTCGTGTACTGATCACTCATTCCCTTCTGCCCTTCCCTTTTTGTTCACTAGTGTCCAAACATTCTGAAGCTCGGCTCCCCTAGCATGATCTAAAGCTAAAATTATCTTGATTATATCTTTATCTTAACCCTAACCTGCCCCACGCTTTTTGTAACATGCCATACTGTTATTTTATCGTGTACTTCTGTGTGTGTGTGTGTGTGTGTGTGTGTGTGTGTGTGTGTGTGTGTGTGTGTGTGTGTGTGTGTGTGTGTGTGTGTGTGTGTGTGTGTGTGTGTGTGTGTGTGTGTGTGTGTGTGTGTGTGCACAGATAGATTAAATAGATAGATAGATGTGTGAAGTGTGATATATAAATCCCTACTTTTACCCTACAGTATATACATGTATACATAAATACACACGTAAACATATGCACGATATATATACATATAGCTAGTACGTATATAAAGGTGTTTTGGTTACAAGTTATACAATGCGTCTTGCTCTATTTTCCCAGGCAGCGCTTACCACCTCAAGCCATCAAGGGCCGTGAACCACCACTTGGGAAACGTGTCTTGAATATCGAAGAAAAAGAAAAAGAAAAAAAAAACTACGATCACGCCCCCCCCCCCCCCCTCCTTTACCCCTACAGCCCTCACCTTCGCCATTTCTCAACTGTGTTTCTGTCAGATGCACTTCTTGCTTCACTTTATGTATATGTTTTTCTTTCTTTCTTTCTTTCTTTTTTTTTTTTTTTTTTTTTTGCTTTGTTTTTTTTTAGCTGATTCTGTCTCTTCTCTCTCTCTCTCTCTCTCTATCTATCTATCTATCTATCTATCTATCTATCTATCTATCTATTTCTCTGTTTCTCTCTCTATCTATTTCTCTCTCTCCATCTCCATCTCCATCTCCATCTCCCTCCCTCTCTCTCTCTCTCTCAATCTCTCTCTCTCACTCGCTTTATCTCTTTTCTCTCACTCCTATCTTCCCCTCATGCAAATGTGCTTTCACACTTTCACCTTCAGTAAGTTGCCCGTGACGCCTCAAGCAATGACCCTGAAAGCAGTCCTTGGCTGTTGTATTTATTGCATCTCTATTGTTGCAATCTGGAGATCATTGGCCGAAAATTGTGTAATGATGTGAGTCGATTGTGCGTTCACTTTGCGAAAGTGATTTGATCTTATGTTGTTTTGGGGGATGCTTTGTAATTTCGGAGGGAGATTTCGGGGTTTGGTTTGGTTTCTTATTGAAATTTTACCTGTTATTGTAAGCATACATATACGCACGCGTGAACACACACATACACACACATACAAACACACCCACATACACATACACATGCACATACACATGCACATACACATACACACACACACACACACACACACACACACACACACACACACACACACACACACACACACACACACACGACAAAAAAAAATCAAAATCAAAAAGAAGTAACGAAAACCCCAGCTGTCATATTCATCTGATGTCACGTGACACATGAAACATCTCATACGCTGGAAACTTTGCCAAGTCAACGAGACACGACCATGAAATAGCGAGAAAAAAATCATTGAGTTTCCTTCTGTTTTTCCTTTTCCTTGAGATGACAGTCCCAGCTGTTGTCTTGTTGTGTGTAAGACGGAGATATTTCTGAATGAATGGTGCCACTATGCAGTTACCGTGAGCGTAAAGAATAGGAAAGTCATTCATTCTAACAACTGGTTTAAAA
>NC_051386.1:11838659-11843659 GCF_015228065.2 Penaeus monodon | reverse complement strand
GGGCGGCGCCAACCCGCTTGTGTGACGTAGCTGTTATGATCCATAAACAAAAACAGAATGGATCCTCTCGAGATGGCTAATATAACGCTTTATGAAATTCTTCTGAAGTGAAAAAAGGAGGAGAAAAAAAAAAACGGAGAGCGAGGAAGAGGAGAAAATAGAAAGATCGTGAAACCAAGAAACGAATCATATTTGGTATTTTGGGTAGACTTTTCTTGACTTATTTCCGTATGTCATCAATCATCAACAATGGAGAGTCAGATAAAGTTTCTTATCTTTCATTCTTTTTCTTTCTTTTTTTCTTGGAAGGAGGAGGTGCTGGTGTTGTTAGTTCGCCTTTTTTAATCTAATGTTTTGCTTTTTCTATTCGTTCTATACCTTATTTTCATACGCGATGCCTTTGGGTTAACTAGAAAAACAGGATAACTGTATTTTCTTTCCCTCTTTTCCTGCTTTGTATTATCACCAAAAATTACGTGTCTTATTCACATGCTAATGTAATTCGCGTTTAGAATTTCAGGTTCATTAACGACGAAGAAAAAAAAATCTTTATTCAGGATATTCATTAGTACAGCCAAGGTATGTTTCTTTCAAGAACTCCCATCGCCCCTTAAATTCCGCCGTTGGTTGTTATTTTTCGCACTTATTAAGAAACACACACACACACACACACACACAAATACACACACACACATACACACACTCACAACACACACATACACATACACATACACACACACACACACAACATACATACCTACACATACATACACGTACACTTTCACTTCCATCTAATCCCACACACACACCCACCACACACACACACCTCACACACATACACTCATAATACCATATCCTTTCCATACTATTCACTCAATATTCTATGGCTTTCCTCCACTTCATCGTATGTATCGCATTGATCTCCCCCCCCCCATCTCTGTCTTAATAATAATTCCTTTCTATACCACATTCTCTTTCTCTCTCGTGTCTCCTCTCTCTCTCATCCCTTTCCATCACCTCTCTCTCGTATGTCGCACTATGTCTCACACTGCATCTCTTTTCTGTGTAGTATTCTTTATTCTCTCTCTCTCTCTCTTCTCTTCTTTTGTCTTACTCTCTTTTCTCCTCTGCTCTCCTCTCTTCTCTCACTCCTCTTCCTTCTCCTTCTTCTTTTGTCTTACTCTCTTCCCTGCTCCCCCTCTCTCACTCCTCTTCCTCCTCCTCCTCCTCCTCCTCCTCCTCCTCCTCCTCCTCCTCTCCTCCTCCTCTCCTCCTCCTCCTCCTCCTCCTCCTCCTCCTCCTCCTCCTCCTCCTCCTCCTCCTCCTCCTCCTCCTCCTCCTCCTCCTCCTCCTCCTCCTCCTCCTCCTCCTCCTCCTCTTCCATCCCAATCTCAACAGCAACCTCAAACTCCCCGTAGTAACCATGGGTATGAAATATGAAGGCCTGACAATTTGCTGATTGCACTGGAAAACATCCGCATTTCAGGGAATTGTCACAAAGGAAGGAGCTTGCTGTAGAAGGTCTGTTATGTCCATGTGAGGCAATATAGGGACATACACAGATGTACAAGGAGGCGCGTATGTCTCCATTTGTTGTATGGTTTTCTTTCTGTTGTATCTGTTTATGTTATGTCTGTCTCCGTTTCCTTTTCGTCGTCTTTCTGTTTCTGTTTCTCTTTCGCCTCTCCTTCTCCTCCGTCTATCTATCTCTTTCTCTTTGCTTTCGCCTCTCTCTCCCTCACTCTCAGTCTCTTTCCCTCTCTCATTCTTCATCTCTCTCCCTCTTCTCTCTCTCTCTCCCCTCTCTCTCTCTCTCTCTCTCTCTCGTTCAATATCTCCCCGTCCCTCATTCCCCATCTCTCTCCCTCTTCCCTCTATCTCCCTCCTTCTTTCTCTCCCTCTCTCTATTCCTCCACGTAACCAGGCATCAAGATTGTAACGATAAGGACACACATACTACACACACAATATACACGTGTATGAGCCATTACACAGACTCTTGTAAACACCAAGAGCAATTATTAACAGGGACGGTCTTGTGGTGCAACCCGACGTGGTTGTATGTTGTTTAGTCACAGACAGAAGTGCAATAAGGGAATGCAACCATGCAAGACCGTGGGGGGAAGAAGGCGGGTAGGAAAGAGGAGATGGTAATAACGATCGAAGAAAAAAGAATGGAAGAAAAAGAAATATAAGGAAATTGTGAAGGAATTAGCGTAGAATGTGTGGAACAATTTTGTTAAATAAGTAATAACAAAAACAGAGACATATATACATATATATATATATATATATATATATATATATATATATATATATATATATATATATATACATATAAACCAACGACCAAATAAGAAAGAATTAACAATAGTTGTAAACATCACAATTACCATGTAATATATTTTTTCTTAACGGTTTTATCAGATAATTATAATTCACTTTTGGAAAACATGTCCTGTAAAAGCGAGTCTTCTAACTTTCGGAAATAAGTGCTCATAAATATTAAATACAGATGCTTAAAAAAAACACCTGAATTAAGTAGGAGATTATACTTTACTCTCATTTTTTTTCCAAACAGTTTCACTAATTTCAGGATTTTTTTTTACTTCAGTGATCATTACACAAAAAGAACATAAAATTATTTTAATGTTATTAATAATATTAATGATAATAATGATAATAATAATGATGGTGATGATGCTGATAATAATAATAATAATAATAATAATAATAATAATAATAATATCAATGATAATAATAATGATACTACTAATGGTAATAATAATAGTAATAATGATGATGATGATAATGGTGATGATAATAATAACAATGGTAATAATAATAATAATAATAATTAATTATTATTATTATTATTATTATTATTATTATTATTATTATTATCATTATTATTATTATTATTATTATTATTATTATTATTATTATTATTATTATTATCATTATTATATATTATTATATTATTTATTATTAATTATTATCATATTTATTATTATTATTATATATTATTATTATTATTATTATCATTATTATTATTATTATTATTATTACTATTATTATTATTATTATTATTATTATTATTATCTTTATTATTATTGTTATTATTATTATTATTATTATTATCATTATTATTATTATCATTATTATTATAATAATAATAACAATAATAATAATAATAATAACAATAATAATAATAATAATAATAATAATAATAATAATGATAATAATAATAATAATAATAATAATAATAATAATAATAATAATAATAATAATAATAATAAAATGACTTTAAGAGCGAACTTAAGACATCCGCCGCCCACATCAGCCCTAAAATGTTGCAAATCTTCGTGAATTCAATCAGACGGAGAGGAGTCACTGTGATCAGCTGGGCAGTCAGGGAGAGCCTTCGCGTATCTGGAGGGATAAATGCATGTGGAGAGGGAGAGGAAGAAAGAGGGAGAGGGAGAAAGAGGGAGAGGGAGAGGAGGAAAGAGGGAGAGGGAGAGGAAGAAAGAGGGAGAGGGAAAAACAGAGAGTTAGAGAAAGAGGGGGGGGGGCTGACAGACAGACAGACAGGCATGGCAGGCAAGCAAACAAACAGACAGACAAATAGACGATGGTAGAAAAAAAGAAAGAAGGAAAGAAGGAGAGAAGAGAGAGAGAGAGAGAGAGAGAATCAGAAACCGAAAGAGGGAGGAGACAGCGAGAGAGATCTTCCATTTCCCGAGTGGTTAGTCCATGAACGTATAAAATTGAAGCCTATATTTTTTTTCTTCTGATTTTCACACTGTTTTTATTTTTGTTTAGTTTTTTTTAATTGGTTTAGTGTGTTTATTTGTTTGTTTGTGTTTGTTTGTTGTTTGTTTCCTTACTTTTTTCCCTTTACGTCTTTGTTTTACATATACCCAAGGGGGATGAGGCATGAGGGGGGGGGGGTATAGCAGCAGAGAGGATGTCCAAATTCAGGTCATTTTTCGTTTCTTTTCTTTTTTTCTCTTCTCTTCTCTTCTCTTCTCCTCTCTTCTCTTCTCTTCTCTTCTCCTCTCCTCTCCTCTCTTCTCTCCTCTTCTTCTCTTTCCCTCTTCTTTCTTTCCCTCTTTTCTTTTCTTTTCTTCTTTCCATTTTTTTTTAAATCGTATCTACAAGCAGGAGGAGGAGGAGGAGAGGGGAACGCTCGTACAGATGGGAGTCACTTCTAGGAACCGAAGACGCTCCAGCGCAGAAACTTCGAGAGATTTAATAGTTTTCAACGATATGCAAAGGGATGTTGCAAAGAAGTTGTTCTGGTTTGTATGTGTGCGTTGTTTTTTTCTTTGCATAAATTTATGTACATGTAGATATACGTATCTATAAGCACATGTGTGTGTGTTTGTGTGTGTGTGTGTGTGTGTGTGTGTGTGTGTGTGTGTGTGTGTGTGTGTGTGTGTGTGTGTGTGTGTGTGTGTGTGTGTGTGTGTTGTCGTGGTGTGTTGTGTGCTGTGTGTGTTGTGTGTGTGTGTGTGTGTGTGTGTGTGTGTGTGTGTGTGTGTGTGTGTGTGTGTGTGTGTGTGTGCTTACTCATGCAAAGTTTCTTAATTTCCGGTTAGAGCACAAGTCACCCTTGTTTTTTTTTGTGTTTTTTTTTTTCTCTCTCTCTGATTCTTCATCTGTGTCTCTCTTCGCTATTTTTGTCACTCCTTTCTTTTTTCTTTCTCCTTTTTCTATTTTTTTCTTTCTCTCTCTCCAACACAAATACTTTTCCTCGGTTTACTTAAGATATGTGTATATATACATCCTTCTCCTTAGCATCGCCATCGACATTATCATTATTATCATCACCATCATCATCGCCATCACCATCAAAACAACTACCACTCATCATCATCCACACCCTCATCATTATTATCATTATCATTATGATGATCATCATCATCGTCATCACCACCACCTTAACATCTTCATCCTCACCACCACTACACCATCACCATCCTCTTCACCACCAT
>NC_051386.1:11816159-11821159 GCF_015228065.2 Penaeus monodon | reverse complement strand
CGTCTCTCCCCTCCTTTTTCTCTCTATCCTCTTCCTCTCTCTCTCCTTTCCCCTCTCCTCTCTCTCCTCCCTTTCCCTCTACCCTCTCCTTTTCTCCCTCTCCCCTCCACACTCCCTCTTCCTCCTCCCGCTCTTTCTCTCTCTCTCCTTCATCTCTCCTCTCCTCGTCCTTTACTCCCCCCCCTCCCAATTTCTCCTCACCTCCCCCTTCTCCCCCTCCCCCCTCCCCCCCCTCCCTACCCCTCCTCCCTCCCTCTTCCCTCCCTCATCCCCCCTCCCCCCCCTTTCCTCCCCCTCCCTCCTTCCCCCCCATCCTCCCTCCCTCCCCCCTCCCCTCCCCCCCCTCCCCCTCCCTCCCTCCCTCCCTCCCCCCTCCTCCCTCTTCCCACCTCCCCCCTCCCTCCAACTCCCTTCCCCCCTCAAAACCCCCCCTCCCTTCCTCAAAACCCCTCCCCCCTCCTCCGCACCTCCTCCCAAACCCCCTCCCCCCCTCCTCCCCTCCCTCCCCTCCCGATCAGAAACACCCCCTCACTTCCTAACCACTTCCCCACGTTTCCCCCCCCATCACTTCGATAAAAACCATCATAAATAAATTCACCGTACAAAAAAAAACTCCACAACTCAAAGAAAAGTCTCTTCCCGTCCCTTTTAAAAAATGGGAGGGCTAAGTCTGGCTAAGGGCTTTTTTGAGGGGAATACCCCGGGAAAAAAAGGGAAAAAAAAACGGAAGGGTGCTATTGGACGAGGAGGAGGGGTGGGAGGGGGAGGGAGGAAACGGGGGAGGGAGGGGAGGAGGGGGGGAGGGAAAGGGGGGAGGGAGGTGAGGGGGGGATGGAGGGTTGGGAGGGAGGAAGTGGGTGGGGGAAAGGGGGGGGAGGGAAAAGAAATTGAAAGAAGAGGGAGAAAGATAAGGGGAAGAAGAGAGAACAAAGAAAAAAAGAAGAAAGGAAAGAGAAGGTATAAGGGAAGAAGGAAAGAGGGAGGAAAACAGAAAAAGAAAAGGAAAGTAAAAGAAGGGCAAAAGGAAAGCGCAGAAGAAAAGAAAAAAAAAGAAAATAGGAAGGGTCGAAGGGGGGGAAGAAAAGAAGTAGAGCCAAAAAAAGGGAGGACAAAGGGAGCAAAGGGTCGCTTTTAAAATAAAAAGAAAATCCTCGGGTCCAAGGGGGGGAGGACGCAAGGACCCCAAAGCCTGAAATATAGGGTTGGATTCCAAGAAGGTGCATTAGATCTCTTTTTTTCCAATATTTTATGCAAGAGATCCGTCATATTAGTGTCTTGGGCCAAAGTGCTCGGGCGAGTGAGAATGAGTGACAGGGAAAATGAAAGATGAAATGAGAACAGGGGGATGACGTAAATATGAGTGAATGAGAGAGATATAGATAGAAAGAGAGAGTGTGTGAAAGAGAAAGAGGTGGTGGATGGATTGAGAGAGAGAGAGAGAGAGAGAGAGAGAGAGAGAGAGAGAGAGAGAGAGAGAGAGAGAGAGAGAGAGACAGACAGACAGACAGACAGACAGACAGACAGACAGACAGACAGACAGACAGACAGACAGACAGACAGAAAGACACGTAGAAACAGAAAAAAATGACAACTATACCAAATAACTTCCCTAGAAGCAGCCATGTAACCAACAACAACAAAAAACAACAACAATATCAACAATACCTTTAACACTGGCAACACACCTAATAATAATGGAATACCTAGCCCGAGAGAAGGGCTACCGCGACGAACACACTAAATGAAGGATTTAATCGCTAGAGGCAGCCAAGGAGAAGGTAACCTGTGTGATTGCGTCATCGGGATCCTCTACTTGTGTACTTAAGGCTCGCCGGTTTAATACGGATGGTATAGTGTGTCATAATGGTAATAACAATTATGAGGGTATTGGTAAAGGCAGCAGTAATAATGATGGTGGTGGTGATATGTAGGAGGAGGGAGATAGTGGTGATGGCGTTGGTGGTAAATGTTATTGTTATTATCATTACTACTGTTATTATCATTTGTACAATATGCATTTATATATATATATATATATATATATATATATATATATATATATATATATATATTTATGTTTCCAAATACACACACACACATACACACACGCACACACACACACACACACACAGAAATATAAATGTGTGTGTGTGTGTGTGTGTGTGTGTGTGTGTGTGTGTGTGTGTGTGTGTGTGTGTGTGTGTTGTGTGTGTTGTGTGTGTGCGTGCATGCGTACATGTATGCGTGAATGCATGCGAGCGTGCGTGCGTGCGTGCGTGCGTGCGTGCGTGGGTACGTGTGTGTGTGTGTGTGTGTGTGTGTGTGTGTGTGTGTGTGTGTAGATAGACAAATAGATAGACAGATAGATAGATAAAGATAGATAGATAGAGAGAGATAAAGATAGATAGATAGATAGAGAGAGAGAGAGAGAGAGAGAGAGAGAGAGAGAGAGAAAGATAAAGATAGATAGATAGAGAGAGAGAGAGAGATAAAGATAGATAGATAGATAGATAAAGATAGATAGATAGATAGATAGACAGACAGAGAGAGAGAGAGATCGGTAGATTATGTCTGCGATATTGCAATCTCAAGCATTCTGTATAATCCAACTTGATTTCCTCCGGGGAAAGTTGAGAAAAGTTGATTTATCCACAAAGAAAATAAATATTGAATTGCAATGAGAACAAGTGAAAAAAATCAACAGAGGTTATTTGCAAAGGATAAGAGTCTGCAGTTAGGAATGATTTTTCAACTTGACATGTCTGATTCCATATTTGCGTCGGTGGATTGCAAATGATTGAAAAGCTGTTTCTGCACAAGAGTGGAAGAAGGTAAAAAAATTCTTGTCATTCTTCTATATTTCATGTATATTTGCAATTTTCGTTATTTCTTTTTCTCTCACTTTTCATTTTTCTTCATTTCCTTGTTCTTCTTTTCATCTTTCAGATATATTTTTTTCTTCCTCTGTCACATTGTTCGCTTGCTTTTTTTCCTTCTCTCTCTCTCTCTCTCTCTCTCTCTCTCTCTCTCTCTCTCTCTCTCTCTCTCTCTCTCTCTCTCTCTCTCTCTCTCTCTCTCTCTCTCTCTCTTTCCCTCTCCCTCTCCCTCTTCCTCTCCCTCTTCCTCTTCCTCTTCCTCTTCCTTTCCCTCTTCCTCTTCCTCTTCCTCTCCTTCGCCCGTTCTCTATCTGTCCATCTATCTATCTATCTATCTATCTATCTATCTATCTATCTATCTATCTATCTATCTATCTATCTATCTATCTATCTATCTCTACCTACCTACCTACCTAACCCCTATCTATCTTATCTTACTACCTCCCTCCCTCCTTCCCTCATCTTTATTTCTTCCTTTGTCTCCTCCTCCTCTCCTCCTTCCCGCAATAACACATCATCGTTCTCCCCTCATGTAAAGTGCTATTAAAGTGTCAAACTCGGCTTTAGGAGGCAAATTTTCCCTGCTGGAGATAAGTTAAGAACAATATATAAAGCTTTTGTTAAAAAATAATAATAATAAAAAAAAAAAAAATCCCCGTCCATAAATTTCGTTCGAGTTTACGACTTTGTTAACAAATAAGGCGAAATATCAACAGGAGTGAAACGGAATCTTAAAAACCTATTCGAAATAAAAGGCTTAAGAATTTAATCGGTCTCTTTTTTTTTTTTTTTTCATTGTAGTACTTAATCATTTTGAAAGACGGTAATCAACACGACACAACGAACTCTCCGTCAAAAACACTTAGAAGAGGTAATTAATCCATTTCGAAATTCTTAACGACGCAACAGCATTATTACGTTTTCCATCACGCTCTAACCTTGTCATTACAACTCGTTTTCTTTACAACCAATTAAAAGACGGGGTTCCCTGCCATCTATCTTCTCGGCGCTCAAAATAGACTATTGAAAATCTAATATCATCACAGAGAGGGTGTCTGGGGTAAGGAGGGTAATGGGGGGAGGGGGGAAGTGGGGGGTTCATCGCGTGACGTCATGATCCATCGTGATGTCATAGCTTTCAAAAGGGGGTTTCCGGTCCATCCAAATATAACTATGACGTTAAGCTACTCCAAAATATTCCAAGAGAGATTTTCAGTCCTGAGCATTTTCCATTTTACGTTCTTATTCGCCAAAAGAACAGGAATTCACAATTCACCTGACCATCCAGAAGTTCTCGGTCCAAAACGTCATAACTTCACACGCACCACTAGACCACGAAGAGGTTCCCGATCCAAAACATGACCGGCTCAGAAGGAACCATGTAGCTAAACTTTTCCAAACTATCGACAGAGGTTTTCAGTCCGAAACATTTTCCATTCAAAGCCCCCTTCGCAAAAGACAAAAAGGGGAAAATTTACAATCAATTCCACCAAAAAAGTCCCCGATCCAAAGCGCCACGACTTCACACACTCAAACCAAAACATTCCATTCCAGAAGTTCTCGATCCAAAACACCACGACTTCACGCACTCCACCAAACCACTCCAGAAGTTCCCGATCCAAACCATCACGACTTCACACACTCCACCAAACCACTCAGGAGTTCTCGATCCAAAACATGACCGGCTCAGAAGGAAGGTCCCCTGAACAGCTTTTCATCAGCACCAGGAATGTACAGTGAATGATCGGGGAGAATGAATGCTGTGTAAGAGCGGAGAGAGGAAGGGCGATGGAGGCGAGAAAGGAAGGGGGAATAGAAAGAGGGAGAATAACGGAAGCCAGAGAGGAAGGAAAGAGGGGAGGAGAAAGGGTGATAAAAGCGCATGAGGAAGGAAATGAAGGAAGGTGATAATGGTGGCTGAATAACACTCATTCACTGGCTATAGGCTTTTCCAGCCTTTTTACCTTCTTGTTTTCGCCCTATTTGCACGTCGTGGGCAAAGCCTGTTGTTGTTGTTGTTGTTATTGTTGTTGTGGCTGTTGGTGTTGTTGTTGTTGTTGTTGTTGTTGTTGCTATTGTTGTTGTTGTTGTTGCTGTTGCTGTTGTTGCTGTTGCTGTTGTTGT
>NC_051386.1:11796159-11808659 GCF_015228065.2 Penaeus monodon | reverse complement strand
AAATCTAAATTCTCCATAATATTAGATAAAAGCTTATTTATCAGAAGAACAGAACAAGGTACATAAAACATAGAGCCAAGAATAAAACATAATTATGGGGAACTGATATAAATCAAAAGTCATGGCAAGTAGGACCATAATTTCGAAAGTTGTGTTCATATTCCTCCCCTTTATGGAACGTTATATCATTATACTTTACCAAATCTGACAGGTTTTTAATGTCCACACAACCTACCCGTGTCTACCAGCACAAAAGTTCCAATTAACTAGTACATATTTAGTTAATAAGTACATATCTATTCACGATTCAGCAAGACTAAGATCTCAAGCACAGGATTCAAACTAATACCTTTGTGCCTCCGAGCTATTCTTAGTATTCTCATCAAGACTAATAATAAGAAAGTTACTCCTGTACCCTCCGCCGTATGGGACGAAATATGATGTAATTTAGGACAGAGACATATGGGGTCTTATTTTTTCTCTGACTAAGGCTAGGTAAGACTAACCTTTAGCCTAACCTTGTTCATAGCACTCACGGGGTTGATCAATAAGTTAGTCCTGAAATTACAGCGAAACGCATACACACACACACACACACACACACACACACACATACATATACACGCGCGCGCATGAACGCACATTACACACACACAAAGAGAGAAAGGGAGGGAGGATGAGGGCGAGGGCGAAGAAGAGGAAGAGGAAAAGAGAAAGAGAGAGAGAGAGAGAGAGAGAGAGAGAGAGAGAGAGAGAGAGAGAGAGAGAGAGAGAGAGAGAGAGAGAGAGAAGAGAGAGAGAAGAGAGAGAGAGAGAGAGAGAGAGAGAGAGAGAGAGAGAGGAGAGAGAGAGAGAGAGAGAGAGAGATAAAGAGATAGATAGAGAGGGAGAGAAAAAAATAAAAACTTGAAGATATCTATCTCCAGTGGGAGTGTTTTTAATCGACTCGTTGCATTGTCATCGGTCCCGCCTGTCATGTGTCTTTTTTCCAATTATGACGCCGGATGACAGGCTCGATAAAAAGAACATCACCGATATGAACTCCGGCGAATAAAGCGATGGAAAAATTATATATATATATATATATATATATATATATATATATATATATATATATATATATATATGTAAGTAAAATATGTGCGTGTGTGTGTGTGTGTGTGTGTGTGTGTGTGTGTGTCTGTGTGTGTGTGTGTGTGTGTGTGTGTGTGTGTGTGTGTGTGTGTGTGTGTGTGTGCAGATGCTCACACACGAACACATATATAACACATACATAGATACACACACACACACACATCAACACACACACACACACACACACACACACACACACACACAATAACATAATATATATATATATATATATATAGTATATATATATATATATATATATATATATATATTATATATGCATGCATATATGTATGTATGTATCCATATATTATATATATATATATATATATATATATATATATATATATATATATATAGATATCCATGTATGTATGTGTGTATATGTGTATATATATGTACACATACACACACACACACACACGTACACCCGCATCTTGAGGCATAAAAAACAAATATGGAGGAGAGAGTGGAAACGAGGAATGAGGGAGAAGAGTAAGGGAGGGTGATGGTGAGGGTGAGGTGAGGGTGAGGGTGAGGGAGAGGGAGAGGGAGGGAGAGGGTGAGGGTGAGGGTGAGGGTGAGGGTGAGGGTGAGGGTGAGGGAGAGGGTGAGGGTGAGGGAGAAGGTGAGGGTGAGGGAGAGGGTGAGGGTGAGGGAGAGCGAGAACATTCAGCGAAGAGGTTATGCGATACGCCGCGTGAATTAACTTCGTAAATATGAATTGCTAAGTAGTTTTTCTTCATTCTCTCTCTCTCTCTTTCGACTTTCAGGTGGTTTATGAGGTATGCAAATGAAGGGATTTGAAGGGTCATGGCAATCCTGTGTCTTTGTTTTTTGTTTTTTTTAAAGATGATGGAGATGATTATATCATTCATTACGCTGGAGATGATGAGGACGAGGGGATAAGGTGAAGAAGGAGAATGACGATGATAATTGTAATGGTATTGATATGTGTGATGATTGGGATGATTTTCCTCCTCTCTCTCTCTCTCTCTCTCTCTCTCTCTCTCTCTCTCTCTCTCTCTCTCTCTCTCTCTCTCTCTCTCTTGTATTGCAAAATAATAATTATAAAAATGTAAATAGAATAAAAAAAAAAAAACGTTCAACTTATATATTCTCAATACCTTCCTACCTGGGGCTAACATCAAAATAAAACATCTATAACAAGCCCTCAAAACAAACGCAGCAACGCAACGCCTGTTAAATAAGGAGCGATTTGCAGACAAGCGCTAAGGATCAAAGCAAAGGCTCGCGGAGAAGTGCAGTAGCCGGGCCAGTTCAGCCAAATTGCTGTGATCTGTGTCGGATGGAAAATGAACCCGTGGCTCAGCAGATTTTGAAGTTATTTTTAAGGGTATAAAAAAACGTGTGCTGATGCTGATGCACACACGCACTTACGCACACACACACACACACCCATATACTCACACACGCACACACACACACATGTACTTATACATATATATGTGTGTGTGTGTGTGTGTGTGTGTGTGTGTGTGTGTGTGTGTGTGTGTGTGTGTGTGTGTGTGTGTTGTGTGTGTGTGTGTGTGTGTGTGTTCCTCCATTTAAACATATATGTTAAAAACATCTATAATATCTCTCACCTTCATAAACCAAGTACAGTCGATGTCCTACAAACACAAGACGCTCATACTCACACACTCACATTTACATACACAGGCAAACAAGCCACTCAAAGCAAATGTAAACATACAAACACTCTCGGTGCTTTAAAGACCCTCCAAAGCTCATTTAGGCTTCATTTGCATGCAGCTGCAGAATTCTTCTCGCTCGTGCTATTCGTTCAAAATCGATTGAAACTAAGATCGATATTTTGTGAATCATTGAATTTTGAATAATGAAAGAACTGATAAATATATGTGTGTTTTTATCTGATGAAAAAGACAATGTTCTTGAACTTAAAGTCAATTTATCATCAATATTAATTCATTTCAGGGTTTTAAAACTGGAGTCCATAAATAGGTTTCAGGAGGCATCGTGAGGATCATATAAAATTAACACTACTTTCTGCTCTTTTAGAGTGTTTACTTTAAAGTTGAATCTGTGCATCTCATATACGTGGGAGGCAATCGAATCTCAATAAATAACGTACATCATACACACTGTATGCAAAGTTTCATCAGATTCTGAAAGGGGTCTGTGACTCTAAAAGGTTAAGAACCACTGTTATAGAGGGACCTCAAAACACGACAATAGCAGATATGTGTCTTTTTATACGTGGGAAAATATACAATAATGGTAATGGCAATGATAATGATAATGACAATGATAATGGTAATAATCATAATAACAATAATAATATTAATATAGTTGATAATAATAATAATAATGATATTAGTAAAAAAAAATAAGAAAAATAACAATAATAATGATAATAATAATAATAATAATAATAATAATAATAATAATAATAATAATAATAATAATAATAATAATAATGATAATAATAATAATAATGATGATAATAATAATAATAATAATGATAATCATCATCATCATCATCATCATCATCAAACTAATATATCTGATATACGAGATGCTGAATTAGCAAGGAATACTTAATTTATGACGGATATAAAAACTAGTCTATATTCACTGCGTAAAAATGGAAGATTAAGGGGGAAATTATGCGAATTTAGGAGGTTCTTTCTAAGAGATAAAATGTTATTTTCATGATTACTTTTAGTAATATTCATAACTGTCTTTGTTCCTGCGTTTAATCTTGTGTAGGTTAATGCATTTCTTTTTTATTTTAATTCGTTATCTTTTAATACACGCATACACACACACACACACACACACACACACACACACACACACACACACACACACACACACACACACACACACACACACACACACACACACACACACACACACACACACACACACACACACACACACACACACACCTCCGCCACAAACACAAACACACACACACACACACACACTGTGTGTGTGTGTGTGTGTGTGTGTGTGTGTGTGTGTGTGTGTGTGTGTGTGTGTGTGTGTGTGTGTGTGTGTCGAAATCGATATAGATACGACATTCAAAAGATGCATTGGTTAAAATTGTAAAGATGACTGCACCACGTAGAAATGACAAACTCTACCGACATGTTTATTTACGTATTTTTATTTGGGAGGTATATCAATATAGCAAAATTAAGTGTTGTAAATAAGAGAGTAAATTATAGTAACTATCTATAAATGGCTGATTTGTCTTAATGTTCATAATTCAATGGGAGAAGTAATAAGTTGTATTGTCATCACGTCCTTCTCAAAAGAGTCATTGCTTTCATCTCGTATGCAAGGTATGTAAGTGCAGAATGTTAAGATTCATGTTTTACCTGGAAACTGAAGGTTGTAATGCTTGATAAGTAAATCAATATATATGTTAAGTCCATATGAATTGAACTGTGATTACTCAAACAAGTTATGGCTTTCAACTTTCACGCAAAGACAGAGAAAGAGGTTATGGAAAGTTCGTGGGAGAACAACACACCACGATTCAGTCAGCCCAATGTCAGTTAGTTTTTTATGCAACAGAATTGGTCAGAGGAGATAATTCCAATTTTGTCAAAAAAATGAATTGGGAAAGGAACAATGGATCAAGATAAAGCTGTAGTAAAGGAAGATGAGAAAGAAGTGTAGGATTTTCAACTTATTCGATCAAGTAAAAATTGCAGTAAAAAACGGGGAGTGAGTCTCGATTCGGTCTCACGTTTGTTTTTTTATTATATTTATTGTTATGATTATTGAATTACAATTTGTAGACAATGGGAGAATTAAAGTTAAATTTAACCATAGATCTGAATCTATTTAGTAAAAGAATATTCCTCTCATTTTCTGATAGTATTGCTAATAGTAAAACCATTGTAATATCCCACCTGTTTCTTATTATTAGATTGTAGAATAAAAGAAATTGGTTAAAACTGTTTTACGACCGTTGTATCTTTTGCACACACTCAGCAGAGGAATAAACTTACTCCACTTCATGAGCCTTAAGACTGTGAAGTCATGTTACTCACATTAAATTGAGGTAAGTCAAAATTGGGTTTCCTCGGGGTTTCCGGGTTTACACACACACACACACACACACACACACACACACACAACACACACACACACACACACACACACACACACACACATATATTAGAGGGGTAGAGCTGTTCTATGTGGAGTGTTATAAAAATTGTATAGTGTTGTTATTAATGATGTACTTATAATGATATTATAACTAACAATAATGATGTTGAGGATATTGGTGATGATGGTGATACTGATGAAAAAAGTTAAAATGATACTGATGATATGATAATAGTAATAATAGTAATAGCAATGATGATGATGATGATGATGATGATGATGATGATGATGACGATGACGATGACGATGACGATGATGATAATAATGATAATGATAATTATTATTACTATTATCATTATTACTATTATAATCACATATGTAATGATATTGATAATCATAAATATAATAATACTGATGACGATAATAATAATAATAATAATAATAAAAGGAAAAAGAATAACAGTAATAATAATAATAAAACCGCCACAATAATAATAAAATTGTAACAATAATCACAACGGCAACAAAACTAATGTTTTCATCATTACGCAACAGACTCGAAAACGTTGCATGCAAAAAGCGATTCAGGATGGCGCCATGAACAAGCTAAAGGGATTTACATGACTACGTGTGATCCAGTTTTAACGCCAAAATAAAAGCAAAGTTGACAAGACGCTATTTATACCACGTGCACCTGAAACATATAATAAAAAAAAAAATTAATGCGTCGGATATTTAAATGAGAAGACATCTGTTGCAAAATGAGAGAGTAAAACAGATGTGTGTAGTGAGGGTGGTTAATTCGCAAAAAAAAGTAAGTAGGAAAACTTTGCGCGGCCTCGGACCGAAAACTCGTCCTGCTCGGGGATATGCTGTCTCATGTGTACGTCTGTATATACAAACACGCACACGCACACACACACACACACACTCGCACATACACATACGCACACATTGACACATACATACACATATCCACGTACACACATGCACTTACGGTTGGCACACTTTCTCTCATTTCTCCCCTCCCCCCTCACCCTCCCCCTTCGCTGTCCTCCCTTCCCCTCCTCTCCACTCGTTTACTATCTTATCTTTGTATCTGCATTCGCGTGTTTTGGTTCTGGTTCGTGTTAGGGTGTCCATCTTTCTTGATATTATTTTATTGTCTGTATATAATGTTCACGGCGTGTCCTGCGAGACATGGCCACGCACCTTTTGTACTTCTCTGTAAAACTGTTTGTCGACAACGTAATAAATTCATCAAATCAAATCTCTCTCTCTCTCTCTCTCTCTCTCTCTCTCTCTCTCTCTCTCTCTCTCTCTCTCTCTCTCTCTCTCTCTCTCTCTCTCTTTCTGTACGCAAATTTTCTCATGTCTCCCTTTTTCTCACTTTCTTCATTTGACTCTTCATCTTCTCCTCTCCAAACGTCTCCAAATTCTTGCACCGCCGTCGCCGACACGGGCAGCGGCGCCAGAGAGTGATGTCCTCATCGTAACCCCGGCCACGTGTCCCGCCAGCGAGTTCCAGGTAAGCCTCTCCTCCCAAGTGCGTCTCCCAAGATCCCACGTCGCCTCTTCTTCCTAACAACGTACCCTTTTTGCAGGTCTTCTTTGATACGCTTTTTGCCTTTTGGGGGAAACGTTTTTCCTCCTCTTTCTGTACTTCCCCGTGGCTCTTGCTTTTTTTCCCCCCTCTTATTATATCTGAATTGGGGACGGGCATTTTGTCTTTCGTTTCTAGCGCCTCCTTCTCCCTCTCCTCCCCCCCCCTTCTCCCAGCCACTCTACCTCGCCTCATGCCTGACCCGCCCTCTCCATGTACCGCGCTAATGCCTTTGAGATGCGCTTGCTGTTTGAACTCTGCATGCTTCTCATGCAGGCTGCATCGATACACTTTAAACTACAAAACAACCTGCTCGCCGAAGACCTACTTACACCACTGAATAAAAGCAAAGTGTGGACATAAACATAATCATGTCCCATTCGACCTTGCAAAGACGGGAAGGGACTCCTCACGGTGGCGAGATTCCTCCCTCAGAGCCACTGCAACTCTGCCTTTTTATCACCAAACATGAAGACGGCCATTAAAGTAGGAGAGAGAGCCTGGCTGCGCTGGACGCGTCTCCCTCCGGTTATTGTTTACATCGTAAAAGAGGTTAGCAGGAGAGAGCTTGTTTACATCCCTCTCACTTATCAGCGACTGCAACCATGCATCCAAGGACGTTAATGCGTGACTTTGGAGAGATAGTATGTCTTTAACGCCGGGTTGTATCTCAGAGGCAGATGAGTTTCGGCAATCAATGGACGTCGAGGTGGCAGTACTGAGTTAGGCGATGGCATGTTTTCAGATGGTGGAGTTATGTATGGAAGATATTAGTTTTGGTTATTAGTTTCGCACCGAAGGAAGGGGAAGATGATGGGGGAAAGAAGAGGTAGACTGATAGGAGGAAGGAAGAGAAAGAGTGAATGAGAGAGAGAGAGAGAGAGAGAGAGAGAGAGAGAGAGAGAGAGAGAGAGAGAGAGAGAGAGAGAGAGAGAGAGAGAGAGAGAGACACAGAAGAGAGATACAGAGAGACAGGGACAGAAACAGACAGAAAAGTATACAGAACAGAAACAGAAAGTTCCCAATACAAAGAACTGGTACACGACACCCAATTCATTTCACACTTACGTTATCCAAAGGAAGTTGGTTTACTCCCGTGCGCCGCTTAACTGAAGTGCATGCTGTAGGGAGTGGGAGAGAAGGTAAAACAAGAGGATATGTTGCCGTCAGTGCCACATGATCGTCAACAAAACATCTATTGTCATACATATTCTTAGATTCTTAACAAAAACATATCAGGAACGGAAACTTTATCTCAAAAAAGAATCACAAAACTGCAGAACATGAAAAAAAGATAACGATCTTGTAAATGAAGTAAATTGACACTCAGGCTATATAAAACAAAGAAAAATATCAGGCTCATTAATCAACAAGGAATAAATACTAAAGGTAAATAGGTTAATTGGAGGAGGCATTATGTGATAAGCAAAATGAATCATAGTTTGTTAATAAAAGGTTATGCAAGACGCACATATGAAATATAAGGTAAGAGCAATAGCCGAAAGTGGTTTATAATACAAAGATGTTTGTGAATATATAAGCATGCGCGATAGAGTAAAAAGAACAAAGGTGTAATTTGGAAAGAGAGCGAATGTTTATTGATACAGCAGCTATCGTCTCAATGTTATTTTATTTCTACTAGTATCATCATTATCATTATCTTTATCATTGTACTATTTTTTTTTTATTATCAACTTTGTCATTATTTTTATTATTACTGTTATCATTATTATTTTCCTTGTCATTTTCTTTTATCATTATCATTGCTGTTATCATCAATATCATTATAACTGATTTCACGGTTCCTTAACAAAAGAATTTCCTGGAGGGTTCGTCTGGCAACTTCTCTAAGTCGCCTTTGATGTCTAAAATTGGATCTCTTAATTTTGCCTGTAATCATACCCAAGATTCGTCTTTATTTATATCAAGGAATATGTTTCAGATCTATGTTTGATGTCTAAGACGAATGTTATGTCAGCTGGTTTCCTGTATTTGCATTCCATGTGGTAGGTCTCCACACTTTTTTTTCCCTGTCGCGTGCGGTTCCATCAGTCACTGACATAATGTATTCCGGAGATCATTTTTCCCAATAATTTTTCGACTTTTCTTAGTAGAAACTTTATTTTTTTTTTTACCTGGTGAATCGATCTTATTTAATCTGACCTTAGGAGAATCAATTGCATATTTTATGTTACCTTTTTCTCTTTTTCACATCTCTTATTCCTAGTAACACTGAGTGACAGTAGGAACGTGTCTGAGAGAGAGAGAGAGAGAGAGAGAGAGAGAGAGAGAGAGAGAGAGAGAGAGAGAGAGAGAGAGAGAGAGAGAGAGAGAGAGAGAGAGAAATAATGAAAGAAAGAATATTTTTTTATACTTCACACCGATATGCTCTAAAGCCCCAAATATGCTTGAACTCTTCATCCGGTTTTTAAATGCAAACGAGATTCAGCCTTTCATGCAAAGCTTTAAATTCCTCTGCCGCCTTTGTATCTGGGCGTGAGGCCATCATCACCATATACTAGAAACGCCCCTTTTCACTACGATCAAGCCGGTTGCAATCCTTTACGACTTTTTTCACGACTTTTAAAATATCCCGTCACAAACAAAAAAAAAAAAGTCTCACGACTTTCAAAATATCCCGTCACAAAGAAAAAAGTTTCACTCAGGCTTTTCTTTCATACATAGTCGTATTTATTTGTGTATGTGTATGTTATAGTTACGAGAGAGTTCTTCCAATAGTATCTTCCCACACGTCTAAGGCCCACGAGCGCAAATTTTTTTTTTTTTTTTTTTTCAACAAGCGATAACACAGGAACGTGACTCCTTTACATTCGTTTATCCTTCTTTTGCGGTGAAAGGTAACAAACTCGTTTAACAAGAAATGAAGTAAATAAACAAATAATAAAAAAATGAAATAAAATATTATAAAAAGCGTAACGATGAACGAAAGAAATGGATGTTGGTGAAAACGAAGGAACATGGCAAAAAGCGAAGATGGAGAAAGAAAATAAGAGAGAGAGAGAGAGAGAGAGAGAGAGAGAGAGAGAGAGAGAGAGAGAGGGAGGGAGAGAGAGAGAGAGAGAGAGAGAGAGAGAAAGCAGTCGAACGGGAAAAATAAGAATGGTAAGAACAACGGTGAAGAATAGGAAAAAAAATATATAAAAGCAATAAGCTTCAGCGTCATATATATGTGTGCGCGCGCGCGTGTGTGTGTATGTGGAGGTGATAAGTCCGGGATGTCTGGGAAGGAACACAGAAAACGAGAGAAATCCTGTAAAATATGTTATCTTTACGCATGGCGAAGGAGAAAGAAGAAAAATAATGATAATAAAAAAAAAATAGATAAAAAAAAAAGAATCAGATACGAAAAATAGCAATTATCATCACTGAGAAATGAAGATACAAGAAGAAAATATGGACCAACGAAGGAAAAGACGAAAACATATAATAAGCGAATGATTGGCGAATGGAAGACGAAGAAACAGAAAGAATATTCAATCATACTCACAAGACAAACGAACGAGAGAAAGAAATGACGAACATCTTGCACAAAAGAGATAGGAGAGAAAGAAACCATTACTTTTTATTATTATTCAAATCTCAAAAAAATATCATCCTCAAAGGACAAACAAAAAAGGCCAAAAAAAAAAAAAACAATTGCAATACATCATCGCAACCAAATGAACATTGAGGTCGCCGAGTCGCAGCTTTCACATATTATTATTCCCACGCCTGTGTCTGCGAGAACATCCACAAGCACAAACGACCACCACGAACATCCCGCAGAACAGAAGAGATGCTAAGGAGAATGTCTGCATGAATAGGAAAAAAGGGGGGGGGAGAAAATGATTTTTCTTGCACAAACCGAAGCCGTCTGTCTAAATTTGGTGTGTGAGAAAGGCAGCGAGGAAAAAGGAGAGGGATAGAAGAGGTGAAGGGGCGGACAATGGGAGGTGAGTGGGGGAGGTGAATGGTGGAGAGAGAAAGAGGGAAGGAGGGGTGGAGGGAGAAGGAGTGGGAGAGGGAGAGGGAGTGGAGAGAGAGGGAGAGGGAGAGGGAGGAGGGAGAGGAGGGGGAGAGAGTGAGGAGAGAGAGAGAGAGAGAGAGAGAGAGAGAGAGAGAGAGAGAGACAGGGATACAGAGAGAGGGATGATGGTGACAGGGGCAAAGGGGTATTGAAAAGAAAGAATTTAGCGAAGAGAAAGGGTTTGTAGGGAGAGAGAGAGGGGGGTGAGAAGAATGAAGGTTAAACAAATCAAACAAAAGAATGAGAAAGGAATTGAAAACAAGTGATGAAAAGGGACCAAGGTAGGAGGAAGGCAATAAACGAATGGACGAAGGGAAAGAAAAGAAAAAAAGGAAGAAAAAGGAATATGAAAACAACGTAGCCATGGTAGAGAACGGGTGAGAGAAATTAGTCTAAGGAGAAGAATCGTGTGTAGAATACAGAGAGAGAGAGAGAGAGAGAGGAAATAGACGGGGAGAAGCAAAATGGATATCCCAACAGCCATTGCGAAACAGAAGACTCACGTTACCAAAAATCGAGAAAATACAATTTCGAAGAAAAGTGTCCACAAAAACAAGAAAGGGTTTGTACTTCATGTGAAAATGACCAATACCAAACGGAACGAACCAGGCGACAGAAATGGCAAAAGGAAATGAAAAAAAGTTAATGTAGGAGTGATTATAAGATGACAATTTCTTATGACGTTGCAAGTACAAGTGACAAACACCGACGATCTGATTTGTTGCCATGCCTTTGTTAGTACATTTTTACGTTCTTACAATCTTTATCTTATTTATCAGGGTGATGTGATAAGGTGAAAATTATTATTAATATGTAAGAAAATATACATTATCATTACTATCGCTGTTATTATGGATGTTACTGGTTTACCTTCCAGTTTCATGAGAGGGATATTGTTATTATCGTTTAAATATACACAAATAAGGTCTAGAGTGTGTGCGTTCATACATGTGCATGATTATGTACACTAGCCTTCTAACATACTTTTACTCTAAACATAGAAATAAAACGCTACGAATATAGTCATACATACAATGTGTGTGTGTTTGTATGTGTGTGTGTTGTGTGTGTTTGTGTATGTGTGTTGTGGTGTGTGTTGTTTGTGTGTGTGTGTGTGTGTGTGTGTGTGTGTGTGTGTGTATGGATGTATGGATATATATATATATATATATATATATATATATATATATATATGTATATATTTATATATACATGTATATAATATACATATGCATATATACATATAATGTATATATATATATATATATATATATATATATATATATATATATATATATATATATATATATATACATATATGTGTGCACAATCGCGTACATATGTAAATGTATATAACGCATTCCGCCTTCATTATAGAAATATAAATGGATATATGTATGCGTATATGTATCCATGTATATCTATATCTATATATATATATATATATATATATATATATATATATATATATATACATACGTATATTATATTATATTGTATTATATTATACTATATTATATCATATTATATATATAATATTTACTGTACATAAATATATTTGTCTACATATATATTTACATATATGAGTGCTTCTATGTGTATAAACATACACACACGTATGTATGT
>NC_051386.1:11788659-11791159 GCF_015228065.2 Penaeus monodon | reverse complement strand
GAAACGCCAAGTGGCGAGGCAGGGCACGAAATAAACACACGATGACAGTCTTTCCTTTATTAACACAAGTTATTTACCCGTACACTTTTCTATAGGCACAATACAGGGGGAAACCAGCATGTCACCACTGCACGATACAGCTTATAACAGGGCAACAAAAATTTATATCAGGTCACAAGGCACACACGAGGTCTTCACAGGAGCAGCACCCAACTCCGTCTCCTGGCTTGTTCCTCCGCTCCTCCGCTCTCTGCCAGCTGCGTCATGTTTGCCCAGGTCCCTTCATGTTAACACATGCCCAGGTCATCCTTTTCATGTTAACCATTTTTTCGCACAGAGAAAAAAGACCCACGGGCGTAGCACTATCCCCCCTATCAAGCAGTCTGCTCTGACATACCTAAATCTGAAACAAACTACAGAAAATTTAAATAAAATTAGTCCTCAGGAACAAACAATTTTTTTTCAAACAGAAGTAACCGTAATTGAAAATCAGTTCTCAGAAACACAAAAATCTTTCATCCAGCGCGGCTTTCCTCGCTCTCGCTGGGGTCGCTCTGGAGGAGGTGTGGGTGGCGGTAGATTGGCAGTGGCACCCAGAGGGGTATCTCCTGTCCCAAGACTTGGCTCATGGTCACCATTGACGTCTGCTGCATCGCCCCACCGTCCAAATCTCGTCCTCATCTCGGTCAGCGTCTGCCACGTCCCATCGCCGCTACGGGGGCCAACGTCATTTTTTTCACCATGGCCCAGGAGTACTTCCGGGCCCCATGGTAACGCCACAGCCAGTCCGCGTGGACAACAGACGGTCGTTTTCGCCCTCTGCAAATTCGATAGGTGACATCAGAGAGGGCTGCTACCACCAGGGGCTCTGTAGCTTCGGCGAGAGCCCTCGCTTCCGACGCGGGTTATGCAGCCACACTCTATCACCTATGTTGTACCTCACTTCCCTCATGCGCCGGTCATAGGTCTCCTTCATGGCATGGCCGGCTACCTTGAGCTTGCCATGCACTCGTCGGTGCACTTCCGCCAGGTTAGCGGCGCTCCGGTGCGCCAAGTCCTCGAGGAAGACAGGCAACGGGCCCCACACCAACCAACTCCTTTTTTCCCCGACGACTCTTCTGGACGCTCCACTTCCTCACAACTGCCCAGCTTTGCACCAGCTGGCACCTTCTGGGCCTTGTCAGAGAAGTTAGATACCAACACTGTAACTAACCCTCCCCTGGTCCAACAAGGCTCCGCCCAACCGTTACGCCATCAGCCAGCTGCAGGTTTTGAATGGGCTCCACGAGGCCCTCTGCTCCACGCATCACTCTTGACAGTCGACACCGGATTCTAGACTCTGTCCTGGGGGCAAGGTGCAGTCACTCAGCCATAACTACCTCTGCACACCAACCACTGGAAGCAGGGGCACCTCTTCACCGTGCACCCTCACCAGCTTCCGTCCAAGGTCGACACACGCCTTACTCTGCGTCAGGTAGTCAAGGCCCAGCAAACAGTGCTCGTCCAGATCGGCCACATACACCGGCAGCCGCTGCACCGTGCTGCCCACGCCAATACGAGCCTCCACTGGTCCCTTGAGCTGCACACAATGCCCCGTGACACCACACAGTCTCTGTGGTGCGTCTGGAAGTCGCATAGTGGCCAACATATCAGGCCGCACTAGGGTCTTCTCACCCGTGTCCACTGTTTAGGCGGCATGGCTTCCCATCTACTGAGCCCTCCACCTGCATCGTGCTGGTTCGACGGCAGCTTACCCAAGTCGGGGCCCGGGAACCGAGGACGGCTGGGTTTCGGCCCCCTTCTCCAGCCAGTCTGAGTTTTCCTCCTGTACCACTTCCTTAGCCTTAGGACATGCACTCGGATGGTGACCATACCTGCCACAGTCCTTGCAGCACTGCTGGAAGGCATCAGAATCCGTCCGGTTGAGAGGACATGTTCTCCGCTCCCTCCGACACTGACTACGGTTGTGCCCTTCCTCACCGCAGCGCCAACACAAGCCTTGGAAAGTGCTCGGGCTCACCTTCCTCAGTGCTACCTTCTCCACTTTAGCCTTCCGGCCCCGGAGGTCACGGCGGGGCTGAGCAGCTGGCCCTAGGCCACTGGTTTTCCTTCAGGAAGGCCTCGAACTCCAAGGCCCTCGCCAGCGCCACCTGGAGGTCCTCAGCGTGTGCCTGCTTGACGTAGATTTGCAGCTGCTGGTCCTGCAAAGCATCAACAAAGAAATCGCGGGCCAGGACCACGATCATCTCTTCCGCAGCCGTAGGGTACGACCTCCTTACCAGCGCCTCCACATCCTGCGCCAGCTGGGACAGTGTCTCGCCACGCTCACGAGTCCGCTTCTTCAAGCGGGCCCGATATACCTCGGCCTGGTGGTGGTGCCCCAAACGGCGTTTCAAAGCCTCTGCCACGCTGGTGTAAGAGGCATGTTGGGATGGCGGCAGATGCCCCAACACTTCCCCGCGGGGCCCCTTAGCGCTGTTACCAGCTGCAGGGGCCCTTT
>NC_051386.1:11752489-11754989 GCF_015228065.2 Penaeus monodon | reverse complement strand
TCATCCACTTTCCCCCCTTAATACCTTCTTTGACTGCATCCTACCATCCTCCCCCCCACTTTCTTCCCTCCCCCTCATCCTTAAACTATCCTTTCTCACCACCCCTCCCACAATACCCTTCTTCACCGAACCCCCCACATTATTCCCCCCTCCCTAAAACTCCTCTTCCACACAACCCCTCACCATCCTATCACCTCCTTTAACTTTCTCCTTCCACCCCCTCTCCATCCTCACCCCCCCACAATACCCCTCTATCACGCACCCTACCCCGCATCATCTTTTCTTTCCCTCCCCCTGTTAATACCATCCTATCATTCCCCTTCAGAAAGCACAAGCACTCACATCAAGCGGCCCCCACGACACGATCGCCACGCAGGTGATGGCCAAGAGCACAAGAACCATCTGAAGTTCGTGGTCCCAGCCGCCCCTGAACCTGAAGTTGTTCCTGTGGTGGTCCGAAGGAAGGTGGCGACTCACCCGCATCTTCAGGAGGTTTCCTGGAGGAGGAGGAGGAGGTGGGAGAGTATTAATAAGGGAAGATTAATGGATGAGCGTTGGTTTTCTATTGTATGAGAGTGTCTATAGATTTCCTGAAGGAGGGGCAGAGAGCAGGGTGTGTGAGAGAGGTTCCTGGAGGAGGAAGGGAGAAGTGTGAGAGTGGTTGTGGGATTCCTAGAAGGAAGAGTGAGAGTGTGTATGCCTATACCTGAAGGAGGAATAGAAATGTGAGAAAAAACTGTAGGTTTTCCAGAAAAGAGAGAACAGGGAGTGTGAAAGTGTGTGAAGGAGAAAAGAACTGTGAAAGAATATCTGTAGACTTCTTGAAGGAGAAAGAGTGGAGGGACTGTTTGTGTATGCAGGTTCCTGAAAGAGAGAATGTGAGAATGCTTGTAGACTTCCTGAAGAAGAGAGAGAGGAGGGAGTGTGAGAGTGTCTACGCAAGTTCCTGAAGGAGGAAAAGAGGAGAGTGAGATTGTGTATAGGATTCCTGAAGTGAGAGAGAAGTGTAAGTGGGTGTTTCTAGGGAGAAAGGAGTAAGCAGGGTCCTAGAGGGAAAAGGAAGGGGCACGGGAGTATGTGTAGGTTTCCTGTTGGGGGGGGGGGGGTGGAGGCTGATCTGTCATGATGATGATGTAAAATAACAGTTGAAAATAATAAGTGAAAGAATTATAACAACAGTGATGATAATAATAGCAATGATACTACTTCTACTACTACTGGATCCACTACTAAACTATTACTAATACCACAACTACTACTACTAATACTACTGCCATTACTATTACTATCACTGCTATTATTACTGCTACTACTTGTATTAGTAATAATAATAATAAGAAGAAGAAGAACAATAATAATAATAATAATAATAATAATAATAATAATAATAATAATAATAATAATAATAATAATAATAATAATAATAATAATAATAATAATAACAACAACAACAACAATAACAGCAACAACAACAATAATAATAATAATGATAACAATAATAGTAATAATAATAATAATAATAATAATAATAATAATAATAATAATAAAAATGATAATAGCACTTGGCCTCATAAAGAAAGATACGGATAAGTTTCTTGAACAAATACCGGGAAATCCAAAATTAGAAGAAGTCCAAAAAATAGTTTTAAACAGCACAGAGCATGTTCTCAGAAGAACCCTATCGATCTAAAATATTTTTATGTTCGTGAATTGACTTGACTAGATGTTTTAATTTGTAATTGTTCTGCATATTATTGCACATTTTTGTTGGTGGTGTTCCATTACCTCAAACTTCGATCACCCTAGGTCACTGGTAGTGACCCGTGTTTGATTTTAATTAGCAAATCTAAAGAAACTTTTTCAATAATAATGATTATTGTTATTATTATTATATATTGTTATTATCATTATTATTATTATTATTATTATTATTATTATTATTATTATCATTATTATTATTTACTGTAATTGTTATTATTATTATTATTATTATTATTATTATTGTTATTATTATTATTATTATTTATTATATTATCATTATATTTATTACTATTATCATGATAACAATAATGATAACCATCATCACCTTCATCATCATCATAATAATAATCATTATTATTACTATCATCATAATGATAATTATTATGATTATTATAATTGCTATTATTAACATTATCATTATTACTTTTTATAATCGTCATCCTCATTATTATCATTACCATAACCCTCATCACTATTATCATTATTATAACTACGATAACAGGGATGATAAATCAGCAATATTAAGTCTTAATTACAATCATTATTGCAACACCAATAATAATAATAATAATAATAATAAAATAATAATAATAATAATAATAATAATAATAATAATAATAATAATAATAATAATGACAATAATAATAATAATAATAACCCCTAACAAACAAAAACCAACAGCAACAAAGATTATAAAAAAAAAACTTACCAACTACACCCCTCCCTTCCCACACCCCCA
>NC_051386.1:11729989-11732489 GCF_015228065.2 Penaeus monodon | reverse complement strand
CTATTTCCCTGCATTATTCAATCTGGAAATTTTCTCTCGTCATTTTGCAAATGTCTCCATCGCCCTTACCTTCCCCTACGAAAATTAGAAAAATGATTTCCACTACAATAGAAATCATTCCTATACCATAGTCTACCCTTCAACTCCGGGGCCATTTTCTATCCCTTCCCCTCCGGCAGAATTTAACCCGCGGGAAGAATAATTAGTTATTATTACATTTTGCTTTGGAAATGTGTATCTATATCGTCTACCCCGCCTGCAGTTTTCTATTTATTTCATGTTTATCCTTCAGTTTACTCTTTTACTTATTGGCTTAAACATATTTTTTTAAACAGTAACAATATATATATATATATATATATATATATATATATATATATATATATATATCGTTCATTTTAGGTGTTTTGTTAAGAGTTTTGTTACCAATATCAAAATTATCATCGATTTTGCCCATGCATGTATTACCCCGAACTCCCACCCCCACCCCCCCTACCCCTTCCCCACTTACACTAATTTGCATATCAATAGTTTCATACAAGCTAACGATCACATCACTTGTGCAAAATTTCAAACTACCTCATGTTTACGAAGCATATCATGGTGACTGTCATAACATGCGATAAACAACTTCCGAATTAGTGTCCAGGAAATTAATAATGAAATGAAAACTGCTGAATAACGCATTAGACGCGTGCGCAATTGACTATAAATTTGATGTAAATTCTACCGTTGTTGGATATTCTCTTAATAACATTCAGCGTACGTAATTCAGAATGATATGTGAAATTCATATATACAGATGCGCATTTCTAGTTTAATTTAAACATTTTTCTTTTTTTCTTTTTTTTTCGCAACACGTCTAAAAGAACGTAGAGCTGAAAATCCTAAATCATGGAGGGAAAATAGTTATAAACTCACTGTTTACCTCTTTTATGACCAAAAAGTGGATCACAAGGTTTGGCTTCCTACCTGAAATAACTTTATAAACCGACTAGAGTTTAAAGAATAGAAGAAAATAAGCTGATATCTTTGAGATTTTTTTTCTCTCAATTTTTCCTCTTTCTTATTAAGTATATTTAATCCGTGCATCTTGCAAGGTCGAGGATAAAAAGGCCGATGTACGATTTGTAATGTTCCGACGGAATTTTTCGTAACTCAACAGTACATCAAGAATAAGGAGTGAAAATATAACGAATGTCAAAAATAATTAACATAATACATACGCCATGGTGGTAGGGTGAATCAAATATATCATCTTCTCACTTGAATTACTTTTCTCTAGCAAAAGTTTCCCGTAAAAAAAAATATTTCCCAGAACATCTCTCTTATTGAAAGACAACTTTTTTATCTTTCTAAATTCCTTCACGAGTTCTGGCTCTTCTTTTTGGTTCGTCACAATCCGTTTTGTTTTCGTTCGCCATCATTCGTTTATTGTGTTTTTTTTATTCGCCATACTTCGTTTTCTTTTCTTCTTCTTTTATAATTCGTTTCGTATTGTGCTTCATAAATTGTTTGTTTTATTGGTAATAATCCATTTTCTTTCTTGTTTGTCATAATCTTACGCATTCAGTCTCCTTCGCGAAACTGATCGATGTCGTAATGCACTTTTACTATATAAAAACTTTTGTGTTCTTGTCCTGTTCTTCAGCCGTTATGGTTCATGGAAGCAAATCTGCACATGTTCTTTGGCGACTTCTAACCCGGCAGATGCTTCACATCCTGTTCTTACTTTCCCGAAACAGAAACAGGGAAGAAATAAATTCTCTCTCTCTCTCTCTCTCTCTCTCTCTCTCTCTCTCTCTCTCTCTCTCTCTCTCTCTCTCTCTCTCTCTCTCTCTCTCTCTCTCTCTCTCTCTCTCTCTCTCTCTCTCTCTCTCTCTCCTGATACCTATTCCAAACAGAAGAATCTCGTCTGGCCATTTGCACAAAAGTTTATTTATTTTTATTTTTCAATCCAGTCTCTTGACATGGTTAATGTTTCCACTATACATCTTGTTCTTGCTGTCTCTCTTTCTATCTTTCCCTTTTGCCATTTATTCAAAACACGGTCTTGTCTGACCATCTGCAATAAAACGGTTATTTATCAATTTATTATTACAAATGCTTGCTATATATATGCTTGAAAATAACGTTTGTAAATAGCCTTTCTTTACAGCCACTCTATTCAGCCTCTGCTGAAATGCAATACTTAGACATTATATCAAGTGCAATATTTGTACGGTGTAAAACATCTCAGACGTCGTTACACGCGAATAGAAAACTTAGAAACAAAAATTGTAAAAAAAAATATGCAGACTAAGTTAACAGATTCTAAAAAAAAATAAATAAAAAATAATAAGATACAGTAAATATATAATAAATATATATACATAATATATATATATATATATATATATATATTAGACATTAGAAAAGAGAAAGAAATATGTACGATATATATGTGGAAAGACAAATCTGGAATCAATAAAACGAAGAAAAAGAGGATGAAAAAAATACG
>NC_051386.1:11717489-11727489 GCF_015228065.2 Penaeus monodon | reverse complement strand
GTGGATGGGGGTGGGTGGGGGGTAGGGGTGAGAGTGGGCGGGGGTGAAATGGGCGTAAGTGACAGTTTGCGAGATTGAATTGAGTGTCTGTTCGAGGTTGACAAACTCTTGCGATTCCCTTGGTTTCGTATTGGACCTTCCCTTTCCCTCTTCTGCTTATCCATTTTACATATTTTCTCTTTATTCCCTTTCGTTCGTCTGTCTGCTTAGTTATCTGTCTCGCTAAACCAACTCGGTGTTTCTGTCTCTTGGCATTCTCTCTCAATGTTCCTGATTTTGACATTGTTGATCTGTCTCAATCTCTCTGTATTTATTAATTTATCGAAATTCCTTCCTTCCTCCCTCCTCCTGCTTCTGTCTCCCCATCTCTCCCTCTCTGTCTCCTCTTCCATCCTGTCACCCCCACCCTCCCTCTCTGTCACTCCTACCCTCCCTCTCTGTCTCATCCCTTCTTCCCTCTCTGTCTCCTCCACCTCCCTCCCTCCCTCTCTGTCTCCTCCTTCCTTCCCTCCCTCTCTTTCTGCCCTTACCTTACTCCCTGTCTCCCCATCCCTCACTCTCTGTTTCCCCTTTCACCCCCTCAGTCGCCTATCCCTCCCTCTCCCCCTCATTCCCTTTCCTTCACCCTCACAATCACTATCTCCCTCTCCTCCCTTCCTCCCATCAATCTCTATTATCAATTTCTGTCTTTCTCCCTCACTCCATCCCAGATCCATATTCCCTCACGTACATACACTCAGTGGTTCTTCATTTTATAAGAATCCGACGAAAGCTATGGGCCCCCTTCCTTAGAAATATTCACAAAAGCAGATTTGACTGTCTCATACAAGCCGTATGTGAGTAAATAGTAAATTTTAAACTTCGAAGTCAACAATCTTATAAAATAAATAGACAAATAAGTAAATAATGTACGCAAAAAGTATAACAAAGGTTGACTTTTATCTGATCCTCACGGACCCCCTAAAACCCATCTAGAGACCCCGGGTTCCATTAATTCCATCAAACGAGACAAAGATGTGGAAATCTCGCCCCTCTCTTGGTTCTCTTCTTCCTCAATCGTACTGTGGTTCTTCTTGGCCGGCGTTCCTCGTGGTTCTTGCCTGCAGCCCTAGCAACAATGCAACAATAACTGCAACGAGCTATCAACGGCAGCAGATTAGAGGCTTTGACCAGAGTATCTTTCGGATCGAGGAATCGTTGGCTAAGTTTGAGGCAGAATAATATGATGAAAGTAAGAAGCATGATGATGATGATGATGATGATGATGATGATGATGATGATGATGATGATGATGATGATGATGATGATGATGATGATGATGATGATGATGATGATGATGATGATGATGATAACGACAACAATAATAATGATTGTTATGATGACATAATGATAATAATAATATTATTACTGATTAAAATAATAATAATAATAATAATAATAATAATAATAATAATAATAATAATAATAACGATATTGATAACATTAATGATATTGATAACAGTAATGAAAATAATGATTATAACATTGATGATAATGTTATTATTCATTGATTCACATGACGATGGTGATGATAGTGATGGTGATGATGATGGTAATAATGACAATATTAATACTAATAACAACAAAAATATTCCTAATAATAATTAATAATAATAATAATAATAATAATAATATTGATATTAATGATGATAACACTAATGATAATGAAGAAGACGGTTATGAGGATAAGAAAAGGAAAAAGAACAGTAACAATAGCAATGATGATGATGATGATGATGATAATGTGAGCGTGTGACCCGAGCCTTAATTTCCCGGAAGCCAACACCCCAAGCCTCGGAAACCTGAGATAATCAGCCGTAGAATAGCATTTTATCCTTCTTAATGTCCAAAATGTAAAAAAATAAAAGAAAACAGAAATAAATAAATAATAATAATAATAATAATAATAATAATAATAATAATAATAATAATGATAATAATAAAAAAAAAAAAAAATATATATAATATATATATATATATATATATATATATATATATATAATATATATATATATATATATATATATATATATATATATAACTTGCGCATCCATTTTTCAATATTCCTTTTCCTTCCATTTTTAGCTCACTTCCACGTCGATTAGTGATAACAACTAGTCATCCCTAAGCGCTAACAACCCAAACGGTACAATTCCTTCCCGAATCTCTTCCTCAAACGCACCTTCTTCTCTTTTTTTTTATAAGGTATAATATAATTCGTCTTTTACACCACGGCTTCCCTCACAAACGTCTTGTTCTTTTCTCGTACAAAAGGCTTCATTCATACCACGCGGAAGTTCCTGTGTCGATGCTGCTTCACTGCGCGTTCCCGGTCACGTTCTTCTCCCCCTCCCCCCTTCCCCCCCTCAAGGATTTTTATACTGTATCACTTGCTTTTGTGACTTCCGTGTCGTCGTGTGTCTGGTTTTGCTTCGGTTTTTCTTCTCTGTCTTTTTGTACTTCGTTCTTCTCTTAATTATCTATTATTATTAATCAATCCACATTTTTCTTCATCCTTCTCTCTTCATGATCCACATAATTAATTATCCAAATTATTCTTCTCTTTTTTTCTTCTTTTTCTTCCTGCTGTTTGGTTCCTTTCGCTCACGTGGTCCTTTACACATGACGTGGTAAACTGCAGAGCAAGAAAGCCGAGGTTTCGCAACAACCACGTGGTAGTTACCGAATCACAGGATGCATTCGTCAATCGACGAAAATTCGATGGAAATTCGCCAAAGGAAGTTATTCCCATAAAAGGGTCTCGTGTATACTAGAAATCTTTTCTCCCGACGGCATCCGGAAGACTCCCATGAGGATCCCGCCCCATCTTCACGTCTGGCAGGCAGGAGGAAACTTACCTTGCCAGAAGCGAGGGGAGATCATGAAGCACATACACGGTCATGCACAGACGGACGGGGAGTGATGACTGACGGATGAGACCTGGGAATGCACCACTCGACGGCCGCGGTCCTCGGAGGCAACTGTCCTGCCTCGCCAGTGTCCGGCCCCCTTATGCTCCGCCGCCCCCGCCCTCGCCCTCTCACCCCCTCATAGCCTAGGGCGTTCTCCCGGTCCTCGTACGCTTGCCACCTTAACCCCCCCCACCCCTTCCTCTCCAGGCTCCCCCTAAGCACTGACCCTCCTCCCGCCCTCTCCAAGCACAACAACGCATCGCAAACGTGTTTCATGCCCCACGAAGCACCCCGCACCCCATACCACATGGACATACTCATCCCCTCACCCTCGCCTCCAACTCAGGTAATTAAGACCAATTAATCGTCTTCGTGCGTACTTTACCTTGAGAAGGGTCATGCAATTCTCACTATCCCTCCCTTAATCACTCTTCTAATTCTTATAAACTAGACAAGACGGCATGATACCTCGGCTATCATAACTCGAGACCCATCACCTCGCTCGAGGATAATGACAGCTTTCGCAAAGGACACTTAACAGATCCGACAGTTAACATGGACACACCGGCGTCGGTCATTACGTGTTCGTCCCTTGGTGTGAGTCCCTCTCCCTCTCTTACCAAATTTCAAGTGCCGTATAGGTGGGGTCCTCGTTAGGCCCCGCCAGAGACTCGTAATGTCCCTTCTCAAATGGCTACAATTACAATCGACCGTCAATTCGGGTGTCTAATTGACAATTGTTGCCTCTTGGAATAAGCTAACAGCCTCGTCTCCTTAAGGGGTTTCCACGCTGTTTGGTATAATGTTTTTGTTGAACGCAATAGAGCGTTCTCATTGCGTGTAATCAATCACTCTCTCCTTGAATAGTGGCAATTTACACGGGCATTACGGCGCTATAAAAATAAGTGATATGAAATGGAAGAAAGGAGAATGATTCGAATTGAGCGAGAAGTTAAGATAATAGCAAAACGGAAGACAAAGTAACACCATTACCACGTAATACTGCACTGGTGAAACGTCTCAGAGAGCACCTTCAGGTACCATCTTAAACACAAAGACGAGCCTATAACAGCGTGAGGTCATCTCCAATAGGCTCATCCAAAGAGACAGAGGGGGGATAAGGACGCCGTTAATCCAAGGACAGAGAGATCGCCGCCAAGGATAATAGCCTAAGGAACTAGAGCATGCCGAGTCCGCGTTACAGACACCTCTGAAGGATCCGCGAAAGGAGTGTGTGGTCGTTGAGGAATCTTTCAGCAGTGCTAACAAGGGAGGGGGATTAATACTTGTTGAATTTATTCGTTTTTTTTTTTTTTTTTTGTGTGTGTGTGTGTGTGTGTGTGTGTGTGTGTGTTTTTGTGTGTGTTCTTTTGTGTTTGTGTGTGTGTGTTTGTGTATGTGTGTTTTTCCTTTATTTATTTATTTATTTATTTATTTATTTCTCTCCGTCTTTGTACCCATGCAAGTCCATATTTATTTATCATTTGCATGTATTTGTACCGTTGTTATTTTTACTTTTATTCAGTTATTTGTGTTTAGCTTACTTGTTTACTGGTTACTTACAATCCATCCATCCATTCATTAGTTATTTTTTTATTCATCCATAATTTGTGACCTTGCTACTTGCAATACTAAATTAAACTTCATTCTACTCGTTATTATTATTTCACAACATAGACACTCTTTATGCAAGAAAGTTATAATCTAATGAACACAATCTAATTAATACAAAATACACGTGGTGATCATACCGAGCAATCACTTGTTAAATGAAACATGCATTTGCATAAAATGTAGTAATTTGTTTACCAAAATCAGGATATCGTGTGATGATTACTTGTTATGAATGAACTGGTGGATTTAATACAACAGATATAGTTTTTTTTTATTATTGTTATTAAAATCCTAGAAATCAAGCGTGAGTGCCAATAATACATAATGAAATATAAAACTGCTTATAATAATCCAATAAAAGCGAGAAAAAAATATATATATGGTAACTGAGTCGTTTTCTTCAGTGTCTAAATACTCTCTTGACCTTCCGGGTTATAAATCTTGTTTAATGATCAGTTGCCGGAGTAAATGAGGTCGTCATATTGATCTCCCGGTTGCCCTGAACATCCAAAGAGGGAACGTAAACAGTTAACTTTTTACATTGATGGATTTACATACACGTTTTGGATCTTGTGTTCGTACCCTTTGGTGAAAACGTCGAGAATTAATAACTTCGGGAATGTTGTTTTGATCTGTCGGTTTCTTCTTCTTCTTGTTCTTCTTCGTTTTCTTTATTTGTCCTTTTTTAGGATAATGTGTTTGTGTTAGATTGTTTGTTTGTTTTTTCCGTGTGTGTTTTTTTTTCGTTTAAATTGGTGTATGTTTACAGACTTTAGCGTTTAAGTGTACTTTCTCCTTTCCTTTCTTCGGGTTTTTCCTCTCTCTCTCTCTCTCTCTCTCTCTCTCTCTCTCTCCTTTTCTCCCTCCCTATCCTTTCTCTTCTTCTCTCTCTCTCTCTCTCTCTCTCTCCTTTTCTCCCTCCCCATCCACCTCTGTTCCTCTCATCCTCCCTTTCTCTCCCCCTCCCCCTTCTCCCTTTCTCTCTTCCTCCACTTCTCTCCCTCCCTCCATCCCTCCAATTCTCTCTCCCTCTCACTTCTCTCATCTCCCAATCAAGTGCCAGCAGCAGGTCACTTAAACCTCATCCAGGGGAATCATCACAATATAAAAAGGAAAAAGAAAAAAGTATTTAAAAGTCCCTCCCACTCCTTCATATTGTCACTCCGGGAGTTTGACGAGAGTGATCCAAGTAATGATGCTGAGGACGACCATGCGGGTTTTTTTTGTTGTTTTGTTTTGTTTTTCTTTTTTTCCGCTTCTCTGTTCGTCTCTTTCTCTCTTTGTACTTGCATATGCATAAGAGATCGATAGATGAATAGACTATTAGATGGAAGGATATATAAGTAGATGGATATATAAGTAGATGGTAGGGAGACAGATGGATAGATAGAGAGCGAGAGGAAGATGGACAAATAGACCTATAGACAGTTAGATGGATGGATATAAAAACGGTATGTAACCTGAATCACCTCTGTTGGAAAGTTGCATTGCCGGAAACTTTAACAGCAAATACAAAAGCCTCTGTATTTTTTTATAGTTCCATACACGGCAGAAAGCTGAACAATTCTCGAAGAAGTTAAAAGTGCATGTAAGTTTTAGCAAACTTTCTCCCATCTCATCATACTAAATGAGTCCCCCGTCTTCTCCTCCTCCTCCTCCTCTTCTTCTTTGTCCTCCTCTTCCTCCTTTTCTCCTCCTCCCTCCTCCTTCTCCTTTTCTTCCTCCTCCTCCTCCTCCTCCTCCTGCTTCTGCTCCCCCTCTTTCTCCTCTGCCTCCTCCTCCTGCCCTCCTTCGCCACTCAACTCTTCCTTATCATCATTTTTCTTCCTCTTCGCTTCCCTTTCCTCTTAGCACTCCACCCCCCCCCTCTTTCCCCCTTATCCTCATACCACTTCTTACCACTACCCTCCTCTTCCTTCCCTCCCTCCCATCCCTCCCCCTCCCCTTCTTTCCCATCTTTCCTCCCCCTCCCCCTCCCCCTCTTTCTCCTAATCGAAGAAATCGGTCGAAATCTTTACGGATTCGAAAGAAGCCAATTAAAATGACCCGCAACTGACCTCGAATTTCCATAAAGTCTAAGTGCGCTTTTATCTCTTGACGCAATTTCTGATGTAGAGTGGAAAGGAAGCCATTTGTGATAACGATGGTGAAAGCGATGCTCTCGGGTGATCAGGTGACTGGCGAGAAATTGCGAGATCTTGCGAGAACACTATGCTGGAAGAGGGTGTTTGTCTCTTCTCCATTTCTAGCTTTAGTTCTGTGTGTGTGTGTGTGTGTGTGTGTGTGTGTGTGTGTGTGTGTGTGTGTGGTGTGTGTGTGTGTGTGTGTGTGTGTGTGTGTTGTGTGTGTGTGTGTGTGTGTGTGTGTTTGTTGTGTGTTGTGTGTGTTCATGTGTGTGTATGTTGTGTCATTCTCGCTTTATCTTTTATAACTTGCTTCTCTTCTCTTTTATAATAAAACTTTTTTTCTATTTTCTATTCAACATTTTCTCCAACCAAAACTTCCTCTCTTGTTTTCATTTTCTAATTTTACTAATTCTGTCTTCTCCTATCTTTTATCCTAAAAACATTAAAAAGGAAATGTAGATAAGAACAAAATATCAATAACGTGAAATTGCAATAACACAAATATAAAAAAAACAATAACAATAACAATAACACAACAATAAATGAAATAACAATAACAATAAAATAACACAAATAACAATAAATGAAATAACATTTATACAAATATCAATAACAAATAACTGAAATAACAATAACACAAATAACTAAAATAACAATAAGACATAATTGAAAGATAAATAAACCAAAGAACTTATAGCTATTCCCAGTGCCACAATGAACCCCCGCGTGGCACCGTGTGACCCCGTGAGTGACTCCCCCCCCCACCGTGCCTATTATCCGAATCCGCTGTGAAAACCGACCTTCGGATCTTCACAAATCAAGACCGAAAAGGGAATAAAGAATTGCTTACGACAAGAAGGTTTCCCTGAATGTTAATGGGTGCGTTTTGTGGTGTCCATAAGGGCGAGATTTGTGTATTGTGGAAGGAGGTGGGTTGTGGGGGAAGGGGAGGGGGGTGTTTTGGCTTTCTTTGATTATTTTGTTTTTATTCGTTTGTTTTTCGTGTTTTGTTCCTCCTTTTTCGTATTTCTTTTTCTTCTTCTTTTTCTTCCTCTTCTACTCCTTCTTTTATTGTCTTCTTTTCTTTATTTTCTTTATTCTTTTAAACGCGTTCACGATTTTTTTTTTCTCAATTTCATCCTTTTATTCTCCCATCTTTCGTATCGTTCAGACTTCATTTTCTTTTCTCCTCCCCATCTCCATCCTTTTCCTCCTTGATATTAGATGGAGTCCAAAGATTTCCTCATCGATTCCAAGAACCGATCAGTGGTAGATTATACGACTTCCCTGGACAGTCGACTCACAGTAGAGGCTTTGTCATAAACCAAATTCTCTGTAACATGTGTACGTCTTTCTAGAATAGAATCCAAAAGCGCTGCCGTAGTTGCGTCATATTGCGGTGTTTATATATGTATGTCTGTGATATATATATATATATATATATATATATATATATATATATATAATTATTATTTATGTTGTATTATTGTGTTTGATTTATATATATAGTATATATATATACATATATATATATATATATATATATATATATATATATATATATATATATATATATATATATATAATACACACACACACATAGAACAGAAAGATATATAGATAGATAGGTAGGTAAAAAGAAAGTGAGAAATACCTATTTGAATATTTCCTCTACATACTCGCACATAGATAGATAGATATATAGACATACATGCAGATAAATTGACAGTTAGAGAGACATAAAGGCAATATTCTTTGGGAAGTGATGAAACTGCTAGCGTTATGGAGAGTGTGAGGGTGTGGCCTCATCCTTCCTTCCCTCCGCCCTCCCTCCTTCCCTCCCTCTCTCCCTCTCTCCTTCTCTCCCTCCCTCACTCTCTCTCTCCCTCCCTATCTCCCTCCTTCAACTCTCACTTCCCTCCCTCCTTCCCTCTCTCCCTCTCTCCCTCCCCTCCCCCATTCCACCCTCCCCTACGCCATTTTTCTCTCCCTCTCCTCCCCTCTCCCTTTACCACTTCCCCACCCCTCCCTCCCCTCACCCCTCCCTCCCCTCACCCCTCCCTCCTTCCCTCCCACCCCTCCCCGTATCCCGCTACCACTACCCACCCTGCCACTAACTGGTGCAATGTTTGGTACCATCTGATACCCTCTTATACATATTACAGACAACCACCTCCACTGCCTATCCCACCCCCTTCCGCGCTCTTTCCCAGACCCCTTCCCCGCCATTCCCCGTCTCTTTCCCCGCCCCTTCCCTACCCCCTTCCCCGCCTCCTTCCCCTGCCTTCCCCGCCCCCTTCCCCGCCCCTTCCCCGCCTCCTTCCCCGCCATTCCCAGCCCTTTATACCTTAAATTTCCTCCCGATATTCAATGGAATTAAGTAAGTCCCCTTTTAGCATCAATTTGGAATGAGATCATACTCTTATAAGCAATAATAACCAAAAAAGGGTTGTTTTCTACGATAAATTGACCCTGATAAAGATACATGACTTGTGTCTGATGCGAATAATAAAAATACTTGGCAATTTTATCTAAAATTCAGACTGACACCAGAGAAGTAAATATTTATTTGTTTATAAAGATATATATGCCTGTGGGTTGGATTAGTTTATATTAAATCTCTTGAACCAAATGATTTATATTCTGACCATAAAATTCATAATCAAATTCGGTCTCGTTTGGTCCCCCCAAAATATATAACACTTTTGAAACCTGTAAACAAAATTCAAAATACGATTGAGGTTACGATGCGATTACGAGGTGTTATATAAATCTTAGAACACTAACTTCTTCCCTTTGTATATAAACAACCGGCCTAATAAGCCATTAACACATATAAACAACACACCAAACATCCCATAATATACCAAACTATAAATCATAACAAAAAACCCTTGATGTGAAAACACTTACAATACTTACAACACATAAACCATAACAGATAACAACAAACGTAGCAACAGAGAGCCTACGAGACACGATCTTTCCCGAAACGTAAACAATAATAAAAAACTTTATTAACCTCTCGACGTAAAACGAATTAGCAACTGACTTTCTCCCCTTAATTGCAGCAGGAGTCGAGACGACGTCTTCCACAGCTCCTCCTAGTGCTTAAGTGGGACTCGAACTTGAGGATCGAGTTACAAGCTACAGTAAGCTTCTCGGGAATGCCACGTCTTGCCTGACGGATGAATGGAGATTTCACTTTATGCAATGAGGAACGAAGGTGGTGGCCTCCTGCCCCTCTGCCTTTGTCTCTAGTTTTCTCTCTGTCTCTCTGCCCCTCTCTTTCTCTCTGTTTCTCATTTT
>NC_051386.1:11712489-11714989 GCF_015228065.2 Penaeus monodon | reverse complement strand
TTTTTATTATTGTTATTATCATTATCATCATTATTGATATTATTATCATTATTATTATCATTATTATTTTATTATTATTATTATTATTATTATTATTATTATTATTATTATTATTATTATTATTATTATTATTATTATTATTATTATTACTACTATTATCATCATTATCATTGTTCTTATTATTATTATCATTTCCATTTTTATTATTATCATCATCACCATCATCATCATCACCATCATCATCATCATCATCATCTTCATCACCAGTATTAGTAGCAGTAGCAGTAGCAATAGTGGTAGTAGTAGCATATTATCATTATTGTTATAATTAATATTATTACAATTATCTTTATTTTTACTATTATAATCATCATTTTTACTATCATCCTCATCATCACCATCATTAGAACATTATCCATACCATTATCACATGAACAATAAAGTTAATCTGAGATGTTATTGTGCAAATCTTCATTTACATTAATCCAAAACAGATTCCTAGAGTTACTATAAATATTTGTTTCCTTGTGTATTATTCAAGAGTAAAAAAAAAATAATAAAGATCACGTTTCAAACAAGACAGGATTTTTTAATGTGAAGATTATTTGTGTAAGAATGTAAAATAATTATAGTATCTTTGGCTTTGGTTTCATATCCAGTTTGTGTGTGTGTGTGTGTGTGTGTGTGTGGTGTGTGTGTGTGTGTGTGTGTGTGTGTGTGTGTGTGTGTGAGAGAGAGAGAGAGAGAGAGAGAGAGAGAGAGGAGAGAGAGAGAGAGAGAGAGAGAGAGAGAGAGAGAGAGAGAGAGAGAGAGAGAGAGAGAGACAGACAGACAGACAGACAGACAGACAGACAGATAGACAGACAGACAGACAGACAGACAGACAGATAGACACAGGCACAGACACAGACAGAAAGAGAAAGAAAATGGGGATGAGAAGGAGACAAAAACAACGCGAAAACTACAAACGTGATCTTGAAGAACCCAAACTTGTGACTGAAACATCTTGCGGAAACATCAAGCCTGTGCGCCATTACGACACACTGGAGTATTCACGCACCGCTAAATCACCCTTTCCCTTCCCCTCCCCTTCCTCTTCCCCTCTCTTTACTCCCTCTCCCACTCTCCCCCCTTCCTCTTCCCCTTTCTTTATTCCCTCTCCCTTCTCTGTTTTCCCTCTTTGCTCTTTTGCTCTCTCCTCTGCCATCTCGGTCCTCTTCCCTCCTTCTCCATTCTGTTTTTTTTTACACTAACACTCCTCTCTTCAATCCTCTCACTCTCTCTTTCTTTCTTTCTTTCTTCTCTCTCTCTCTCTCTCTCTCTCTCTCTCTCTCTCTCTCTCTCTCTCTCTCTCTCTCTCTCTCTCTCCTCATTCTTTCCCTTTTCCCCTGTGAGCTGTTTTGCTTCGCTCATTCCTGGTCTTCATTTCCTTTCTCGTTCGCCTTCCTGTTTTCTTTTCTTTAATTTCATTAGTTTGACTTTTATTTTTTTATTCTTATTATTATCTGTTTTTGCCAGTTGCTTCTTCCTCATTCTTTTCTGTTTTCTTAATCTTTTTTTTTCTCCGCTTCTTTCTTTCCTCGTTTATTTTAATTATATATATTTTTCGTTTTGTTTTCGTCCCTTTCTCTCTCTTCCTTTGCCTCTTCGCTTCCTTCTTTTCCCTCTCCTTCTCTCTCTCTCTCTCTCTCTATCTCTCTTTTTCTTTTCTTTCTTTTCTTCCCCTCTCTCTTCTCCCTCTCTCTCCCCAATTCTCTCCCTCTCTCTCCCCTCTCCTCTCTCCCTCTCTCTCTCTCCTCTTTCTCTCTATCTCTCTCTTTCCCCTCTTTCTTTCTTTCTCCTCTCTCTCTCTCTCTCCGTTCTTTCTCTCCCTCCTCACCCCCTTTACCTCTCTTCCTATCTCCCACCATCATTCAACTTAAGTTATCCGCACGTCATACGCAGCGGATACGGATAACAAGGCGTCCACCCACCCCCTCCCTCCCTCCACCCCCCTTCCCTCCACCCCTACATTCCCTCCACCCACCCCCGTCTTTCCCCTCCCTTCTCGTCCCCTTTTTCTTCTTTACACATTAATATACCCAAAAATTTTTTTGGTTTTTCCCCACTCCCCCCCCCCCCTTTGTACTTTCTATTACCCTCTCCTACCTCTCCTCAAACCCCTTCTCCCTCCCCCCCCCCCCCTCTTCCTTCCCCCCCCCTCTCCCTCCCTTCTCCTTCTCCTCTCCCCTTCCCTCACCCTCTAACCTCCCCCTCCTCTTGCCCTTCACCATCCACCTCCCCCCTTCGCCTCTCTCTCCACCTCCCCTCTCCCTTCTCCCTCCATTTCCCTACTCCCCCCTCCTCCCCTCTCTCTCCACCTTCTTCCTCCCCTCTCCCTCCGCCCCATCTCTCCCTTCTCCCTCTCCCTCTCCCTTACCCTCTGCCTCTCCCTCCCTTCTCCCTCTCCCTCTCCCTTACCCTCTCCCCTCTCCCTCTCCCTCCCCCTCCTCCTCTCCCC
>NC_051386.1:11702489-11704989 GCF_015228065.2 Penaeus monodon | reverse complement strand
CGATAGATATGACACTTTTTTAAAGAGACCTAGCGCCTTAATTTGCTACTTTTCAGCGCATTTATGTAACGAAATAACACTGAAAAACATTTTGTTGCTGAAAGAATAGGAGTAATTGCAATTCCAAAACATCCCTTAGAATGTCAAATAGTAAATGATAAATAAAAAATAATCTGGAATAATTTTTGAGTGTTAACAAATGACACTTTAAAAAAAATCACTTCATTTTGGCAAGTTGAACGTTTTTTCGCTAAGTTTCGGTGGTAAATCTAGTGCCGCATAAACTTCTAAGATGTACATGTAAGATATAAGTTTCGATTAGACTATAATATATCATGCATATAATAAACATCAGAATAATAATAACTCTGTTTCTGTCCCTGTCTCTGCTCACTTTCTCTTTCATCTCTTCTCATCTCTCTCTCTCTATCTCTCTTCTCTTCTTCTTTCTATCTCTCTCTATCTCTTCCTCTATCTTCTCTCTCTCTCTTCTCTTTCTCTTTCTTTTCTCTCTTCGCTCTCTCGATCTCTCTCTCTCATGTCATCTTCTCTCCATCTTGATCACATTCCTCTCTCTCTTCTTCTCGATACTCTACCTCTTTCTAACTCTCTCCTACTTTCTCTCTTCACTCTTAGTCATCTACTCTCTACTTTCTGCTTCTCATAGATCTTGCTTCCTCCTTGAGCTCATGTACTCTACTAAGCATCTGCTCTTTACTTTCCAGTCTCTCGTATCTCTCCTCTCTCTTCTCTCTCTCACTCTCAGTCTCATGCTCTATTCTCTCATATACTCTCTATCTCTCTCTCTCTCTCTCTCTCTTCTCTCTTTTCTCTCTCATCTTTTCTCTCTTCTTATATATATATGATATATATATATATAAGTATATATAATATATAATATAATAATGATAATATGTATATATATAAAAAATATATATATAGATAGATAGATAGATAGATAGATAGATAGATATAAATAGAGAGAGAGAGAGAGAGAGAGAGAGAGAGAGATACACATATATTTATGTCTATCTATCTATCTCCGTTTCCTATCTTCAATTCTCTCTCAAATCTCTCTCGGTTTCACTTGCCCCGTGATGATGAAGAACAGTGTAGTCCAGAAGAACATTTTCCCCAAAGTACCCGTTTTCTTTGCTCAGGGGGATACTTATGAAATAATTAATCGCCATATTAGGGTCCTTCTTCTTGTGTTTTTTTTTCCCCCTTTGCGTCTTCGTACCCTGGACTTTACGCTCGGAACACATCGCCCTGCCTTTAACTTTAACTTTCACGGCCATTCATTCCTTCTGTGTGTGTGTGTGTGTGTGTGTGTGTGTGTGTGTGTGTGTGTGTGTGTGTGTGTGTGTGTGTGTGTGTGTGTATCTATTTTGTCGTTTTTAACTTGTCTAATTTTTCTACGATTATTTTCCTGCTTAATCGTTTATTTTTATTTTATTTTGTGTCTCTTCTTCTCTCCTCCCCACTCTTTATTTTTAATATTTTCTGATTTTCTTCTTTCTTGTCGTTTTTTTTCTTCTAGTTCTTTTCACACGATTCTCATTTTCCTTCTCTGAAACCTTGCCCCATTTCCCTCTTTTTTTCTCTCTTTCTCTCTCTCTCTCTTTCTTTTTTTTCTCTCTCTCTCTTCCTTCTCGTAATTCTTTCACTCTCTCTCTCTCGCTCTCTCTCTCTCACTCTCTCTCTCTCCTCTCTCTCTCTCTCTCTCTCTCTCTCTCTCTCTCTCCTCTCTCTCTCTCTCTCTCTCTCTCTCTCTCTCTCTCTCTCTCTCTCTCTCTCTCTCTCTCTCTCTCTCTCTCTCTCTCTCTCATTTCCTTCCTATCTCCCCCCCCAGCTCTCCTCCCCCCGTCTGCCACTGTGGTTTTCTCCTCCTCCTCTCTCTATTTTCTCTCACGCATATCATATCTCTTCCCATACACCCTACATCCCCCCCCCCTTCCATCTCTTCCCCCTTTACCTTCTATTCTTACACCTTCCACACCTCCCCCCTTCCCCCTACGGTCTGTCCCTTCACGCCACCCCTCCCTCTACCCCCTCCTTCTATACCCTCCTTCTACCCCCACCTTTTATACCATCCCTCTACCCCCTTCCATTTTCCCCCCTCCTTCTATACCCTCCTCCTACCCCTACCTTTTGTACCCTCACTCTACCCCCTTCCTCTATCCTCTCCTTCTATACCTATTTCTGCCCCCTCCTTCATACCCTCTCTCTCTCCTCTTTCCCTCTTTTTATCCCTCCTTCTCCTCTCCCCTCACCCCTCCCTCCCCCCCTTCCTCTACTCCCTCTCTCTAAACCCCTCCCTCTACCCCCTCCCTCTACCCCCTCCCTCTGATCTCCCACTTACACCCCCCCTCCCCCTCCCCCTCCTCACCCTATGCCTTATCATTTCCCCCTTCCTTCCCCCTCCTCCCCTCCCTCCCCCTTCCCCCCTCTCCTCACTCTCTCCCCTTCCCTTCCCACTTCGGACATCCCCTTTCCACGG
>NC_051386.1:11689989-11694989 GCF_015228065.2 Penaeus monodon | reverse complement strand
TCTGTCTGTCTGTCTACTTCTATCTCTGTCTATTTACTTATCTATTTATCCATTTACTTCAATAAGAATAAAAATACCTCTCTCTTGGTTTTACTCAACCCCCTCCCTCCATCCCTACCTCCCCCCCCCCCTCGACGCCTCCCACTTGCGGCTTTGACTCACTATTTACTCATACGTTGACTCATCCTTACCATCGCTTGTTTACTCATGCCAGCTCATCATCTCACACGGACTTGCAATTGCAGATCGTGAATATATTAACTGCCTTGTTATCCTCCTCATTGTTAGTGTTGCTTACGGCCGTGTGGGGGGGAGGGGGGAGGGTGGAGGGGTAGGTGGGGGTGGAGGTAGAGGTGGAGGGGAGGGGGAGGGTGGAGGGGAGGGGGAGGGGGGAGAGGGGGAGGGGAGATGGATTGGAGGTGGAAGTGGATGGGGAGGGTGGAGGGGGAGTTGGGGGTGGAGGTAGAGGTGGAGGTGGAGGGGGAGAAGGGAGGGTGGAAGGGGAGGGGGAGAGAGCAAGGGAATTCCTGCAATTTTCGTGCGGTTGAAAATCCTTTCAGTCATCCATCTTATGACGTCATCGCTACGTCGGTCTCTTCACAATCACAACATGATTATCTCTCTTGCTCGTTCCCTATTTCCCGTATATCTGTTATGGTAATTTTAATAGCGGTTATAACCTCGCGAATGAATTTATCAAATCAAAGATACATTCAAGGACCCGTCTTCCTAATCTATTCCTTCCCCTGCCTCTTTCTCCTCCTGCATTTCCCGTCTCCTTCTCTCCTCGCTCCCCCTCCTCTCCCTCTCTTCCTACCTCCTTCTCTACCCCTCCCTTCTATCTCCCTCTCTCTCTCCATCCCTCTCTTCCTACCTCCTTCTCTACCCCTCCCTTCTATCTCCCTCTCTCTCTTCCTCCCTCTCTTCCTACCTCGTTCTCTCCCCCTCCTCCCCTCCTCTTACTCCCCCTACCTCCTTCTCTACCCTTCCCTTCTCTCTCCCTCTCTCTCTCCCTCCCCCTCTCGACCAATCATAAAACAGCAAAGAACAATCGTAAATATGAATTGGAACTTATCTTAATATCCACATCCGGCAATGTTAAAAGGATGGGGGGGGAGGGATGAAAAGGCGGAATAAGAGGAAGGAGAGAGATGATGAAGGAGGAAGGGGGGAGTTAAGAGGAAGTGATAAAAGGGAGCAAAAGAGAAGGGGGTGATAGGATAGAGCAAAGAAGAAGGGGAGAGAAGGATGGGGTAATGAACGAGGGGGATGGAGGATGGAGGGGGTGAAAGAATTAGAAGGACAAGAATAGAAGGGAGAAAAATGGGGAAGAGGGGCAGGAAGGAAAAGAGAGAAAGAGAGAGGAGGAGAGAAGGGAGTTAGAGAGAGAGAGAAAGAAGCAAAGAGAGGAGAAGAAGAGAGTGTAGGAATGAGGAGGAGGAGGGGGGGAGGGGAGATAAGGAGGAGGAGGGATGAAGGAGGGGAAGAGGAGGGGGAGGAGATAAGGAGGTGGAAATCACAGGGCATAAGCAACACTGAAAGGGGAGGTGGAGATAACAGAAAAAAAAGAACAAGAAGTGTTTATTGAACGATACGATCGCCTTATCCTCCTACCGGACGTGAAATAATCACTTTATAAACAAAAGCCGTTAATCGTTTATAAATCATAAAATATTAATCAAAATTACATCATCGTGTTCAAACAGGTATCAATACTCTCGCTCAACTTGTAGGCTATTTATATCTACACTATTATACATGTATCAATTCAAAATTATACAACACTGGACTGAACACGGATTTACAGTGCAACAAGTCTATATAAAATTCATTCTGAAGCTTTGAAAAAAAAAATACACTCACATTTTGGAAAACACTGAGAGAGTATTTTCCGAGGCTGAACCACAAACAGTCATACGTGAGTGCTTAAGTTCAAAGTTCAATTTTTATTTTTCATCTGAAGAACACTTTGGTGATGCTGTTGCTATCTTGCCCGCACTGGTGAAATGACTGCGCGAAATTGCTTAATAACCTTGATTTTTTTCTTGTATATATATATATTTTCTTTCTTTCTTTCTTAGGTAATTGCACAGTAGTTTTACTTTCCTTTATTCACTCAATAATTTTTTTTTAAGGTACAAGCAAACCGCGTTATTGACAAACATTTTCGTTTTTTTTTTTTTTTTTTTTTTTTTTTTTACCTCGTTCCGAATACAATACATACTTGTTAGAAAAAAAGTATCTCATTCTAACTTCACTTGATCGTTTTTCTCAGTTCTTTTATTCCAGATTATTCGGTATCACTGCTGTTCAGCTTCATATGCACAGTGCTATGTTATCTTACTAGTTATTATAACTTATCTTATCTTCGTTATATTTTTAGACCTTGCCGTCTCTCCATCTCTCTTTCTTTCCTCTCTCTCCTCTGGCTGTCTGTCTCTCTTCCTCCCTTCTCTCTCTCTCTCTCTCTTTCTCTCTCTTTCATTCTTCTCTCCTCTCCCTCTTCTCTCTCTCTCCTCTCTCTCTCTCCTCTTCCTCTCTCTCCTCTTCCTCTCTCTCCTCTCTCTCCTCCTCTCTCTCCCTCTCCTCCCTCTCTTCTCTCCTCTCTCCACTCTCTCTCTCCCTCTCCCTCTCCCTCCTTCCTTCCCCTCTCCCTCTCCTCTCCCTCCCTCCCTCCCTCCTCCTCTACCCTCTCCCTCTCCTTCTACCTCTCCCTCTCCCTCCCTCTCCCTCTCCCTTCTTCCTCTCCCTTTCCCTCCCTCTCCCTCTCCTTCTCCTTCTCCCCTTCCCTCTCCCCTTCCCTCTCCCTCTTTTCTCCCTCTAATCAAGCAATTCAACGATATAAGTATTAGATGAAAAAAAGTATAAAAACTGATGACAATGATGACTAAGGAATTCTGCTTCTTCGATGGACTGAATTCAGTTGTTATTTCATACTTCAGTGTATTTATTTCAAGCACGTTCTTAGTCCGTCTGAAGTGAGATTCTGAAGGAGGTTCATTAATATCACTTGAGAATTACCTGAGATTGAAACTCCGTTATGCCCTCTTAAGTGGAGCAAAATAAATAAATAAGTAAAATAAAAATAATTAAATAAACAAATAATATAAAATAAATAGATTGATATATATTTTTTTAATAATAAAATAAACTTTCTTGTGCTACTTTCATATGTCAATTTTTATTATTATCTTTTAAAATCTTGGCAAATATAACTGTTCGAGTCGTAACATGACGTTATCAAAAGCGTATTTCTACATGGCAACGTCTTAACACCACACTCCTACTCTGGGTAGAAAAGGTGTCTTTGGTGGGAACCAAATACAGATGGAACCTTTAAAAATAGTGTCCCTGTGTCAACAAAGGTGATTTAGGAATGTCCTGTGCATACATGCCTACCAAACAATTATCTGCGCCTGCCTTGTCCGCGTTTATCTATCTCTCTATCTACTCTATCTATATGTGTGTGTGTGTGTGTGTGTGTGTGTGTGTGTGTGTGTGAGTGTGTGTGTGTGTGTGTGTGTGTGTGTGTGTGTGTGTGTGTGTGTGTGTGTGTGTGTGTGTGTGTGTGTGTGTGTGTGTGTGTGTGTGTGTGTGTGTGTGTGTACATATGTATATATATGTATTTATATTTATATATATTTATATATACATATATATATATATATATATATATATATATATATATATATTGTATTTACATTTATATATATATATATATATATATATATATATATATATATATATATATATATATATGCATATATACATATATATATATCCATATGTTTGTTTGATTTGGCCTCTCCGCCTATGTGTGAAGGAGCGAAATCAAATAATATTTTAAGACGAAAAATGAAGGTCTTCGGCAGTTTATCGAGCTCGACCGTGAATGGCCAATGAAAATTTACGCTCGAGGGTGAGATTGGAGGAGCACCCGGATTGAGTAAGAAGCCTTTGAGATTTTGTCACTTTGAGGACCTTCTGTTGCCATTCTGATAAGTATTATTAATCTTATGACATGATGTGTGATTATAATGGGTGTTTATGTCTTTTAATTTTGTTTTCTAATCTCTCCCTTTCTCACTGGTGATGTATGTCTATTTTTGATTGTCTGCGGGTTTGTTTCTCTCTCTCTCTCTCTCTCTCTCTCTCTCTCTCTCTTCTCTCTCTCTCTCTCTCTCTCTCTCTCTCTCTCCTCTCTCTCTCTCTCTCTCTCTCTCTCTCTCTCTCTCTCTCCCTCATTCTTCCCCCCCCCCTCTCTCTTTCTCCTTTTCCTTCTCCCTCCCTCCCTCTCTCTCTTCCTCCCTTTCCCTCCCTCTCTCCCCCTTCTCTTTCTCTTTCTCCCTTTCCCTCCCTCCCTCCCTCCTTCCCTCTCCCTCTCTCCCTCCCACCCTCCCTCCACGTAAAAAAAAAAAAAGCCATCGCAATAAGTTGCATACTTCGGCAACATTTCCATATCAATCAAGCGCTGAATAATGGTGCGAAGAATGCCTTAACAGCTGTCCAAACCTCTGGGGCATCCGCCAAGGGCACAGACGCCATCTTGGACACCTCGTCACGACCGCTGTGTCATTTGCCAGTCTCGCCTCGTGGCGTAAATGGCTGTGATTATCTGTTGCTATTTTTCTCTTTCGCTCTTTCCTTCTTTTTTTATTTTTCGTTTCGTTCTTTCTTTCTGTGTGTAGTTATGAGAGAATGTTCTCCTTCACTATCATGAAATGTTCTTAAATATGGTAAGTTATTTCATTGGTCCCTTTTTATCTTCTATAATAGTTTTCTTTTTTTTCTTTCTCTTTGATTCTTTCTCTTTTTATTTGGTTTCTTTTTTTTTTTGTTGTTTGCTTCTGTTTTTGTTTCTGTCTTTTTCTCTGTGGAATTTTCTTTGTGAGGGATTATCCTCGTTTTCTCTCTCTCTCTCTCTCTTTTCGCATCTCTTGTAAGTCATTTCATTCTTTGTAAAAAACATTATTTTCTTTTTCTTTCATTTCTTTTTCCTT
>NC_051386.1:11664989-11674989 GCF_015228065.2 Penaeus monodon | reverse complement strand
CGCCTTTTTGTTTTATCCTTACCTTCCTCACTATGCTAATGACACTCATTTGCAATGTCTGACAACTAACAATTATGCCTTCGTTTGGCTACATGAACGCTGTAACTGTAGGGAAATTTCAAATCCTTCACATGATGTACCTAGCAAACGCCCCTAAACATGGCAAGGTGGATATAATTGCAATACTGATGAGGGAGGTGATAAAATCAATGATAATTTCTAAGGAATATCAACCAACTCATGTCTACTTATCGATTCTGTTTTTTTCTTCCTTTTTTGCTAGAGATTCCAAGTAATGAAACCTGCATGAGCGGGCCTCATGACCAAAGACAGCAATGAGATGCCACACCTGCTCTCGGCTGTTAGGTGAATATAAGACGGGTAAACAAAGACGCAGAAGTCCAAGCGTTGACGGATGCTTCTTTGTCACTTCAACAAAGAGAGCGTGTGATGTTTTTCCTTCTTTTTCTTATATAATTTTGTGGTCCAAGAAAGTCCTGAAAATCCTTCTTCCTTTTTTGTAACAAGATTTTTTTTTCATCTTAAGCTATGTTTTGCTAACATTGTTATATGTGATAACAAGTTAATAAATTCTGAACTACATATATTGACATTGAAAATGCGTTTTCATGAACGACAGCAACTACCTTGTCAAGGTCACATAGACAACGTAAAAAAATGTAAAACCTAAGAACTGTAAAATTGGAATCGTATTTGCATAACTTCAAGCGGAGTCATTTGCGAACTTGCTTTGATTCATTCAGTTTAATTCAGTTTTGTCTGGCTTCTAGTTAATCACTGAATCCTTGGTAACTATATTAGCGTGCCTATAGAGATAAATAGATGCATAGACGGATATTGACAGATATAGAGAAATGGACAAATATAAAGGTAAAGACACAGAAAGACGGTAAGATATATGTATATATGCATGCGTTCGCGCGCGGAGGAATTTTGAGATGAACACATAATTAATTTTCTGCCATCACCTCCTATATATTTAAATATAAATCTATTTAAATACACACGCACACGCACACACGCACACGTACACGCACACGCACACTCACGCTCACACACACATACATACATACATACATACATACATATATATATATTCATTTATAAATGGCTACGTGTGCGTTTGTGTGTATTCTTGTGTATATATATATGAAGGCACCGAGCACACTTAAAACGTTTACAAAGGCAGAGAAACGAACGTTCAACTTCCTTCGGCCTCACGCCACGACGCTCGCCTCGCTCGGTAAATTTACAGGATGCTTCAACATTACAGGATGCTTTCCTTTTTGTTTTTCATTTTATTTTGTTCTTTTTTTTTGGGGGGGGAGGGGGGAGTCATGCACAGGAAATGGAAGATGATGAACAAAAACAACAGATACGATGGAGAGATCGAAAACGTAACGATTGAAGGAGAAAAGGAAGGAGGGGAGAGAAAAATATGAAGCATGGGACTATGATAGCGAAAAAAGACGAAGAAATCGGGAAAAAGTGGGAAGAGGAAACGAAACAAAAATAAATAGAGAAAAAACAAAAGACAGATTAAAAAAAAATACCTGATTAACGAAAAATAAAAATAATAATAATAAAAATAAGATACAATAATCTCGTTTTATACAGAATAACGGTCGCACTTCTATCTTAAACCACCAAATAGATCTTCAGAGGCAAAATACGTAAGCTTAAAATCATTTTGAAAATAACGAGGGAACTTTTAAGTCTTTTAAAAGTGAAAGCGAAAGTAAACAAACGTCCAGACGGGATTTATCGCTCGTAAGTCAATGATTAATATTTACTTTGTTGCTTGCAATTATTTACGTTAACTTTTAATTTGCTTTCTATCATATATATAAATATAAATACACTCCCATATATATAAATATAAATACATCTATATATATATATATATATATATATATATATATTTATATATATATATATATATATATATATATATATTATATATATATATATTTATATCATATATATCAAATATATATAATATAATATATATATATATATATATATATATATATATATATATATATATATATATTATATTGTTGTGTGCGTAGTGATAGTGTTGCGTGATGTGGTTCGTGTGCGGGGGAGTCGCGTTTACAACACTACACACAATTATTTTATATATAGTATATCTATAATATATATATAAGTAAGCATGTATAATTTCATTTCAATTCCTTTGTGCGTAATATGGATGATGCGGCGCAAGGCATCTGCAACAACCACCATGTATTGTCATGGATGAGTCTATATAGTGGATAGACCCGCGAGGTCGCTATTTCCTCCTCATGTGCAAATGTCGTATCTTGCGAACAATTCCACTCGCTGTTCTTCATCCGGATCTTCTCACAATGATTTCAAGCGTTACGCACAAACATCTTTGTTGAGACTATTAAGCTTGATATCTCCACAAAGTTGACATACATAAATATATCAAATTACTTTTCGCTGTAAATAGATATATGAGGCTGTGTCGCTAATTTCTAGATTGCACTAACCATTAGTGAGTCTTCTGCTGGTGATGACGGTGTACTGACTTAGTCTGGAGAGTACGTGGTGGTGTTGCTGCCTACGTGTCAGGTTGGCAAATGTTTTTTTCATGATAGTAAAGTTGGATAGCTCCGAATTTGGAATAAAATCAGTTTCTCATCCGTATATCTATACAAAATTATCATTATCATTCCGTATTCTACAAAAAAATGTTAATTTATGTTGAAGATGTACTTCTTTGGAAATAATCTTTCTCACCTAAGCAGGAGCATCATCAACATAATCAAGAACATGTACTCCGTTGCACATGTGTTTACATCAATCTACAACATCCATGAATTAAAAGTAATACACCAACACGCCTCTTCCTTATCAGAAGTTACTACACAACAAACTTCCTCTTCCTTATCAGAAGTTACTACACAACAAACTTCTTCCTATCAAAAAACACTATCCTACCACAAGCTTCCTCTTATCAGGAGACACTATTCTACAACTTCTCTTCTTATCAGAACATCTTCTAACACATATCAGAAAGCATTGTTCAACAACATACTACTTCTACAACTCCTTCCTCTTCTCATCAGAAAACACTAATCAACAATTTTTCCTCTTCCTATCAGAAGACGCTTTTGTATGTATGTATGTATGTATGGATGTACAACTTTCTCTCTTATCAAAAGACATTCATCTACAACTTCCTCCTCCTCTTAACAGGAGACACTAACCTACAACTTCCTCCTCTTATCAGGAGACACTATCCAACTTCCTCCTCCTCTTATCAGGAGACAATATCCAACTTCCTCCTCCTCTTATCAGGAGACAATATCCAAACTTCCTCCTCCTCTTATCAGGAGACAATATCCACAACTTCCTCCTCCTCTTATCAGGAGACAATATCCAACAACTTCCCCTCTTATCAGGAGACAATATCCAACTTCCTCCTCCTCTTATCAGGAGACACTATCCAACAACTTCCTCCTCTTATCAGGAGACAATATCACAACTCTCCTCTTCAGAGCAATATCCAACTCGTCCTCCTCTATCGAGACAAATCCAATTCTACCTCATCAGAGACATATCACACTTCCACACATCATTATAGAGCAAATCAAAACTTCGTCCTCTCCTAGTTGCTGTGTGTGTAGCGTACGAATCGGTCTAAACTCGCTGACCTGCGTCAAATCCCTTCGCCCAGTGGAGAAACTCCGACATTCCTCCCACGGATAAATTTATGAAGCAAATGAAACAGACAGTATGCACTTAAGAATATCCTTGTACAATGGAATCAACTAAACCTTAAACTAAACTTTCAGGAGAATCCTTCGACAACTTCATCTCCTATCAGAGCACTGTCTTACACACACTTCAACCTAGACCCACCCTTCGCCATCCGCCTTGACAGACAGGTTCCTTGAACAGGGGATTACAGTGACCACTGACCGATTGACCGATTCGGATGCCGTATGCGGCAACGCTGGGAGGCGTTCGGCCGAATGACGGTCTTTGCCCATCAAAACAGAGTGCCGTTGACGGTGGCCTGTGCGTGCGTGTCGGAGTGTTCAGGGCGTCTGGTGGAGTGGTAGTGTGTGTCATTATGTTTGTTTGTTTATTTGTTTGAGAGAGAGAGAGAGAGAGAGAAGTCAATGTGTGTGTTTGTCATAGTCAGTGTGTGTATGTGTGTGCGTTTTTTTTTTTTTTTTTTTTTTTTTTTTTTTTTTTTTTTTTGTTGTGTGTTTTTGTTGTGTGTGTGTGTGTGTGTGTGTGTGTGTGTGTGTGTGGTGTGTGGCGCGTGTGCGTGTGCGTGTATGTGCGTGTGTGTATGTGTGTGTGTGTGTGCGTATGTGTGTGTGTGCGCGCGCGGGTGTGTGCGAGTGTGTACAATCGTGCCCTTATCCGCAAACGTAGTAAGACTTGGATAAGAACGGAAGCGCGCTTCCATGTCTTCCGTGACACTGACATTGACCATTCTCAGCCAAGATCATTCGACTGTGGACAAGCGTCACCATCAATCAATCACTTTCGCCAACACACCCACCGCTTCTTCTCTCCCAGCTCCCCATGACCCCTCCACCACCACCAGACGTCCCCCCCCCCCATCCCTTTATCGCCACGCCCTCGATGGGCGAACGTCAGGGAGGGTGAGCTTATCGCCAGAGCCTATCAGAATAATTCTCATTTGCCTTTCAGCCTCTCTCATTCACACTAACACATACATACATATATACATATATACACAGACACACACACACACACACACACACACACACACACACACACACACACACACACACACCACAATATATATATATATAATAAAATATAAATGAATGCATGTATCACATATCCCATGCAGTGCACTGTTACTATAATTTCGTCGACATACTTCTTCCACCTAATCCTACACTGCTCATGCATCTGTTTACGCCAAGCTGCTACTTCCTCATTCATCTCAGACTACGAAATTCCTAGACACATACTTGTCCTTACGCAACCAAAACATCTATCTACAGAAGTATCTGAAGGTTAAGTGATACATATCTCTTAGTTCGCAGGGTCTAATAAGTGTAGAAATCCTTCCCTATGCCTCGCCAGTGACCTACATCGGAGTTCCCGCTACATCGTTTGGGGTTTTACCTTCTGCTTTCCCCTTCCTCCTCCCCTCGTTCTCCCTCTTTTCCTCCCTGCCCTCTTTTTTTTTTTTTTTTTTTTTTTACTCTCTCCCCAACTTTCTCCCTTCTCTTCCCTCCCGTTCGTTTTCCCTCGTTTACTCACTTTCCCTCCTACTTCCTCTTTTCCTCCCTCCCCCTGCTTCTCCCTCGCTCTCCTTCCCCCTCTTTCCTCCCTCCCCCTGCTTCTCCCTCTCTTTTTCTCCTTCCACTCTTTCTCCCTCTTTTCCTGTCTCCCCTCTTTCTCCCTCTTTTCCTGTCTCCCCTCCTTCCCCCTCTTTTCCCCCTCCCCTTCCTTTTCCCTCTATTACTCCCTCCTCCCTTTCTCCATTTTCCCCCTTTTCCCTCGCCCCACTTCCCCCTCTTTCTCCTTTTTCTCCTCCCTCCCCCCTGTTCCTTTCTCCTTCCCCCCCCCCTCTCTCTTCCACTTCTCCTCCTTCCCCATCCTTCTCCTCCCTCCCCCTCTCTCTCCCTCCCCTTCCCCTTCTATCGCTCCTACCCCCACTCCCCACCCTGCAACGTGCGGTCTTTGCACCTGTCGTGTGTTAGTTATTATTATGAATGTTACTGAACATTATGAAGGGCAGGGGATGGTGCAGGCGATGATGTACTTAAGCGTAAAGCTCTTAGTACATCTTTTGGGAGATTTATTTCCCGTTATTCCTTCCCCCTCCCCCCCCCCCACAATGCATCTCTCCATCCCTACTCCCCACTCTTTATCCCCGCATTCCCCATTTCCTATTCTGAATGGGAAAGACCCGAGGGGGATATCGGACTTAAGTGTAACCCTCTCGCTACATCGTTCCGAGTTTTACCTCCTACGTTCATCTTTTAACGCCCGGTCACTGAACCTGTTGTGCTTCTCGTTGAGTATTACGGACGTGGGAGGCTAGAAGAACGGCTAAATGAAGAGCTAAATATAACTACACATATTAGTTTCGTTACGACTCATAGCTTCTTTTGCCCCTCTTCCCACTTTCATTAATTTCCTTCCACCTTCTCCTTAGTGCCAGGTCACTGCCACCAGTCGAAATTTTCTGTACGTATCATAGATGTCCGAGATGGTGAGTGAGGCAGTGAAAGTAAAATAATAATAATAATAATAATAATAATAATAATAATAATAATAATAATAATGATAAAAGAAATGAAACTTAACAAAACACTAAATTTCATAAGGTGTCTACATTCAGAATCTCTTAAAAAATCACGAGATTTTTTTTCATTCATATATTTTTTCCTTACAATGCGATTTTATATATAGAGCTTTCCCTTCTTACAAATACATATTCTCTCTTCTTATAATGCATATGTATTTTCTTTCGAATTCGATTTCACTTTTCCTTTTAATAATGCGAATTAATTTTCCTCCTTAAAAAGCTAATTGATTATCCTAATAGTCTTATCCTTTCTCAGACACTTTGCTTTTCGCACTATATTCGTGTCGTTTTAGAATCAATTCCAGGAAGAGAGAGAGAAGCGAAAAGATGCCACATAAGTAATGAAAAAAAAAGTAGGAAAACTTTTAAAAGCTGACTACAACGATGCTCTGTAGTAGTACTGTTAACCCTCGTGTCTTGCATGCAGGTTTCACCCAGCATCTTGGTTCAAGTATTGTGGTATTATACTCCATTAAATTTGTATCTTTACATTATGCTTTACATTATAATACACTATTCATTGTTTCATCTTATACATTATGTATTAAAATATCTACATCATATAGATGTGTTTATTTGGTTTGTATTAGTCACTATAATATGGCATCTTTGGCAAGCGTTTTCGCAGTCGATTTAAGCATATCATTATTAATAGCTTCACCAATTACGAGTCACAATGATGCCATTTCTAAAACTGCTTATAGAAATACGAAGTGTGTTTCTATTATTTTCACTTCCTTTCCTTTGTTTAGGTAACTGGGTTCCTCCTATAAGAAGGTATTACCTGCATTTATATTCACGTGGCATGAATGACCTTCATTTCTGGCTTCTAACGAGTTACAATTTGAAGACAAATTAGTAGAATACATTTACCACGCAACGCAGGTCCTTCTCGGCCTTACACTGCCAAAAGGCGCTTGGGAAGAAACAAATCACTCACTGTTATAACGAAGGAGGGAGGCGGACGGAGAGGAAGGGATGGGGAAGAGGGAGGGAAGAGAGGAGGGAGGGAGAGCGGGGAGAATGAGAGATTTTGATTTTGATTTGACAAGTTTATTGAGACAAAAGCTTACATCTCAAAAGGATGAGGTAACGTAGGTTATCCTCACCTCTATCTTAATAAGTCCCTATGTGGGAGAGAGGGAGGTAGAGAGAGAGAGAGAGAGAGAGAGAGAGAGAGAGAGAGAGAGAGAGAGAGAGAGAGAGAGAGAGAGAGAGAGAGAGAGAATGACTTTGAGCCGAAGAGATGTGCGTAGCTATAAAACCAGAGGTGTAGGAAACACATGAATATTAATAATAAAGATAAGTAAATAAACTGAAAACGAAATACATACACTCAAAATAATGGAGCAAAAAACACCGACAATAAAGGAGAATAAAGAAACGAGACAGACATAAGGACCGAATTTAATACTTCAAGGGTAACCACGTGTGAAGAGTAACATTAGGTAGATGAGACGTGTGTAAGGGAGGGGGTGGGAGGTGAAGGGAGGGGAGGGGAGGTGAAGGGAGGGGAGGGGAGGATCTGCGAGGGAAGTCACTGCTCCCTCCCGACCTTCATAACTCCCCCACCCCCCGCCGACCCCTCCCTCGAGCCCCCAAGAGCCCTGCTATAGTGGCTATTGAAAAGGGGCCCCCGAGATATCTTCAGAGGTTGAAGATCTACATACCTGTTTCTTGCCCATGTCTTCTCCCTTCGTACGTGTTCTATTTTTTTCTCTCTCTCTGTTTCTTATTTCTCGCCTATGTCTTCTTCGCACGTGTTCAATTTCTCTGTCTCCTATTTCTCGCCTATTTCTCCTTCGTCCGTGTTCTATTTTTTTGTTTCTTATTTCTCGCCTATGTCTACTCCCTTCGTACGTTTCCTTTTTTTCGGCTTCTGCTTCAACGTACGAAAGAGTAAACGTGGGAATTCCTGCATTTAAAAGCACTGAAAGCATTAGAATTTTTGCTTTTTTTTTACAGGATGAGGGGCGCGTCACAGGGAAATCCACGATGAAAAAAAAATAAAAAATAAATAGTGAAGAGAAATAAAAACTTCGTCGTCCTCTTCTCGTGTTTCTCTTTTTCTTTTCCGTTCCTCTGTTTTCTTTCCTTGTATTTTTCTCCTCTTTTTTATCTTTATTCTTCCCTCCTTTACTTTCCTCTCTCTTCTCCATTCCCTCATCTTTAATCAACCCCCTTTTCTCCCTTCTCTCATCCCTCTTTTTTTTCTTTTCTTCCCTCCTTTTCTCTCTTCCTTTTCTCTGCTCTCTTTTTCCTTCCTATTTTCTATTTTCTTCCCCCCTCTTTTTTCTCTCCTTTTCTCTCCTATTTCTTGCCTCCTTTTCTCTCCTCTATTTTCTTCTCTTCTTTCCTCTCCTCTCTTTTCTTCCTTCCTTTTCTCTCCTCTCTTTTCTTCTCTCCTTTTCTCTCCTCTTTTTCTTCCTTCCTTTTCTCTCTTCTCTTTTTTAGGTGGAAGTAGTAGGAGGAAAATGAGGAGGAGGAAGGGAAGGAGAAGAAGCAGAAGCAGTAGTAATAGTAGCAATGATAGCAACAGTAAAACAAGTAATAATAATAGTATCACAAATATAAACAGTGGAAGTATTATTATCATGAATTATCTCACCTTCCTGTGAGTATGTTATGATGATAAAGTTCTTGTCACTGTCTTGATATCATCATGGACACTATTATAATTATCATTACTATCATTACTATCATTGTTGCATTTCATATCATCGTTAAGAGTGTGGTCACTACATTTTATCAAAACTAATATCACTATTACCATTATTATCATGATCGTTCATTACTGGTTTTTATTAGTGATATTAAGACCATCATCGTCAACATTACCATTTCATCAGTAATTTCATTTCTGTTATAATCCTTGCCACTATTTTGCTATTGTTATTACCATCTAAATTATCACTGTGTAATTATAATTATCATTACCATCATTATATTATCATTATTTACAACATAATCTTCACCATTGGTAATGATAAGAGTTATAACTAGCGTTATCCTAATAATAAAATAAACAATCATTACCATACCACATTATCATTTAACATTACATTATGAACGCCATTCTCCTCGCTATTATTCTGATTATTGCCATTAATTCTGCCATCATTGCCATAACTGAACTACCATCAGCAATCTATCATCACCACAACTAGCATTACCATCTGCATTAACATAAACAAATCATAATCTGACCTTTATAGAATTCTATTAATCACGTTCACAATCAATCATTATAAAATTCCGTTAATCACATTGCCACAGTCATAACCACCAGTCTTGTTTAACATCATTTCTCATTCTCCTCTCTGACCTTCCTCTAACCCCCCACCCCCACCACGAGGGATGTGAGCGAGCAGTGCCACTTAGAAATGACCCTGTAATCAAGAGCTGTCATTAGAATGCTTCTTCGTCTAATGAGCTTAATGACAAGTTCCCTGGAGATGAGACACGGAGTGAAGGCGAATGTTGGTTTGATTTCTTTGCTTTCTGGTGTGTGTGCAATGTTTAATTTGATATCACCTGATGAAAACGAGATCGTGAAGGGAAATTATCTATGTGATGGCTTATTAAAAGGAACAACTAGTTCGATTATTAGTGATTATAAGTAATATAGAATGACTTACA
>NC_051386.1:11649989-11654989 GCF_015228065.2 Penaeus monodon | reverse complement strand
AAATTTCCAAAACACATCATCCAACTAATAAAAGCCATGTATGACCAACAACAAGCAACTGTAAGAACCACTTATGGGTTAACAGAATGGTTAGAAGTCAACCAAGGAGTACGACAAGGTTGCATTCTGTCTCCACACCTTTTTAATATATATTCTGAAACAATTATGAGAGATGCTCTTGAGAATTTTGAAGGAACTATAGATGTTGGAGGATACAAAATATCAAATCTAAGATACGCCGATGATATAGTTTTAATTGCCAGCAATATCACTGAACTACAACAACTACTAGATAAAGTTAGAGAAGCAAGCAAAAAGGCTGGCCTGTTTCTTAATGCCAAGAAAACTAAGATCATGAAGATTCAAAGATAACCGGCAATGAACAATGATGAACATGTTACAATCAATGGAATGGTTGTGGAAAATGTGAGAGTTCACTTATCTTGGAGCTGTTTTAACTAATACATATGATGATTCACCAGGAAAGACCGAACAAAGCTGAGGTTATTGAACTCATTAGTTTTCCCAATTGTGCCATATGATTCTGAGTGTTGGGTGCTGAAGAAGATAGACAAGAAAAAGGTCAATAGTTTTGAAATGTGGTGTTGCAGACGAGTACTATTTAGTAACTGGACAGAAAAGAAAACAAATGATGAAGTGCTGAGAAAAATAAATTGTAAAAACCGGCTGTTGGACATCTTGATCAAAAGGAAACTATAGTTTATCGGTCATGTGATGAGAAGTAAAAGTATTGAGAAAAACTTGCTGACAGGGATGGTGATAGGAAACAGAGGAAGAAGCAAACCGAAGACAAGACTGAGCGACAATATCAAAGATATTTGCGGGCTGTCGACGGTACAAGTGGAAAGAAAAGCGCAAGATCGAGTTGAGTGGCGAAGGATGGTGGAGAGGTCCACGGCTGCTCAAACATGAGCATAACGTTATTGATGATATATATATATATATATATATATATATATATATATATATATATATATATATATATATATATATATATATATATATATATATATGTATATACATGTGTGTGTGCGTGTATGTGTGTGTGTGTGTGTGTGTGTGTGTGTGTGTGCATATATGTATATATATACATATATATACCTATATATATGTATATATGTATATATATCTATATATATATGTTACATATATATATCTATATATATATATATATATATATATTTGTATGTATGTATGTATGTACATTTATACACACACACACACACACACAACACACACACACACACACACACACACACACACACACACACATATATATATATAATATATATATATATATATAATATAATATATATATATATATATATATATGTATATATATATATATATATATATATATATATATATATATATATATATATATACAGACACATATATATGTATAAATAGATAGATGGAAGAGTATATAGATGAATAGACACACACACACACACACAAACAAACACACACAAGTTACCACATCCCAGAACACACAAATCCTGCTTCTTCCACCCCACACCCTTCTCCCCCCTACCCCCCCCCCTTCTTCCCCCTTCTCCCCCCCCCTCCTCCCCCCTTGCCAGATTCCCAAGTTAGGCCGCCTCACATAAGACGTAAATTGAGACCTCCTTTGACGTGGGCCTTACCTGTATATGGTTCAGCCACGGGAGTCTTGCTCACGCCCACGAACGCTCCTCCGGTTGCCTGTTGCGGGCGTGGGCGTGGAAAGAGGTTAATGTTTTATGGGTTTTGGAGCTAACATAGTATTCATGGAAGGGTTAGAGGGGGATAATTGGTAGGGGGAGGAAAGAAGCAGGAAGAGAGAGATAATGGAAGAGAAGAAGGAGAATAAATGAAAAAGAGAATAGGCATAGAAGTTTAAGAAATATATGGACAAATTTAACACCTGAACAAGATGAACAAATGAATTGAAATCTGTACAAAATAAATAATAATAGAAAAAATAAACCAAATACCAACATATGTACAAAATTAGCAAATGAATAATATATGAACAAAATAAACAAATGATTAATATATATCAGAATGCATAATATATGACCAGAATGAACAAATGACAATTAATGAACACATGGTGAGGAAGGATCTATAAGTCTTCACGTTTCCAGTGATGTGAATATCCTCTTCAGGCGGTAAAATCTAGTGTGACTCGATACTTTTCTTTGTCTGTTTTCTTAACCTTTTCAAACTAGGGTTTTTTAATTGCATTTCTTCTCAGAAAGACGGGTGCAAAGCGTAAACAGGGAAAGAATTGATGGATGAGAAGGAGAAATAAATTTCATGCTTGTCTATCGATCTGTCCCTCCGAAGTCCAAAGAATTACTTCTCTAGATCTTGTGTCGATTAATTTCTCTCTCTCTCTCTCTCTCTCTCTCTCTCTCTCTCTATATATATATATATATATATATATATATATATATATATATATATATATATATATATACATATATATACACCCAGACATGCAGCTACACTATACATATATGAATGCTTTTGAGTGCTTGCGTATTATACCTGGAAGAAGGAGAAAAAACACTGAGCGTCGCATTGGGCCATGCGAGCTGGACCGTCGCGTTGTTAAAGCGTAAAAAACACATATCTAGCATATTTTGTCCGCGACTCACGTTGGGGTCCGAGCACGACTTGCTGTGGACGAGGCTTGTGATATATGTATCGTCTGATGGGAATATAAATTTATTGAAGGCGAGTGGAATCAGAAATAGTTTTTTATGGAATTTTTCCCTTGTTTTATTGGTCTTCTTACTGAAGAACGTTCGAAGAAACATTTAAAAAGACATGAAGATAAGCGTTATGAAATTATAAAATATTTTTTTGTTATGAAAGATAAGATAACTTTTAGATTCATTTGGTGTTCAATGAATAATACAAATCCAAAAGCTCCATTTACTCTCTAGTTTTTTTTTTACTGTACAATAAATAACATAAATTTACATAGTTTCTTAAAATTAAACTCAAATATAAGGATATAATATTTGTATGCTATTTAAAAAAGGGGGGATTTTGTAACATATAGCCTTCGACTCTCTATTTGGAATCGTTGCATTTGCATGATACGAATTCAATATGCAACTCACAGGGCCTTCAAGATGTTCTTAATCTTTACTTGGAGAAGTTATCATGCAGATGGTTGTCTCAAGTTGCCTCATCTCTAAGATAATTACGAGAGTACAGTTGTCTTCGTGGTAAATTCCTTTGTGGGGCATTTATCATAATTATAGTCAAGGTTGGCAGTGTGGTAGGGCTTCCTCTGTTTCTGTTTTTTTTTCCTATTTTCTTTCTTCATCTTTATTTTCCGTCTTTGTGTTTTTCTTTTCATTTTCTTTTTCTTATTTCATTTATGTTTATGTTTGTCTCTACCTCCTCCTCTCTCTCTCTCTCTCTCTCTCTCTCTCTCTCTCTCTCTCTCTCTCTCTCTCTCTCTCTCTTTATCTCTCTCTCTCTCTCTCTCTCTCTCTCCTTCTCTCTCTCTCTCTCTCTCTCTCTCTCTCTCTCTCTCCTCTTCTCTCTCTCTCTCTCTCATCTCTCTATCTATCTATCTCTTTCTCCCTCCCTCCCCATTTCTTTTCATCCATCCATTTATCAATCTATCATCTGTTCATCACCCTCTCAAGTTTTACCATCTTTTCTATTTTTGTAAAGCAGTCAAGTTATTTCTGCTACCATTACCATAAATGGACACAACGATTGAAAAAGTAACAATGATAACCATAGCAACGGCGTCACCAATATTGAAATTGAAATGAACTGTATTGCAATATCTTCCCGGGGTTATGTACAAGAAACTGTCAGTTGGAGGCTGAAATTACTGCGGAAAACTTATCTGCATTTTGCTAATATTCCTTGAGTTATCGGATGATGACTCATTCCGATTTTTTTTTTTTTTTTTTTACTAACTTGTAAATGGAACTGAGGTATTTCTTGGAAATATTGGGCTTCTGTATTTTCCTTCCTTCTCTCTCTCTCTCTCTCTCTCTCTCTCTCTCTCTCTCTCTCTCTCTCTCTCTCTCTCTCTCTCTCTCTCTCTCTCTCTCTCTCTCTTCTCTTTCCTCTCTCTCTCTGTCTATCTATCTATCTATCTGTCTGTCTGTCTATCTATCTCTCTGTCTGCCTATCTATCTATATCCCTCTCTCTATCTGTCTATCTGTCTATCGATTTATCTATATATATGTCCATTTAAATATCTTTCTATGCATCTATCTATCTCACTTTCTTGATGTTATTTAGAACCATTTTTATCCAATCTTCATACCCCACGTATCTTGCTGCCATCCCGTATAATCACTTAGTAATCTTTTTTTACGATTTGTTTCATTCTGTCTTATTCTTCGTCCTCTCTTTCTTCTCTTTTCCTCTTCTCTCCTTTCTTCCTTTATTTACCTTTTTTTTTTCCTATATTTCATCTCTTTTTTCCTCTCTTTCCTCCTTTCTTTCCCCCCTCTGTTATCTCTTCTTTCCTTTTTCCCTTTTTCTTTTTTCTCTCTCGTCTCTTCTTTTCTCTTCTCTTTTTCTTCTTGTCTCCTCCGTTTCATCTCTCTTTTCTTTCTCTCTTTCTTCCCCTCTGTCATCTCTTCTTTTTCCATCTTCTTTTTTCCCTCTTCTTTCTTCCCTCCTATTCCCCTATTTCCTCCCCTCTTCTTTTTCCCCTCTGTTATCTCCTCTTTTCCTTTTTCCTCTTCTTTTTTTTCCCCCTCCTCTTCTGGGTCTCACAGCTGATCGGTTACAACAGTGCATTATCGCCTTATCGCCTGAGGACGATTTGCCGAGAGTGCCCTTGTGTGTTCGTGTCCGTCAAGATGATTTACAAGGAAGCTTTAAAGAAGGAGATTGATGGTTTATAGCCGGCAAAGTTCTTTTTCTTCTTCTTCTTTTTTTACTCTCTCTTCTTCGTAAGTTATCTATTTAGTTTTCGGTAAAGTGGTCGGGGGAATTTGGAGGA
>NC_051386.1:11634989-11637489 GCF_015228065.2 Penaeus monodon | reverse complement strand
GAGAGGGAGGGAGGGCAGGGAGAGGGAGGGAGGGCAGGGAGAGGGAGGAAGGGTAGGGAGAGGGAGGAGAGAAGAAGAATACGGAGGAGGATTGGATAGGATGGAAAGAGAACATGCACACACACACACACACACACACACACACACACACACACACACACACACACACACACACACACACACACACACACACACACACACACACACACGCATATTATATATATATATATATATATATATATATATATATATATATATATATATATATATATATACGTATACATATATATACATATATATACATATATATGTACTTTATATACATATACATATATATAATATTATATTATAATATATATATATATATATATATATATATATATATGTGTGTGTGTGTGTGTGTGTGTGTGTGTGTGTGTGTGTGTGTGTGTGTGTGTATGTGTGTGTGTGTGTGTGTGTGTGTGTGTGTGCATGTGTGTGAACGTACGAATATGTATGTACGTATACAAGGTGATATGTGACAGCTTCCCCCAAATATTCACCCAATGCAAAATCAGAGAGAAATGGACACCCGCCTGTGATTAATCGTTCTCCTCCGCCCTCATCGGGTAGTGTCAAGGATCATCTTAAGATGAGAACAGATGCTTTGGAATGAAGATGGTTAAGATAAGTGAATGAGAGTAAAAGATGATGGTATTGGTAATGGTTGTAACAATGATAGCAACAGTAATGATAGTAGGGATAGCTATTTCAACAATGATTATAAAGATTGCTATGGAAATTATAATGAAAGTGAAAGTAACAACTCAGAATATAAAAGGTGAACTGATTAATATAAAAAAATAATATTTTAATGCCTGATGATATGATACGATTTGTCAAAAATGATATAAATATAAACAGTCAAATATGACGTCAATATAAAATAAACATAATTTGTCAATGTCAACAGGCCACTCTACACACACACACACACACACACACACACACACACACACACACACACACACACACACACACACACACACACACACACACACACACACACACATACACACACACACACACACACTCACAAGCACATATATACGCGTATTTCTGTATTTGCGCTTGTGTGTGTGTGTGTGTGTGTGTGTGTGTGTGTGTGTGTGTGTGTGTGTGTGTGTGTGTGTGTGTGTGTGTGTGTGTGTGTGTGTGTGTGTGTGTCTGTGTCTGTGTGTGTGTGTGTGTAGAGTGGCCTGTTGACATTGACGAATTATGTTAATTTTATATTGACCTCATATTTGACAAATTATACCCAAATTACTGCATATAAATACATTTTTTTTCCTTTCTATTTCTCCGCCATTCTCATCTCTCTCTCCTTCCCTACTCCTATTTCTCTTCAGCCATTCATTCCAGCGTTGACCTTGTCACTTTGGCACTAGCACGGCACCATGAGGACCTCAGTGCCTCGTTAGTGTCTGATGATAGAGTGTAGTGCTTGCTGATAGCGTCGTTATCCGTGTGATTGGCAACGAGCAATCAAGCGCTGTTGACCATCACCCACGAAATAAAATGTTATTGATAGAACGCTTTTGTGGGGGGGGGGGGGGGATGGGAGGTGACTTTTGCTTATATTTTTTGTCTGTCTGCTTGTTTATTTGCCTGTCGCTGTGTCTCCCCGTCTCTGTTTATCTGTTTGTCTTTGTATGTAGGTCTTTTTGTCTCTCTCTCTCTTCTCTCTCTCTCTCTCTCTCTCTCTCCTCTCTCTCTCTCTCTTCTCTCTCTCTCTCTCTCTCTCTCTCTCTCTCTCTCTCTCTCTCTCACCCTCTCTCTCGCTCTCTCTCTCTTTTCTTCCCTTCTCTTCTCATCTCTCCTCTTCTCTTCTCTTCTCTTCTCTCTCTCAATCTCACCTCCTCCCTTCCTTTCTCCCTCCCTCTCTTCCCGCCTTCCTTCTTTAATGTTATGTTCTCGTGATCCCTCACCCTTCGCATGCCAAGCGTCACCTCCTTTCAGTCTTACCGCAATTCTTCCGCCGACACCAACAGGTCTAATGACGAAGAGACCTTAGAACATGTTATTCTAACCCTTATAGCGCGCACACATAATGCCATGTTGTTCCTCTGATGTCTTTGTGTAAAATGATGTCTTGTTTGTATTCAAAATGCTCTTAGAAAATGTTTTGGATTACTATATATGTAACCGCTATTGTTATTATTTAAATGTTTTGTTTCATGAATATTCAGCAATTCTATCTTATCGCGAGGAGTTTTAATCTTGTAAACACCATAACTCTCTTCTCACATACTATATTGTATATAAGGTATCCCTTGTTTCTTCCTCTCTTCCTCCCTTCCTCTCTTCCTCCATTTCTCCCTGCTTCTCTTCCTGCCTTCCACTTTTTCTCCCTTCCTATCTTCCTCCCTTTCTTTCCTCCCTTCCTTCTTATCTCCTTTCGTACTCTCCTCCTCCTTTCTTCCCTTTCTCTCTTCTTCCCCTTCTCAACTTTCCTCTTTCT
>NC_051386.1:11627489-11629989 GCF_015228065.2 Penaeus monodon | reverse complement strand
TGGGTTTAGGGGCGCGCGCGCACACACACACACACACACACACACACACACACACACACACACACACACACACACACACACACACACACACACACACACACACATACACACACACACACACACACATATATTGTAGGAGCCTGGATGATGGGCCCTACAAGAGTATGGTAGATGGCGAGCATAGGGTGTAAGGTAGACAACCAAGAGGTCTTGACTCCTTTATTGAAGAGTAATCGCGGCGTGTCCAGACATGTTCTCCTTGGCGTCATCCCTACAGTGATCTATGGCTACTATAGTCATGTATAGCATGTGACACTGTCTTAACAGGGAGTGTTCGCATAATGCCCTTACGACACGGACAGCAAAACATAGATGTCTACGTGCAAAAGAGATACAGTCGGTAAGCATGTGTGAGAACATGTGAACAACAGGGTAGATTATAAAAATATTTAGAATATAGAATAGCATACATATAGCGGTACCCCATACACACGACACACATAAATGTTACTAAAAAAAGGTAAACCGCAACTCTCCGTGGAAAGGAACTGGTGACCTACCAACGTATTCAAGAGTCATCACAATACGTGAAACTTGTAATTGAGTATCATTGCTATGGACCACGGCGGCTCAGGCATGAACCTACCGTTAAATGATGATGATATATGTGTGTGTTAGTTTGTGTGTGTGTGTGTGTGTGTGTGTGTGTGTGTGTGTGTGTGTGTGTGAATGCATGCCTCAACTGCAGTCTGATAATCTAATCCATCACGTTTTGGTTTCCTGAATCTCATCAATATGCTTTCACAAACAAACCCTTAATTAATCCCTATTTTGGCTCGTGTTTCGAGGCAAGACGTAATTTGATGTACCGGAAAAAAATCTAAAGAAAGCGAAAGTAAGATTAAAATACATGTACTAACACTCTTAACAACCAAACCAATCTGCGTTTAATTGGGCGTGAATCAACAGTGTTTATCTTACGATAGGTCGTACTGTACGACTCATCGATTTCCAATGAAAGAAGCCCACGCAGAAGCAACAGAAAGAAGTACTGTCCCGGGACGCGGATAAAACCGCACTGATCCAGGTGGCGCTCGGTGTTTGTTTATGTAAAGAATCATTCTTTGGCGCGGATGAGACAAGGGGGGAGAGATGCACAGTTAAAGCGAGTGTGGGATTTTTAATTGCCATGCACTGCAATGGTTTTGTGTTGAGTTTTATAAACACGCACGCACGCACACGAACAAGCACACGCACACGCACACACACACACCCTCATATAGATAGACAAATACATAGCTAAAGAAATATATAGACAGATAGATAGGTGGATGGATAGATCAACTGGTAGACGTGTTGATAGATATGGGTATAGATAAATTAATTGATCAAAGTTGTAGGTTGTTTTAATTACACAACAGCAACAACATTAAATGATGATGTTATGGTAATGGTGAAAATTATTATGATGATGGTGATGATCGTGATAATAATGATAAAAATTAAAATAGTGGTGGTAGTATCAGAAGTACTAGTAGTAGTAATTGTAGTACTGATAATGATCATAGTGACTGCAATGATTACATTAATCAATATAAATAAAAAACCCATGCTCCTATAACTATACTAACTGCGTATCCTGCGTACGGTTTTGTGACGTCACAACTGCTCGAGGCTCCCGCTGCTGGCAACCTTATCTTTCGCAAGTTTGAATGCGTATTTGTTGTCTTCTTATTCATACTCTCGTTTGCCACATTGACTGTGTTGTAGTATATAATTCAGCGTATTTGACTGTGTTGTAGTATATAATTCAGCGTATTTACCATCCATTTAATTTTAATGGTGTTATTATTCTCCCTACTGGTACATGATCTCTTGTGTAATAACCATATTTACTGTTACTTTATCATGGAAGAATTATGTTTTTATTACTGATGTTATTATCATCATTTTAAGTATATCCTAATCATCAGTACCTCTCTTATCTTCTCCTTTCACAGCATTATCATAAAATATGATAAAATAGGATGATATGCTGGCCACTCATTAAAGATTTCCCCTGGTCCACTTCCCTTGGAGCACAGGATTGAAACTCCCAGATTGCGTTTGAAGCCATGAAGTGACTTCAGAAAGCAGTGTCTTACCATCTTAGAAACGTTTGTCCTTCAAAAATTACTTCATGATTGGAAAGAGGTGAAAGTCAGATAGTGTAATATCAGTAGAATAAGGATGAGGATGAGGGAGAATGTCGTAGCCATAGGACCGCGCTTCCCTCTGGGCAATGTGAGAGTTGTGATCAGGGGTGTTATCTTCTAGGAAGCAGCCACCTTTGGTCAACATTCCGTGCCTCTTGGTTTTGATCGCCTCCTGCAATTTCTGTAGCAGTGAAGGGTAGTAAGCTCCTGTAACTGTGGTACCTTTTGCCAGGAAATCCATCATCACCACTCCACTACTTGGAATTAAGAAAAAATCCCTTATGAAGTACAAACTTAGGGTATAT
>NC_051386.1:11617489-11622489 GCF_015228065.2 Penaeus monodon | reverse complement strand
ATTATATCGTCAGTTCGAGATTATTTCATATATCGATTACATCTATAAACTTTGTGGAATAATTTGCAAGCATCTTCAAAAATATTACTCTATTGATCCTACTTAAAAGAACACACTATGTGGTTCCTTCAAGAAACGTAAACACAAAGTTCTATCTAATACTCGTGTTTGTCTCCTTATAAGAAATAGATATTGATCTGTTTACATGTCGTGTGTGTGTGTGTGACTACTGATATCCTCACCTGTATTAACCGTAGAACAAGACAAAAAATCCCAGGATATAAGTCAAGATATGTTGTCAATAACGGAAACGAAGCTATCTTTCTTCTTAAAGATTTAAAGATACCTACGTTTTTGTCACATCCTTAGAAAAAATAAATAAATAAATAAAGTTGTTTTCAGCGTAATGTTATCATGTCTCGAGGATGACGTTTCCTTCGTTCCTCAAGGTTGAGATGGCGTGCTGTGACAACGGCGTTTTGATCCTTATCGACGGTACTTACGTTGTATGTACGATATGTCCAGTTGCTGTGAGAATTGCGAGTGACTTCGTTTGCTGTTTTCTGCAATTTTGCCTCGTTGCCTTGAGCGTCTTTTGTTAAATTTTCCCTCTCTCTCTCTCTCTCTCTCTCTCTCTCTCTCTCTCTCTCTCTCTCTCTCTCTCTCTCTCTCCTCCTCCCTCTCTCCTCTCTCTCTCTCTCTCTCCTCTCTCTCTCTCTCTCTCTCTTTCCTGAACCCCTTTCCCATTATCTATCCACACACACACACACACACACACACACACACACACACACACACACACACACACACACACACACACACACACACACACACACACACACACACACACACACACACACACACACATACACACCGCCACCACCACCAATCTATCCATTCATCACAGTCCCATCCTTTCTTGGTCTCCCTTAAATTCTCCCTTTCTCTCCTCTCGCTCTCTCAAATCCTCCCTCTCTTCTTATTATTTTTTCCTTTCTCTTTCTCTCCCTCGCCCTATCCTATCCTATTTTTTCTGTCTTCCCCCTTTTTTCCCCTCTCCATCTTTCTACTCTTTGTCCCATTTTCTTTATCTCTTTCTTAACGCAATTTGGACGAGAGAAAGATGTGCCAAAGTACAAATTTTCTAATCAGTCATTCAGTTCGCTTCTCTTCTCTTCTCTTTTTCATCCTCTGATTAAGTCTTGTCGAGTCCGGGTCAAGAACCTTCGTCAGAGCAGTATCGTGTAAATGACGAGGATTAATCAATATTGCCTGTCTCTCTCTCTCTCTCTCTCTCTCTCTCTCTCTCTCTCTCTCTCTCTTCTCCTCCCCTCTCTCTCCTCTCTCTCCTCTCCCTCTCTCTCTCTCTCTCTCTCCTCTCTCTCTCTCTCTTCTCCTCTCTCTCTCTCTCTTCTCTCTCTCTCTCTCTCTCTCTCTCTCTCCTCTCATTTTCTCTTCTCTCTTTGTTTCATCTTCTCTCTCTCTCTTATTATTATTATTATTATTATTATTATTATTATTATTATTATTAATTAATTAATTAATTTATTTATTTATTTGTTCATTTTGTTTGTTTTCATTTTTTTATCAATGCGCCAACAGTCAGTAGGTCGTTTTATTCTTTCATCGTTAGTATTTCAGGGCTAACTAACCTAATTGTGATCTTGGCTAGATTGGAATTGTCTGGCGGAGATTTTAAATTATTCACGAGAAAATAGTGTATACAAATGGCTCTGTCGTTCCCCTCTGTTTCTTTTCTTCTTCTTCTTCTTCTTCTTCTTCTTCTTCTTCTTCTTCTTCTTCTCCTACTACTGTTATATAATTGTGCGACCATTTGCGCAGAGGTATATCTAAAGCTTCACTAGTACGTATATCACAACATTGATGGCTTCATGTACATTCGCACTGTGGTAAACACGGTGAGAGAGAGAGAGAGAGAGAGAGAGAGAGAGAGAGAGAGAGAGAGAGAGAGAGAGAGAGAGAGAGAGAGAGAGAGAGAGAGAGAGAAGAGAGGAGAGAAGAGAGACATGAGGAGAGGAGAGAGAGAGAGAGAGAGAGAGAGAGAGAGAGAGAGAGAGAGAGAGAGAGAGAGAGAGAGAGAGAGAGAGAGAAAGAGAACATTGCCGGACCGATATATACCTAGATAGATAGATGGATAGATAGATATATAAAGATAAATAGATAGATAGATAGTTGGACAGATAGATATAGACAGACTGTTAGATAGATATAGATATGTATAAATAGACAAATAGATAGACAGCTAGATGAATATAGATAAATAGATAGAGACTGACTGATAGATAGCTCGCAGCACCCGTGACAAACAGGAAATAGAAACGGATGAAGACGAAAAGTACTGAGAAGAAACAAGCGAATTTGAGCCCTGTGCGCTGGGAACTAAGATATAAGGAGAGTTTTCAGACTAAAAGTTTTGATTAAAAGTCAGGATTAATTTTAGAAGGATGGAGAAGGAACATTTGTCGGAAAAAATTACCCCGAGACATTTTTTTTGTGCGCGCGCGTGTGTGTGTGTGTGTGTGTGTGTGTGTGTGTGTGTGTGTGTGTGTGTGTGTGTGTGTGTGTGTGTGTGTGTGTGTGTGTGTGCAGCCTGCTTATTTGAGATATGACACTATGTTCCGCTATTTACTGGCATTATATTATATATCAGAAACGTCTTTGTAGATTTTATCATTTCTTTGTGCCGATAGAATAAGTTCGGTCACAGTTTCTTACTTCTATTTTTGCTAGAACAAATATCCCTTATTGCTTGCCTCGTGACTTGTTATCCAGAAAGCAAAGGTTTATCCAAGTAGATCGAAATGAGTGTAAGTTACTTGTATGTTAAAATAAAGTAACTGTTTTGGTTAGGTATGTCTTATTTTGCATGGCCCGTGTTCTTTGTTTACTTTGTTTTGTTTCGATTTGTTAATAACTCTAAATACGCCTGCAAAAATCTCTGATTATTGGGGTCCTTTCGTGGTTACACATTTGGCTTTGAAGTACGTACGTCAGTTACAGTGCTGTTGCATCGTCTGTACGCATGGTGCGTTCCACGTGTACAAGTCCTGTCTGTGAAGTCTGTATATGTCTAATTGTACATTTCCTAACTGTGTTCACACTCTTAAAATGTGTGTGTGTGTGTGTGTGTGTGTGTGTGTGTGTGTGTGTGTGTGTGTGTGTGTGTATTCACGTTCTTAAAATGTATTTACTGTGTGTTGTGTGTGTGTGTGTGTGTGTGTGTGTGTGTGTGTGTGTGTGTGTGTGTGTGTGTGTGTGTGTGTGTGTGTGTATAAAAGTAATGATCTTATCATTATCTTTGATTCAATCTTAATCAAAGAACGTGAGTCAGGTGGCACGAAAAAAAAAATCATATCGGTAGATAAAATACTGAACAAAACGACTTTCTTTGCACTCAGCAAAAGTCTTCAGATACACGCCGCTCACAGCCTGCACTAGCCTGCACTAAACTATTTCTGCTTTGTTGTAATCAAAGTGAAGTGGGATGGTGGCCTCGGAGCTCAGATATCAATATAGACTTATCATAAACTTTAATGAGACTGGCTTTGCTCTATCCTTCTGAATACAAACACACGTCTCGCCAGGCCTAGCTAGGGTCAAGGAGTAGGACTGGCTAAGGACAGTAACATCGCGATAGACGCACGCACGCCGTATCCATCAGGCCGAGATGACGCACATACGCACGCACATCCGCGACGCCGAACCTCTAATGGCGTATCACGTGACTCGCCGCCCTCACGGAGAATACGCACCGCCACGCCCCTAATTGCATTGTATACCCGTGAAAATATACAAGTGCGCAAACACATATGCTCTTAGACGAGTACCCCTTCAAAACACACACTCGTATTATAAAATAAACATATTGATAAAAGCCGAGGATTTCGGAGCGGTTCATTGGGAGGGCTACGAGCGGAAAATGTTATGGTTCAAAGCTTAAAGTTGATTTTCTTTTATTTTTGCAGAAATTTGATACCTGGACGATTTCTGTATTACAGATGAGGTGTATTTAGAATCACTATAATTTTTTTCTATGTCAATTTTATTTAAGTTCAATCCTATCTGTAATACTTAAGCTGTATCATAATTCTTATCTTAAATGTCCTGAAATATTAAAATATTAAAAGTTCTCCATTGTATTTCTCTTTTAACTAATTCTTACGAAGAATTTCCACAAACAATTCTGTCTGAATATTAAAAAATACAAAGTACAACATATTCGCAATACAATAACCTTTGTGAAATCATTATAAAATTTTATATATATATATATATATATATATATATATATATATATGTGTGTGTGTGTGTGTGTGTGTGTGTGTGTGTGTGGTGTGTGTGTGTGTGTGTGTGTGTGTGTGTGTGTAAAAGCTCACAAGGCACGGTTGGGATTGTTAATGACAGATCAACTTATTGTGTAATAGTAGTGCATCCTGTAGTATTTGAAAAGGAGCAGTGGACTTTCTTGTTGTAGTTGTAGTTGTTGCTGCTGTTGTTGTTTGTTGTTGTTGTAACTGTCTCTCATCACCTTCTCCAGATGTTATTTGTTGAATTCTAATACGTCTGTGCTATCAAGAAGTTCCGATTTCGAAAAAACAACGACAAAATTTCTTTTCACACTCGTTTAAAATGTCATGCATTTATTCCACTGAAACACGTTCTCTTCTTACCCTGTTTGTTTCTTTACACATAAAAAAAATCATTCTTTACACAACTTCAAACTCCCTCTTGTCCATTCTTTCTGTAAATTTTATTGAATGTTGTAGTAAAATGTTCGAAACTCCATGTAACTAATGATGTTTACTAACATACAGCAAATAACCGGTATAAGTGTATTTAGTTCCATGTATATTCATATAATTCTGTCATATAAAGATATATTTGGATATACTTTATATACCTTAATTCTTATATGTTTGATATATATCAATTTAAAATATATCAATAGGAAGAAATACCACGTATGTTGATTCTCATAT
>NC_051386.1:11604989-11612489 GCF_015228065.2 Penaeus monodon | reverse complement strand
ATAATATTTCTGACGAAGATATAATCGAAAATGATTGAATACATCATTTGCATTGTGAAGATATTCATTCTCATTCATACCTTTTCTATATTTGTCATCATGAATACGGTTCATTATTATTATTATTATTATTATTATTATCATGATCATCATCATTATTATCATTAGTAATAGTAGTAGTAGTAGTATCTATATCAATAACATTATTATTGTTATTAACATCTTTGTTATAATCATTATCATCAGCATTATTATCATTATTATAATTATATTATTACTATTATTATTATTATCATTATTATCATCATTATTATTATCACTATTATTGATATTGTCATTACTATTATTATTATTATCATTATTATTATTATCATTATAATTATTATTATCATCATCATGATCATCATCATCATGATCATCATCATCATCATCATCATCATCATCATCATCATCATCATCATCATCATCATCATCATCATCATCATCATCATCATCATCATCATCGTCATCGTCATCATCATCATCATCATCATCATCACCATCATCATCATTATTATTATTGTTATTATTATAGCAATATCATAATAATAATGATGATGACTATTATCATTATCATTATTTATATGATTATTATCTTTATTATTTTCATCATCATTATTATTATTATCATTATTATTAGCAGTTGTAGTAGTAGTAGTTAGTAGTAGTAGTAGTAGTAGTAGTATGGTTATTATTATTATTATTATTATTATTATTATTATTATTATTATTATTATTATTATTATTATTATTGCCATTATTATTATCTTCACCGTCATCATCGTCGTCATCATCATCATCATCATCACCGTCACCATCACCACTATCACTATCACCATCACGATCATCATCATCATCATTATTATTATTATGAATAATATGTATATATTTTTTTTTCGTCTTTTTCTTAATACTTTCGTTATTGTTATCGAGCTCATTATTGTCGTAATCATTATATCGTCATTGAGAATATTGCTATTATCATAGAAGAATAGCATTCCTTATGATAATCATAGAGGCAACGAGAACGCTAGTTATATAACGATGACAAAGACAGTAATGATGATGATGATAGTAACAGAAGCTGTGTTGACTGAATTGCTATCAATTATAATGTTTATTAGCATTATATTAAAAATATTTATCAGAATAGTAATGGCGATGGAAACGACAACATTAACAACAATAACAAAAAGGATAATAAAAATAATTTTGATAAATGCTAATGATGATGATATTAGTGTTGGCGACAGTGATTATCATAAAAATACTGACGCTGCTGATGATAATGACGGTAACAAAAATGATGGCGGTGCCGTTCTTAACAATAGTTTGAAATATATATGCAAAATAAATTGCAGCAACGTTGCATGACACTTAAACAGACAATTACCGTAACAGAAAAGCGAAAATAATTGATGAACTTATGATCAAAGACACGAAAAGTGCGGCAGCAACATCAGAGATTATACAAGTTCAAAATTCGCGGTTCCATCAGCTACTGTAGAGGTGATTTACATGAAGTGAGTCATTCGCAAATATCTATGACTCATCTTCATAAATTCTATATTCAATAAATTAAAATACGGCGTTTATAATAATAAATAACGCTGACAAGACGCTTAAGCCTTCTTCTTTCGCAAAATTTTACTAAATAACGAGAACCAGGCGTCCATTTCATAGCTGGCCTGATCATCGCTACCTTGCCCTATGTTGATCAGTGTCTTCCAGAAACTTTTAAGCAAGTCATGGGAATATTATGAACAACTCCAGCCCTCTAAAACAACCAAATTACGCAAAAACCATATTCATAGCAAATACAAATCCCCCCCAAAGGCCATAAATTTAACTAAGTTCTTCCCGAAAAGTATCAGACGCGCTTTAATAATGCAACTCAAAATCGAAGCCAAACAACACGGTTTCCAGCCAGTGAGCGTGGAAGGGCATGTCCGCCATTCGATAGTACGCTCTATAACCTTGGCTTCTAGATGAAAGAGAAAGTATCTTTTTTAAGAATTTTTGCGTCACTTGCTTGTCGTTTTTTGTTATATTTCATTAAAGCTCGGTATGGGTTTATTTGTTTTATTACGCTGATTTGTAAACACCGCTGCATTTTCTTCTGTGTTGATATATAACAAGAATGTTTATTTCCTGTAATGCGGTGAAATATTCCACGATATAATGCACTGCAATATATGTTTAGACAATATTGACTTTATGTTTGCAGATAAGCGATTTGTTTACTTAATACGCTGATATGAACAAGTTTATATTATTGTAAGCACTTTGATATACAAAAAGTATATATTACATCCATTCATATTTTTAGAGACCCTTTGTCACATAACTTTGTGTATTACCTATTTACTGAATGCACATAAGACACACACACACTTATATATATATATATATATATATATATATATATATATATATATGTATATATATATATATATGTATATATATATGCACATATATATATATACACACACACACATATAGTGTGTGTGTATATTTGGTGTGTGTATACATATACATACACACACACACACACACACACACACACACACACACACACACACACACACACACATATATATATATATATATATATATATATATATATATATATATATATATATATATATATATATATATATATATATATATATATATATCATGTGTATAAACAAATATACATATATTCATATGTATGTAAATATATATATATATATATATATATATATATATATATATATATATATATATATATATATGTGTGTGTGTGTGTGTGTGTGTGTGTGTGTGTCTGTGTGTGTGTGTGTGTGTGTGTGTCTGTGTGTCTGTGTGTGAATTGTGTGAATGTATATATGTATATATGAACGTCTGTATTATAATTGTTTATAATTTATAATTGTATAGTTCCATATACTGTTTATTTGCACTATTACTCGTTACGCATTGTTCCTTCATAATCGATTTTACGAAGTGATTTCCTATCGATCATAATATAAGGAATATCCATCTATGTCAGGTGAAGTCATTCATATATTTTGGATGTTTTGAAATCCATAGAAAACTATGTTCGTGCTTTTTGATAACATTGTCAATTTTACTAATGCAGAGTCGCAGTAATACACTCTTTGCATATAAGGTCATTTAAATATTTTCTGTAGGAGGAACGACTTATATAATGTGCGAGAGAAATAAATATTATTCGGCGTTCCGTTAACCCTAAAATAGAATATTAACCGCTTTCCTTGATGTCATAAATGGTTATGCTTGTAATAACTTATTTACTTGATCATATATATGTGGATAGTAAAGTTTTATTGAATCATTGGTATGCTGATATGTAATAAATGCATGTAAATAATTGTCCATTCATTTTTTTTTTCTGAGAAAAAAAAATATTTGTGCTATATTCCTTCCAAAAAGGTAAGTATATTAGAATATGACAAGAGAAATGACCAAACCCTATCTTAACTTGCATTGGCATGGAAGGATTTTGTTTTCTGAGAATTGATAATCATAAGAGAATAATTCTAATTCGAAACACGAGTTTCAAAGTGTGGTCCAAAATTTGGCGCCAAAACCGCCTGGCGATGCTCGTTTGTCCCCGATTAGAGGATTGTGGGAATCTCTCGACCAATCACGATTCACCGCCACATTAAGCTCCGCCCCCACACTCACTCAAAACATCAAGTAAATCTTGCGGCTCCTCGTTATTTTTCCTAATATACCGTGCCTTTTGCCTCCGCGGCGCTTCCTTTCATGACAGATATTGATATAAGCCACCAGGGCTGAGCCGAGTCGCCCGAATCGACCCGGGATCGGCGCCGATCGAGCGGAAAAAGGCGATAATCCAACCTGTCACCAAACTCCCGGGAAAGTCGAGGCCCGAGAACAGTGAAGTTGGTGTGTGATGCTTTGTCTGTTGTCTCGGCCTCTGCGCTGAGGAAAAGGGCCTCCGTCCGCCGCCGCCTCCCCTCGGGCTCACGCGGCGCCGTCCGTTGCCGCAGCCGGGCTCCGCTTTTGGGTTTAAATCGAGTGTTGTCTTTCCCGCGCAGGTTCAGGTGTGTGTGTGTTGTGTGGCGACGGTGGCGGCGTGTGGAAGCGAGGGAGAGAGAGAGGGGGGAAGAGAAAGAGAGAGAGAGAGAGGAAGAGGACGACTAAACAACAGTCGAAAGGAGAGACGGCGCGAGAATCTGAATAAAACACGGGAGAAGGAAGAAAGAAGAAGGAGGAGGAGGTAAACAGATAATCCAGTCGGGAGGTCATCAGCTGATTTGTATTTTTTTTTTTTGTTTGTTTGTTTTTCTGTCCTCTTTGGCGGGAGAGTAAGAGGTTGAAGCACAGAAGACAAAACAAGAAAAAAAAAAAAAAACGAGAGGAAGAGATTGAAGCGCGAGAAGAGAACCAGGAGGAGGGAAAGGGAAGTGAGAGACAGAGAAAAAGGCGAAGGACTCTCCATGACTCTCCTCTGAGATGCCGCTTCTGAACAAGAGACCTTTCACGAGGAAGGAGCCCTCGTCCAGCCTCCTCGACCAGGATAAGGTCTTCTACTGCGAGATCACCAACGAGGTCTTCACTGACTACGAGTGAGTATTGTGTCCCCGTTATTGTTTCGTCTCTGGATCTGTATTTTCTTTTGCTTTTTTCCTCCCCCCTATGTGGTTAGTTCGTAGACTGTCTGTTTTTTTTTTTTGGCAGTTTTGGCACTGTTGCTATGTTGCATAATTTAGTGGGGGGGGGGGAGCAGGGAGAAATATAATTGATTTTCTTTTATGGTTTGGTTATGTAATCATTTTAAGTAAAGAATAAGGAAGATTTTTCCTTTTTCTTTTTCTTGTGGTTGTATTGTAGGCCTATCCTTTTTTTATTTACATATTATTAGATAGTCTATGATTGCTGGTTATTCTTTTATTTAGTTAGCTAACAATTTTGTAAGAGAAGGCATATTCAGAATAATGATTGCAACCTTGTGTGCAACATGTGGAAAAATCTTTATCTATTGGCCTAAAATTTGAAGCTGTGAGAGGAAAGGAAATACTAAAGTAAATAGAATGCTTTCTTGCAGTATTTTTATAAGTTGTTTGCATAATGTACCCACTTTGTTTTTTATGTTATTGCATTATTTTTCATATTTTTAATGATGTTTGTTGAATGATTCTTCTGCAAGGATGGCACTGAGAGATGAGCATTGCACATTACCTAACCATTGATTGGCATTGAAATAAATGGGTTACCAAATTTGATTTCATTCAAGTTTTGATTTATGAATTATCATTATTTTTTCATATTTTTATTATTGTGGATATTAAGAATTGATTTAGTCTATATGATTACACCTTAAAATGATAGTGCCAGTGGTGGTTTGGGTTTAGACAATTTGCACAGATTGAGTATCTTTTGAGCCCATGCATTTACAAAGAGTTCAGGTGGTTGATATGAATTTAGCTGATAGAAGGAAGGGGGGGGGATACTGTAAACAAAAACTGTTTTCCTTTGTCTTTTCATTTGCTATGCACTGTTTCAGGAATGCTATTTTTGAAGGTTATCCCTTATTAATGTTAAATTGACACTTGATATTAGTATGGTTTACAGTTATTATGATGGTCTTTGTTATATTTACTTACCTAATATACTTCATGCCCTCCTTAGTTGTTTGAGCTTGTTTTGTTGCTTTACATCAGGGATTCCCAGTATGAGGGCCATGGAACCTAGGGGGTTCAGGGGGACTTTCTGGGGGAGGGGGAGAGCATGGAGCAATAGGAAAATTATGATGTCAGATTAAACAAAATTTTACCTTGCCTAAAATACCTGCACATAATTATCTCACATATCTGTAAATTGCATTCTTTCCATAAGATGTTCTTGTCCTATGGCTATTAACACCATTACACTTTTCATAACAAGTAATAACTGGATCTGAAAAGATGACAGATGCTGAAGGGGACCATGGAGATTATTATATATCTTGGTTGAAAAGGGTTGGGAACCACTGCTTCTAGGGGGTAGAACCACAAGAAGGGCACACAAAACGTCACAGGAAGTTCATTGTTAGATTGGGTATGTGAAACTTTTCTTAATATATAGGCAGTTTGCTTTGACCTGCTTTGTAATAGTTACTGATTTTAGTGTACAGATATTTATGTAACAAGGAGTTTGATTTTTTTAATCAATATACAGATTATTACCCAGAGTAGGAAGTTGGCATTTCACTTAGGGTTAAGAGAGAATCATTAATGCAGAGACAGCTCCTGGACTACCTCATATATATGCATACCACACACGCACTGCAATCTCTCTCAGAAAGAGTTCAGTGCTTTGCCTAGAAAGCTTTACCCAGCGTCATTTCATCTAAAGGTATCATATGAAATGTTCTGTAGGCTAATTTGCAACAATGCCTTTTAGGCAGGTATTCTTCTTCTTATGTGTGTATTATTATTAGAATAGATATATGATATTCAGTTATAGAATGTAAAACTATGAAAAAAAAAAAATTAACGATAATTAATAATTATTTGCAGTGAGTACTGGGAGAGATTGGTGTTGTGTAATGCTATGGTGTGGACCTGCGAGCTGACAGGGCGACCAGGTCTCACTTATGCAGAAGCTTTGGAGAGTGAGACAAAGGCCAGAAAATGCCTTGCCAATGTCCCAAAGGTGAGTGAGTGACAGAGTGAGTTTCGTTTTTGCTTTCTGTGATGTATTTTTTTTATTGTTAGGAGAGGATGAGAACTCTATGGCAATATTGTGTACTTCGTAAAAAAAAGTTACCCTGAATGTGAGTTAAGTAAAATAGGAAAGAGGATTAACCTTTGAATTGTATTATATATTCTGCTTAAAAAAAAAAAAATGTTTTGGAGTCTTAACCCATTGCCGACGGGTGGCATGTACGTGGGACCATCTGCCGGGGGCACGTACGCACATGCCATAGAGGATGCATGGACATGCCATTTTTCTGCCAGTGAAAGTGTGATTAAGTCGGTTTTAACACTTTCTCATTTTTACCATGCAACAAACAAAAAAAATGCAACAAACCGACAATTTCAACTCCATGCTGCCGCACACTGCTTATTTTATTCGGACTATAGACCGAATAATGATCAACTATGGAGTCTATATAACAACAAAAATACCCCTCAGTCTCGATTTATCAGGAAGTTTGGCAAGTAGAGACTGTAAAAAATAATGAAAACTGAAAATACAACATATTTTCGTAGTATTACGAAGAAACGGCATGGGATGCTGGTATTTGGCATGAGTGGTCGCGCATGCTCGGGCGACGATATAAGCCCCCGACAGCGAGGCCCGGGCCTCTATGAATGCTACCCATCAGTAATGGGTTAATACAGTACTGGGTACTCATATTAATTATTTTTCTGATTTTTTTTTTTCAACAGCCTCTTCACAAGCCAATGATATACATAGGTTCATTGACACGGCGTGGTCGTT
>NC_051386.1:11592489-11602489 GCF_015228065.2 Penaeus monodon | reverse complement strand
TTTCAGAAACATATTGTAACCTGGGAACAAATCCGACGTAACAAGGGTGTCTTCACCAGGGAGAAGTGTAAACTCTTTTTGAAGCAATGTGTACAGCTGTCTCCTTCAGGGTTCTGGATCATTAAGGTAGGAGAAGGCAATTTGGTTCTGTTGATGTTGTGTGTGATACATTGATATCTCTAAAATTTAGAGGTCAGGGAATTACGTATGTTTGCATTCTCTTGATGCAATGTAAATTTATGGGCCATGTAATGTATATTTTTTTAAAAAGTTAATTAGTCTTTGTTTTTGTTCTTATTATTGATGAAAATAGTAATATTGTTAATGTTAATGCTGTTGATATTTTTTTATTGCTTTTTATTTTTATTATTACTTTTTATTGTTGTTTTTTGTCAGTAGTACTAGTATTAGTAGCTATTAATATTGGTATTGACACCATTGTTACTGCTAGTGGTGTTTTTTTTTTATCATCATCACCATGATCATTATTATTGTTAGTTGTTGTAGTTATTGTTATCATTGTCATCATCATCAGCATTATTTATTATTTTTATTTGAACAATCACACCAGCTTTGGTAATGTCATGCTAGGTTGATTATAAATCAGCCTCTACCTAGGTTTTAGTTACACAATATTCTGTTTGTAAAATGGCTGTCACCTGTGTACTGGTAATGATATAAATGAGTAAATTAGTACTAAAGGAGTGTGCCTAGTGCCATTTTTGACTTGACTTGGTACCTTCTTTCCATTTCAAGTCCCAGGTCCTTGTATGTGTCTACTTTTTCATTTTGTGTTCCAATCATCTTATAGTTGTAAGGTATTGCAATATCAATAAAAGTCTAATATTTATTTTCTTTTGTCATTTCTAGTGTTGTCCAGACAGTTAAGATTTATGTATTGGTCAGTTTCAATTGTAATCATCATTTTTTTCTATAGAGATGATTAATATGTATTATTATTATAGTTGTTATTTATATTTTTGTCATCATTGTCATTATTAATACTATTGCTAATTTCTATGATAACTAATAATAATGATAATTATAATAATAATGATAATTATTATCACTGTCATTGTTATTATTCAATTATTTATTTATTTTTTATTTATTTATTTATTTATTTATTTTTTATTATTATTTTTTTTGTGTGTGTGTGTGTAATTTTTATTGTAATCTATTCTTATATTTTAGAATTTAATGGTGTTTGCTATTATTATATTTAAAATTATCATTTCTATTGGAATTTCATGTTACCTTTATTATTACTGTGTAATTTTCTGAATGGAATCTTACTTTTTCAACCCTCAGGATAGAACTGCTAAAAGATATGACTTGGCAAACACAAAATATTCCGACATATTCCTTGGTGATCCACCTAAGCTCCAAGAAACCAAGTCTAAGAAAATGCCGGCTTTCCTCAATACGAGCAGTGATGGGCACAAGAAAGAGGCAAAAGAGAGGAAGAAGAGAGAGAAGAAGGAGGCGAGGGAGAAGCCTGCTGATGGGGACTCCAAAAAGAAGGGACGTCCTCCCATGTCCGAGGAGGAGAAGCAGGCTCGGAAGAAAATGTAATAATTATTTATTTATATATTTATTTATTTTTATCTTTTACATATTGCAAGTCTGTTATTAATCTTTTAATTTATTTATATATGTATTTGTGTATATATTTATTTTTTATGTTGTAAAAAGTACTTATATTGTTATTACCATTCATTATAATTTTTTTGTTGCTTCCTTTCATATAGACATTTGTTGAATATTCCCAGGTTAAAAGATGCCAAAGAAGAGTTGAAAGCAGAGAAAAAGGAAGAAATTAAGCAAAGAATAGAGAAAGAAAAGGAAGACAAGAAGAAGGAGAGAGAGATTAAGAAGGAAGAAAAGAGACTAAAATTAGAATACATAAAGGATTGGAAGAGAATGCGAGATGACCTGGACTGTGATGACCACAAGGTCTGTAAACAGAATAACAGCATGAATTTGATGCAAAATATGATTTGTTGTCCTGTTTTGTAAATGAATCAAGCCACGCATATAGCTGTCATAACAAACCGCTTGATCTGCCGGGTATGGCTATATGCGTGGTGACACACTAGAGCAAGTCAAGCGGGAAGTTCTGCTACATGTAGCGGACTCCTGCTCCAAATGGCAGATGGTTGTCAGAAATTACCAGACAGTGATGCCAAGAGATTTCTAATACTGTCTAAGGGTTTAATGATATGATTATATATATATATATATATATATATATATATATATATATATATATATATATATATATATATATATATATATATATATATACATATTGATATTTATATATAATTTTATATTACATGTATATATATTTAATTTTTCTGTTTTTGTTATTTGTTTTACAGGACCTCCCAACACCCACCCCAATCCAGTGCCGCATCCCAGATGAACTCTTCAGTGACTTCATCATGGTGCTCGAATTTGTCAACGTTTTTGCAGAGCTGCTGGAACTGAAGGATGTGTATCCACAAGGCATTACCTTTGACATGCTGGAACATGCTCTTGTTGAGAAGGAAGTTGCAGGTACAAGTTCTTTGCATGTAGGACTATGTTGAAACTGAAATCTGATAGAGGAATACGTTAATGGTTATTACTATTATTATTTATCATTATTATAATTTTGATTGATATGTTCTTTGGTTTATTTTCATTGTAACTTCTAACAATGCCTTTTTCTGTCCACAAGTAAATTAGAAAGCCAGAGCAATGTGATTTCGTAAAATTGATTCGGATCTTGTATTCCAAGGTGTGATGAATGACATTCTGCAGCTGCTACTCCAGGCCATCTTCACACTACAGGAGGAGGAAGATGATGAAGTGGAGGCAGACAACACAGTAGAAGAAGGTGAGCTTGATTATAAATATTTTTTTCTTGTATGCCTGTACCAACAGGATTTCCCTTAAGAGTACCAGTTTGATTTTCCTAATTTTTATGTTGGTACCTACATGTAAGCATTCACCAGTTTTCAGCCTCAGTTTTTGATTGGTTTGAGTGCATGGAGGAAAGTAAACAGAGGTTTAAGTGAATTAATCTTTGAGGAATTATCCAAGTTTATAATATGGGGGTGAAGAGAGTCATCATGCTAGATGTGATATTCTGTAAGATTGAAATGACCAGGTTTTCTTTTTATCATTATTTACCTATTGAATACAAGTTCCTTGTTGCCCACACAAGGTACAAAATCTGGGCATTAGGCTTTCTTGAGTAGCGATTTTCTCAGGTGTATGGCTTGTAGACCTGGCTCACACAAACACTTTTGTGCAGTGTAAAGACTTTTATGCCTCCCCTTTGTAGTATCATTGTCTCTTTTTCCATAAGCCCTGACCCCTCCATTTTCCAGGGTCTATATTTTTTATTTGATATGCTCTATCAAGATGGTAATAGACTGTTTTCCTTGTGTAGATTCCATATCATCTCACAAAGTAGTTTACAACAGTGCAGTAACAATAATAATAATAAGTGACATTTTGTCATTTTTAGAAATGTTTTTATATTATATAATTTTCTATAATACAACTGGCACCACTGTTCATGATGGTCAGGAATAGGCTCCTGACCATAGAAATAATATCCTTCCTAAAGCCAATGTTATTCTAGTTGCAGTACATAGATAGATTCCACACACATTTAAAGATGGAAAAAGTGCATAAGCCCCTTCCTAAATGGCCAGAGTTTTGTGTAGGTCATTCCATCACCACAGCCCTCAGCCTTTTTTCTTTCTTTTTCTTTCTTTCTTTCTTTCTTTCTTTCTTTCTTTCTTTTTTCTTCTTCTTTCTTCTTCTTCTTCTTCTTCTTCTTTCTTCTTCTTCTTCTTCTTCTTCTTCTTCTTCTTCTTCTTCTCTTCTCTTCTCTTCTCTTCTCTTCTCTTCTCTTCTCTTCTCTTCTCTTCTCTTCTCTTCTCCTCCTCATGTGATACAACCCTTTCTCTCCTTATTACCCTTGTTTTGTTCTCTCTCTTTCTCCCTCCAGCTAACATTACTTTTTTTTTCTCCAACTCCAGTGATGGAAGTGGACACTGAGGACATCTCAATTCAGGAGGCAGTGCGTGTAGCCAACCGTGCTTCCACTTGGAGCCAGCAGTACCACGGTGTGCCCCTTCAGAAGGCCCCGCTTGATGCCCTCACCCTCTCAGAAGTCCTGCGCCTGCACATCCTGGCTTCGGGAGCCACTAGTGTAGCTAATGCCAGATGGAGGTACATTTAGAAAGAATTTCCCCGTGATCCTGATGCATGCTGAAGGGAAAGCAAAGACTAGGCTTTATGCATATTTATACTGCAATTTTGTTATTTTCTTATTGTCACTGTTAATATTATAATTGCTGCTTTGTTATTGATAATGATATATGAACTCTATATAGAGTTATTACTATTGGACCATAATGTTCTGAAAGTATTAGCCCTTAAAGTACTCTCAAAGGTAAAAATATTGTAATGTGTATTGTGGATATCACATGTGTTTTCAGGTTACATTAGTCCTGTCATTCCCCAAATAATTTTAGGTGCTAAATTTAAATAAAACAAAAATAAATCATACCTATCTCCAAATTAATAGAAATGAGAACATAAAATTGACTACATTCCTTTGTTTTTCTTTATCATCTTCTTTATCTTCCTCCTCCACCACCTCCACCTCCTCCATCATCCCCCCTTTCTTCCTCCTCCTCCTCCCCCTCTTCCTCCTGTCCCCCCCCCTTCCTTTCACCTCTCCCCTTCCTCGTCCTCTTCCCCTTCCTCGTCCTCCTCCTGTTCCTCCTCCTCCTCCTAATTCCACCTCCCCTCTCCCCCTTTGTCCTCCAGATCATTCTTCTCATTCCCTTCCCATTTTCTACCTTCTCCTTCTCCTTCCTTTTCCTGCATTCTTTGTCTTTTATTTGCTTAGTTTTTCCTCCCTCCCCCAACAGACATTTCAACCGTGGTGGCTTTAAGAACCGGGATGACCCAGGGCTGCAGTTCAAGTTGGAGGAACCAGCTATCATCAAGGCCCTAAACACGCAAGCAGTCTCAGATTTGCCTTTAGGTGTGTTGTCCAATAACGAACTTTGTTTTCTCTCTTTCTCTGTTTCTTCTGATTTTGCAAGTAGTTTATTTATATATATGTGTGTGTGTGTGTGTGTGTTTTTCACCCTCTGATTGGTTAGAATGAAAAGTAATGAGCAATTGATTTGATATTAAAGAAACAATTTGAGTTGTAACATACCTGGACCAATCATGAGTATGAATTTTGTTAGCAAAAATATTGAAATCATTAGATAATACTAAACAAGATTGTTTTATCAGTATTCAGTCCTTTTCACTTCAAAGGGACAGAAAAAAGGAATTAAGGGCATGTAACAAAGAAATAGAAAAATCAGCCAAATACTGCCAGGGATGGCTTGTATGTAGATGCTATGCCCATAGTGTTTTTAGTTTATTATTTGTAATTACATTTTGATGGTTCCTTAATTGCTTAGTCACCAATGAGTCAATCAGTAGTCTGACCTATCTCAACATCCTCTTCCTTGATTTTTGATAATTTTTTTGTGTATTGCTGTTAGTATTGTTAATATCACTAATAATTCTAATGTCAATAATATCATTAGAAGAAGACGACAATGACTACTTTTTGACTTGGTGGCTGGGCAGTCGTGGAGCTATGTGTAGATTTTCACAAAACAATGCTTTAATGAATATTGCATTTTCCTGTTGGGTTAATGGCAGTGCTGTGTTCCTCCAGAACACTAAAATAAAGGGGGGGGGGAGTAAAATAATAATAATAATAATAATAATAATAATAATAATAATAAATTCTTTTGCCGATTCTTGGTTATACCCATTTATTACAATTGCTGTATATTATCCTCTTTTAAAGCAGAACTTTCAGTATTTTATTTCAATAAACAGTTATGGAAACTAGTATTGCATTAGGGTAAAAATCAATAAGGGTTTTTATATTTTGCTTGGATTGCTGTTATCTGACCTGCACCCTAATTTTTTTTCTCTCCCTCTCTCTCTCTCTTTCTAATCATAGCAAGCAAGCTGAAAATCCTCAGTCTCCTGGTTGGGCAAATTCTAACCTATGCCTCAGTTCGTGATGTCATTGATGACAACATAGAAAAGCTGAAGGAAATGAAAAACAAGTTACGCATTCACCAGCTGACTCAGATAAAGAAGGAGAAGATTGAAAATGCTGCTCGGTAAGTGATTCTCCCTCTTTTGAAAACTTAGAGATAAGAACTTTCAAATTTGCAATACTCCAGGTTGAAAGCTGGTCAAAGTAAGTTCTTACTAATAACCTACCATTTCAGATTGCAGGAGAAAAGGGAGAGAAAGCAAAAAGAGAGAGAGAGGCTGCTGAAGGAAGCTGAGAAAAAAGCAGCTGCTGCAGCCATGACAGGTGAGCCAGACAAACCTATCAAACTGGATGAGGATGATGATGAAGAAGAGGAGGAAGAGGAGGAGGAGGAAGAAGATGAGGTAGTGAGGGCTGCTCGACTTCTGAAGGAAGAGAAGAATAAGGAGGCCAGGAGACAGGATTTCCTTAAGAGAGAGAGAGAACTGATGCAGCAGGTTAGTTGTGGTTCAGGGCAAACTTCTTCGTTTATACAGGAGATAGTAGTATACCAGGAACAAAATATTGATACAATTATATGGTAAATTGGAAAAGAAGACATTTGGAATTATAGTTTTTCCTCGGCTTATGACTTGTATTACTTAAAGCTATTAAAACCAAAGCCAGTGTATTTTGTAACCTCCTGAATTAAGTATTTACTTTCGTTTGCTAGTTATTTAGTTCCTTTAGACAGTTTGAATATAAATATTGTAATATTGTAATGTAAATATTATAAATGCTCAGTAAATTATCAGCATTCATCAGACGTTCATCAGATTGTTTAAAAAAAATTGCCAACTTGTTACAGTAGAATGAATTCAGATAATGGAATGGCTGTATAAGAGAGAAATGAATTTGAACAGGAAATAACAGCATAGTGATGAAAGGTTTACCAAGAGTGTTCAGAAGTTTTATCTTATGCTGTAATGATATCCAATTTCAGGTGCTGAACATGGCAAAGGGTGTGAGCATCACTCCACTTGGCCAAGACAGAGCCTACCGTCGTTACTGGATCTTTAATTCACTACCAGGTCTCTTTGTAGAGGACAATGAGCTAAATCCTGGCACTTGTAGGCCAACACCCACGCCCTACAACCCTCACTCTAACCTTGACATGACAGATGCTCTCCAGGATCTGTTCAGGGTCCAGGCTGAAAAGAATATTGAAATGATCAGTGCTGAGAAGGATGACAAGAACAACAGTGACAAAGAGAACGATGGCAGCGACAGCCCAGCTAAGCAAGGGAAAGCTTCACCAAACAAGAAATTGCTGCAGACTCCTGACCAGAACCAGCACCCAGACCAGAACGAGGCTAAGAAGCAGCCTTCTGCGGAGGGAGTTGATTTCATTGAAAAGATGGAAGTAAATCCCCCACACTTGACAAATGGTGATGTGAAAATGGAATGTGAAGTTGACAGTGTGAACAGTGTGACGGTTAGTGACGATAATCACCCAGACGTATTTGGACTTTGCTGGGCTAATCCGAAGACATGCCCAGTGCACACACAGGGAACTGATCGCCATTTCTGGTACTTTTTCCATCGCTTGGAAGACTATCACCTTTTAACTGAGTCACTGAATGAGAGAGGCTATAGAGAAAACAAATTGAAAGTTAATTTAGAGTGCTATAAAACAACAATAGAAACCTCATTAAGAATGTGCCCAGTGTACAAACTTGACCCCTCTCAGGTAAGTTCAATTTTTGTTTTATTGTATAGAAGGAGGGATTCAAATCATTATGATGTAATTCTATGTATAGCTTAGAACTTCTTTTAAATTAGACATAGTGATAATGTTGCTAATCAAAAATACTTGTTTGAATTTTCATAAAAGATATTGTGTTTATTGTGAAGATGCTTTAGTATGCTTTTGAACGAATTTTGGAAAAACAAAGATAACAGTGAATATATGAACTCGGAGAGATCTAAAATGTGTTAGGGAGTTCATAAAGCAAATAAGAAGAGTGAGAAAGACAGTAGACAAAACTAGAATGAATGGGAAATGGGGAAAAAAAATGTAGTTATCTTAACCAGTTCATACCAGGAGTGCAGGTAGCTCCAGAAGTACTTTGTCACTAAGGGGTCAATTACTAGGCCTACCTGACCTCACCACATACTGTATTCCTTAAATTTTTGGAGATTTTGTTTTGCTATATATACTTGTATTATTAATAATCTATAGATAATGGTAATGGAGGTAATGATGACGACAATAATAATGATGATTTAAAAAAGTAATGGAAATAAATATCCCCCACCCCCACCCAAAAAAAAAAAAAAATAAATAAAAAATAAAAATCAAGGAATAGGTGAGATTAGGTAAACTTAATAGGTCACTCCTTGATGCCAAATGCATGTGAAGCCATCTATATGGGGAAAAGGGGGGGGGATTAATGGGGGAAAACTGTGCATATACCCATTGCCAGTTTTACCAAACTGATTAAAAATTAGAAGTGAGAGAACCATGATTTTTCTCTTGTCTTTGGAAGGCTGTAACTTCAGTGATCACAGATAGGGCCTAACAAACAAAGAATTATTTGGTGTGTAGAATAGGCTTCAAGCATGCTTACCATCTGGCTCAGTGCATCATGGGAAGAAGACAGTGTGGAAGTAACTGGACACTTTGCAACCTTAATGGATATATATAAGAAAGATCGACTATTATATTTCAAGAGATGATGGTAACAAACAGGGAAAATAAAAGTCTGTATTTATGGAAGTGTCTCTCTCTTGCAACAGCATAAACTAGTAGCATGAGTTAGATGAAAATAAGAAATCAATGTTTTTATTTTTTAATTTTTATTTTTTTGCAACTGAAAAAGGTACTGAATATCATTTTATGCTCATCAGTATATGATTAGTTGCTTGTCTTGTATCAGAGAATTATAGCTTAAAACATCTTACAGGAACCAGAAATTGACCTCTCTATCCGCAAGTCAAATCGCAACATGACAACAAAGAAGGATAGTGATGTAAACCTAAACTTCCCACTGGGAACACCCATTGATGAGATCCTCCAGCTAACTCTCCGAGACATGATCTTGGAGACAGAGGAGAAGATTCACATGGGGATGTTGGGGTCCCTCAGAGTGGAAGACAGAGACAAGTGGAGAATGGCTATAGAGCAAGGAAGTTATATCAGAGAGGCAGAATTAGACTGGGGAGGCCGCAAGCGTATCTCTCTGTTGAAGGTAAGGCTGTTGGGCATTGGTCCTCTTCTTGCTTTTGCTTATTCTTTTTCTTTTTTGGTTTGTCCTTTCTTTTTGTCCATCTCTTATTAAATTCATGATATCTGTGCAAGCTATATCTTGTCAGACGTTGTATCTTACTACCTATTACTAATTATTATACTCTTTCTAGTTGTCATACAGAACGTTTTTCTGTTTTCTTCTCTCTCTGTACCAGCCAAAGGTAAAATGTGTATTTAGAAACAGAAATCTGGTAGTAAGTACCCTTTTCCCACAGACGGACCTTGGTATTGAAGTGGGAGAAGATGATGTAGAGGACCTCCTTGATGATGCGGCTGATATAGTTAAGGACTTGGCTCTGGCCATTTTACAACTTGGCCAGTCTGTTGATTCCAAGTATCTACAGCAGCCACTAGGTAAACAGCTATTCCAAATTATTCTTTGTATTTCTTATTTTATTTCAATATGTTTCAGTGATTTCACCTGGAAAAAATTAAATATATATTGCAAAAATTGATAATCATTTTATCTTAGGTGAAACTGATAAGGCACGGAAGATCAGAGAACAGGCGGAGGAAAGAATGAGGAAGAAGAGCAAGAAAAGCACAAAGGAGGAGGGAGAAGGAGGAGAATCAGAAAGTGAGTCTGAGGAGGAAGAGGAAGAAAGGTTTCCCTGCAAATCACA
>NC_051386.1:11585039-11592389 GCF_015228065.2 Penaeus monodon | reverse complement strand
TTGTAAAGCCATCTGTGTAAAGACAATAGATGAACTTGTATTACAGTGGGTATGGCATGTATTCTTCCCTTTCCTGTCTGTTGGGTTGATATAGCTTTTTCCAACCCATAGCCTCCACCCCTTCCTCCCCACATAGTGCGTTTATTTTGGGATGTTACGTTTCAATTTAGTATTTTGGATAAAAAAAAAATCTTTGAAATGTAACACAGGTTAATGGCTTTGGATTTTTTTTTTTGCAGGCTCCAGACTACTATGATATTGTAAAGAAACCAATGGACTTTGGAAGGATCAGAGAAAAGCTAAACTGTCTGAAATACACAACAGATGACGAGTTCATAGCAGATGTCATGCTTGTTTTCCAAAACTGCCAGCAGTACAACATGCAGGATACTGATGAGTATAAAGCTGGCACAAAGCTCTCTAGCTACTTCATGAAGCGATTACAAGATCTGGGCTTAAATTACCATGGGGAGCCCATGCAGGAAAACAAGAAGAGGAAGCGCTAAGTTTCATCCTTATTCAAGTGCACTTTACAATGGCAAGGAGGTCCCTCCTTTTATTGTCTCTGGGTATAATGGTGATTTTTAGTGAAAAGGTTCACAAAGTGAGATGCTGTATTTTGATTGTTGCATTCGTGAAATACATATATTTTTTCATTAACTACTTGTATATTATCAGAACAAGTGAGGAATGCAGCAGGATTGCACAAATGACATTTTATTAATTAATTAGCAAATGTGAGCAAAAGTAGTTTGTTCACATTAGCTTCCATGCAAGCTGGCAAGATGATGTAGTTATATTTAAATAGTGAAAATGATCTTCAGTATCATGTGAAAAGTCAGCTGGCTTTGACCAGGTGATTGCATTTGTAAGTGCTTTGTTAATAATGTTTATAACTTAGTTTAATTCATGGCATGACAAGTTGGCATTAGTAAGTTAGCTCATTTGTCATCAGGTTCAGAATTTCCGAGATTAATTATTGTCTCGCTAATTAACTTGAAATTGAGTATGGGTATTTGTCCTTACATTTGATGTAGGTACAGTAATACTTTTAGCCCTTTTAAAATGTAAGGGAACCATGTTAAAACATTGTGTTCAAGCATCAGGTATAATTTTTTGAGTTCTTTCAGTCTGAAGGGACTCGAGCGTAATAGGTGTTCACATCCCAGTTAATATAGCTTTAGTACTCATTTGTTATGAAGACCAGTGGGATTTTGTCTTTCCCAAATATAATGTACAAAAATTTTGAGTTACAGGATTGCCATGAATACATCAGTAAAGGACTAGCTTTCTAGAATGTTTTATTTAAATTTTGACTGCTTGTAATAAAGGAAAGCACTTTTTTAATTTATTTTTTAAAAGTTGAACATTTTCCAAAATAATAATGGTTCTTTGTATAAGTAGTATCATTAACCTATTAACACATGAATATTCACAGAAAATATATTTAGTATTACTTCTAAAGGATGTGTCTTACACTAAGCATAATTGGAAAATCGCAATCTGTACCAGTATTCCCATGTGCATAAGGGAATGATTATATGTTTTTTGCAGTCTCATGCCCGTTGTTGTGGGGGATTTGAGACAGAGACTGGGACCTGATGCTGTGGATGACCCCTTCCTTGGACCTCATCCCTGATGCAACTGATTATGCACAGTTTTTCCCCATCCCCTTTTAATCCCCCACCCCTCCCCCCATGCCCATCCTTTATGAGGGAGGGGCTTAGGAGTTGGAGACTGGGACTCAATGCTGGGGATTCGCCCCAACCTTTGGGACTCAGCCCCCAACTTGACCAGTTTTATAGGGTCTTTTCTCCTTTCCATTTCTTTCTCTTCTCCAACCTTTCAAATATCCACTTCCTAAGGTGTGAGAGCCTTGTTGAAAGCATGACAGGCTGATTTTTTGCCAGTTATGCCATGGGCTTGGTATTCCCTAGTTTAGTTGTCTAGCCCTTAACCCTAAAGGGGACCCTGAGAGGTTGACTGATTATTTCCCCAATTACTTGAATCAAGGCTTACCATGGCCATTCGTGAAAAGATTTTGCCCTAATAAGGGGCATTGAAGCTTGCCCCTTGATCAACTAGCCCCACATTCAATTCCCCTGATTCCACAAACCCAGGCTCTCCTTTGTCCATGACTCTGAACACTGCTATTACTACCCCCTCCTTGTTACCCACATAGTAGTCTGTATTTTATTCTGTCCAGTCCAAACCATCCACCCAGGCCATTACTCAACCTCTAGAAAACATTCCTCTCCCAGCAGCCTCTACATATCCACCACCTAGTTTTCTCAATCTACTGATCCCTCCTCCCTTATTTTTACTCTGTAGCCCTTTTGTCCACCTTTCCTTATTACTACCTCTTGCAACACTACTCCCTCTTCCACACGTCCCCGTCCTTCCACTACCCCCACCTCTACAAACCTTTTGAATATTTGTTTAGCTCAGCCAAATGGGATAGATTTTCTGTAATCCCCTCTACTGTCCTTACTCTGACAGTACTCTCATTTTTCAGCAGTGCCTACAAAAGCCTTCATTTCCCAAAACTCGCCAACCAACTCCATTGCAGAAACTCTTGAAGATATTCAAAACCTTCTGCTCGCGTCCCAAGTTGACACGGAAACCTTTCATCCATCCTTAAATTTTACTACTCCCACTCCCTTCTACACTGTTCATGTTCGTCAAATCATTTCTTATAATCCATCCATTATCTGCCTCCAAGGACTTCTTACACATCCTGTATACTCCTCCACTCCCTTCATGTCTCGTTTATACTTGTCCACCAGAAAACACCATACGTTATACCTCTCATACCACTCCCCATTGTCTTTGTTGCCTTGGAAAGTCTACTTTTCCAACTTAACCACCTTTCCTCACAGTTGATGATTTTAACTGCCGCCACCACTACCACCCGTGGCGATCCCTAGAATGCTTCCTCCACAACTGATCTTATTACTCATAGTTCAGATCGCTCCACACACTTTGACACAAACATCATGCCTTGACTTCTCTCTATGCTCCCTTTCTCTCCATTAGACTTCTACTGACCACTTTCCAATCCTCCTTTCTTCTACTTCATATGTCCCACTTCCTAATCCCCTAGATGGTGCTTTGATAGAGCTGATTGGCATACTTTTATTTCACTACTCTCCCTCCACTGTCCTCCTAGTCTACTTTAGATATGCTTCAATATTTCACCGTTGCTGTCCTAAAAGCTGCCTATAAGAGGAGACAAGGACTGAGACCCAATGCTGGGATCTCCTCTGCCTTAGCCCTCAGCCCTCGACTCCACTAATTTTGCACGGTCTTTTTCCCTCCCCCTTTTTCGTTTGTCTCTTCTCCAACCACTATCCACTTTCTAAGGTGTGAGAGTCGTGTTGAAAGGATGAAAGGCTGACTTTGTGCCAGTCCTGAACGGCCTGGATGAGCCATGAGCACGTTTTCCGTTTAGTTGTTTAGCCCTTACCCCTCAAAGGGACCCTGAGGGCTGGACTGTTTCTTTCCACAACATACTCTAGGCTTACCATGGCCAATAATGGAGATTTTATATCCTTATTAGGGACAGTGAATCTTGTCCCTTCATCAAATACTAATACATCATCCACCAAGATCAACACTCAACCTCCAGGAGACATTCCTAGTCTCCCAAGTTCATTCCCTCTACCCCCACAACCTTCTTCATCAACTACCCTATCCTCCCTTATTACTACTTTACAACCTTATTGTCCACCCCCTCTCCGTAAAACTACTTCTTTCAACACTACCTCTTCCACACGTCCCCGTCTTTCTACCACCCCTATCTCTACAAATATCTTTACTCTATTTAGCCTAGCCAAATGGATCATTTTTTCGTGACCCGCCCCACAGCTCCTTACTCCCGACAGCACTACTCTTTCAGGAATATCTCCAAAAACAAGTAGGCAAGGTTTCTTTCCGCAGCCGAGCGATCGTTCCCGTCTCGTGACATTTGCATTCGAAAACCAAGCTATAACACCACCAACCCTAACTGACCTCACTGGCAACCCCATTCCTGCAGAACCTCATCCCACCCTCAGTACTTGTACCGGAACTGGCTCCATCTCCCCAACAAACTGCCCTGTCTATAACAAAATTTGGTTAGATTGTGGAGGACTTATTCGCCTGCCTCACAGACCATTCCCCTTGAGGCTATCGTAAGAACCCCGCCAACATTGCAAAGATTACTTTCCGTAGACATGACCTCTCCTTTAATGTTTACATTGGCGGAGAATCCTCCCTGTCACTTAAAATTGTTGGCGTTTCGGACATCCTGCCAAACACTGCCATTCGACAGCCCGATGCCCTCTATGTGCCCAACCTGGTCATAACTGATCAAACTGCTCTGCACAGTCACGCACATGTACCAACTGTGGCGGCCCCAATAATGTATTTTATTGGGGGGTATACCCGACCTACAAGTTTGAGTCTGAGGTGGCAACTCTCAGATTCACATTTGGTCTCACTCTGCGTGAGTACACACACACACACACACACACACACACACACACACACACACACACACACACACACACACACACACACACACACACACACACACACACATACATATATACATATATATATATATATATATATATATATATATATATATATATATATATATATATATATATATATATATGGCGGTACCATATTCTTCAACAATTGTCCTCTCTAAGCATACGCACTTTCCAAGCCACATTATCCTTTCCTCAGTTCGAAGGCGTCCCGTAAGGTAGTGTGCTCAGCACCACTTTATTCCTTCTTGCTGTTAATGGCATGGTCTCAATTCTACCATCAGGATCCTGGTCATCACTATATGTTGATGATTTAACCATCTTCGCCTCTGGCACATTCATACCAACTCTCCGCCAATTCCTTCAGTCTGCAATATCATCAGTATATTCATGGGCAACTAACCATGACTTTTGCTTTTCTACCTCCAAATCTTTCTCCATGCTTTTCTCGCGCGCGTGTAGGTCCAGCTTCATACGTCTTGTATGGTGCTCTATTCCAATACCGTTCTTCTGGCAAATTCCTTGGCGTTATTTTTTACTCCAAATTGTCCAAGCGGGATCTGATCTTTTACATTAAAGAAAAAGCTAGCCGCCGTCTCGGAATCTTACAGACTCGCTCCCATATATCAGATCGCTAAACTCTCCTTCATATTCATGTTACCTTGATCCTCTCCACTCTTGATTATGGATGCCATATCTACTCCTCTGCCTCTACCACCCTTCTTTCTCATTTTGATACAATCCTCCTTGCGTAGCTCTAGGCGCCTTCCGCTCCTCCAGTTGAGAGCCTGTACACCGAGTCAGACATGCTATCTCTCTCTCGACGCCGTACCCTTCCCTCTCTCCGATGCTATACTCGCCTCCACCAACTTTCCCTCACCAAACCAACTATCCAATTATCCCTGCTTCCTACCTTTGCTTCTTCTCCACCTTTATCTATTCCCTTCTCTATCCGCATGGATACCCTCCTCTCCCATTCCTCCTCTCCCCATCTCTGACCTCTTCCGTTTTCTGCCCATTCCGTTCCTCCATGACGTATACTTTACCCGGTATTTGCTCTTCTGTTTTCCCTGACCCACAGAAATCAGATATCCCCCTTTCTGTCCTCACTCATTTCCTTGACCATGTCTCCACTCATTCCTCCAGTGGTGCTGGTTTCACAGTAACCTTCCCAACTTGAATTTTCAAATACCCCCTCCCTCCTGAATCCAGTGTCCTTACTACAGAACTGTACGCACTCCTTTTGCCTTAAAACACATATACTCGCTCCCTTCTTCCTCTTTCATTATTTTTACTAACTCCCTTAACGCATTATATCTCATAAAGTCTAAGCACTCGACTAACTCCCTTGTCTATAAGATTCAGAACTGGTTGTTCTACCTGTCTACGCGCCGCAACTCTTATCAGATTTTGCTGGGTGTCCGGCCACGTTGGAATCCCCAGCAATGAACAGGCAGATACTCTAGCACGCTCCGCCGCTATGACCACATCACACCAAACACGTTTCTCACGTATTCCTGCCACGGATTATTACCCCCACTTTAAGACCTTCCTTTATATCAGATGGCAATCTTTCTGGTCAAGTCTTAGTACTAATAAATTACATACTGTAAAATTATCAATCTCCTCACGGGCAGCTCCACTTCATCGGAACAGTCGTTGGGAGAAAGCTCTTGCCCACTTACGTATTAGCCACGCCCGTCTAACACACTCCTATCTGATGTTACCTTCTGATCCGCCCTTATATTCCCTATGTAATGTTCCTCTTTCAGTTCCACACAATCTGTTGTTCTGTCCACTCTTTACTGCAGCCCGTACCTCTCCTTTCCACCACCTACCCTCCCTTCACCGACCTCCCAACCTGTCAGACATCCATACGGAATCCCACACTTTATGCTTTGACAACGTGTTCTCCTTTCTCAGACGCATACATATCCGTCACTTGATCTAATCTCCTTTACTTAATCCTACCTTAACCCATTCACTCATCAACTCCTTTACCCATCTTTAACCTTTCCAATATTACTCTAGAGTGTTAACGTATAGCAACTAACTACTAACTCAGTCCCCTTCACTACCCATTACTATAATTTCCTATAGTGCTGCATGACTTTAGATGTGTAGCACATTTATTTTGCTTTTAACCATTACCCATTAACTGCTGGCCCCAAATTAATTTCCGGTGCTGGTTTCAATGTAGTCTTCCTTACTCGCACATATATGTATATACATATATGTATGTGTATATACATGTATGTATTAGTATATACATATATGTATATGTATATACATGTACGTATATGTATATACATATATGTACACACACACACACACACACACACGCACGCACGCACGCACGCACGCACGCACGCACGCACGCACACACACACACACACACACACACACACACACCACACACACACACACACACACACACACACACACACACACACACACACACACACACACACACACACACACACACACACACAACACACACACATATCAATAAATATATATAATATATATATAATATATAATATATATAATATATATATATATAAATACATATATATGTATATATATACATACAGATATCTATCTATCTATCTATCTATCTATCTATCCATCTATATATATATATATATATATATATATATATATATCGCATTCATATATGTATATACTTAGATATACATATACATACATGTATATGTATATACATATATATGTATGTGTACATACATATATGAATATGTAGATAAAAAACTCTTTACCCTTTACAAACTAATATGACAAATTCCACAAGTGTTGT
>NC_051386.1:11575039-11577539 GCF_015228065.2 Penaeus monodon | reverse complement strand
TCTTTTGGGACCAGCATGGAATAGTGATGATGGATTTCCTGGCAAAAAATACTGCAATTACAAGAGCTTACTATGCTTCACTGCTTACATAACTGCAGGAAGCCATCAAAACCGAGAGGCATGGAATATGAACCAAAGGTGTCCACCATCTATAAGACATATGGAAGCATGGTCCTATGGCTACGACTTCCTACCTCATCTTCCTTATTCTCCTGACCTTGCATCATCTGACTTTCACCACTTTCCGTCCATTAAGTAATTTTTGAAGGGTAAACGTTTCCAAGATGATGAGAAATTGATTTTTTAAGCCATTAAATGGCTTCAAACACAATATGTGGACTTCTATAAGTCCCGCTGTACAAGACACAGAACCTACAGATATGTTTATTATCATGCATGTGAAATTTCAGCCTCCTAGGAGAAGCAGAAATGGATCAAGGAAATCTTTGATAAGCTCCTCTTGTACGTATGAATATGAGTGTGTTGTAAGTATATCTACATATACATATACACACACACACATATACATACATATATATCATCATCATCATCATTGGGGCGCATAGCCTCATCCACCCTTCATTTCCAGTCCACCAGGCATGGGTTCGGCCCATCTCTAGCTCTTCATGACAAGTTTGATCGATCCGCTCAAGCCACGACTTCTAGGTCGTCCCACAGGCCTCCTCCACCCAGGGTTGTCTCGAACAGAGACAACCTGGTGGGCAGGATCACCCTGTAGGAAACGAGCCAAGTGGCTGTACATCTTGAGCTGGCGATCGCGAAATGTGCAAATAACATGTCTTGTACCAATCTCATGGTGCAACCATTGGTTGGACACATGGTCCTGCTAACTGTACCCCACAATACAGTGCAAGAACCTGTTACAAAAGATATGGAGATGAGATTCCAAGGCACAAGATAGCGTCTAGGTTTCACCACTGTATAGTAAAACTGGCAGTATCGGGAACCTTGAGGAACACGTAGCTTGGTTCTTCTCCACAGGTACTGGCATCTCCAATGACCTCAGTATCTTACCACAAGCACGTACCGACTGAACAAGATCTAGCAGGCACCCAAAGTCCTGGATCTTGGTCTTGGTTTAGGAGACCTCAGCCCCAGTGGCTTCGCTTCACTGTTAAATGCATCAAGAGCCACCACTAGGGTTTTCAAAGACTCAGAATAGTAACATCCTTAGCAAAGTCAAGGTCGGTAACTTGATATTGCTTAGAGTTGCTCCACAGTGACCTTGGGCAGTAGCTCAACCCAGTATCCAGTCCATGCAAGTGTTGAAAAGTAGTGGTGCAAGAACACAGCCTTGCCTTACTCCTGAACTAAAAAGGAGGAAGCTCGACAGGCCCCCACCACACTTTACAGCACTCTTAGTACCAGTATACAGGCTTGCTATTAATCCAATAATCCTTATTGACATTCCTCTTAGTCTCAAGATCTCCTAAAGTGATTCGCAATGCACCATATCAAATGCCTTCTTGAGGTCGATGTAAGCTGCAAGCATCCCACGCTCGAACTCACGTCGGCGCTGTACAATAACTCGAAGCGCCAGGTTACGGTCTATTGTGGATTTACCAGGAGTGAATCAACATTGCTCTGGCCTCTGGTGGTCTCTGATACGTCTCAGAAGGATATATACATACATACATACATACATATATATATATATATATATATATATATATACATATACATATATATGTATATATATGCATCTGGATATATATATATATATATATATATACATATATATATATATATATATATATATATATATATATATATATATATATATATATATTTATACATGTGTATATATATGTATATAGGCCGCGGTGGCCGAGTGGTTAGAGCATCGGACTCAAGACTGGCACGACTGCAATCCGAGTTCGAGTGTTCGGCGCGTTGCTCCCTTGGGCAAGGAACTTCACCTCGATTGCCTATCTAGCCACTGGGTGGCCAAGCCAACCCAAGTCAGTGCTGGTCCTAAGCCCGGATAAAATAGAGAGAATGATTACGTAAAAGGTAACATCGGCACTCTCCGTGGAAAGGAACTAGGGACCCTACCACGTACTCACTACAAGAGCAACACAACATGAAAACTACAATTAAGTATCATGCTATGAGCACGGCAGCTCAAACATGAGCCTACTGTAAAAAAAAAAAATATATATATAAATATAATATATATATATATATATATATATATATATATATATATATATATATATATTTTTTTTTTTTTTTTTTTTTTTTTTTTTTTTTTTTTTTTTTTTTCTTTTCTTTTTTTTTCTTTTCTTTTTTTACAGTAGGTTCATGTTTGAGCCGCCGTGGTCACAGCATGATACTATATATATATATATATATATATATATATATATATATATATATATATATAATACACACACACACACACACACACAACACACACACACACACACACACATATATATATATATATATATATATATATATATATATATGATGTATA
>NC_051386.1:11572089-11574939 GCF_015228065.2 Penaeus monodon | reverse complement strand
ATGAACCCACTTACACAAGCCCCTTTGGGGTACCGGAGGGTTTAATCCACCAGTCTCTTTGTAGAGGACAATGAGCTAATCCTGGCATTTGTAGGCCAACACCCACGCCCAAAAACCCTCACTTAACCTTTGACATGACAGATGCTCCCCAGGATCTGTTCAGGTCCAGGCTGAAAAAAATATTGAAATGACCCAGTGCTGAGAAGGATGACAAGAACAACAGTGACAAAGAGAACGATGGAAAGCGACAGCCCAGCTAAGCAAGGGAAAGCTTCCCCCAAACAAGAATTGCTGCAGACTCCTGACCAGAAACCAGCACCCAGACCAAACGAGGCAAAGAAGCAGCCTTCTGCGGGGGGAGTTGATTTCATTGAAAAATGGAAGTAAATCCCCCACATTGACAAATGGTGATTTTGAAAATGGAATGTGAAGTTGCAGTGTGACATGTGACGGTTAGTGCGATAATCACCCAGACGTATTTGGACTTTGCTGGGCTAATCCAAGACTTTGCCCAGTGAAACACACAGGGAACTGATCGCCTTTTCTGGTACTTTTCCACGCTTGGAAGACTATCCCCTTTTTAAAACTGAGTCACTGAATGAGAGAGGCTATAGAGAAAACAAATTGAAAGTTAATTTAGAGTGCTATAAAACAACATAGAAACCTCATTAAGAATGTGCCCAGTGTACAAATTTGACCCTCTCAGGTAAGTTCAATTTTTGTTTTAAATTGTATAGAAGGAGGGATTCAAAATCATTATGAGTAATTCTATGTATAGCTTAGAACTTCTTTTAAATTAGACATAGTGAAAAATGTTGCTAATCAAAAATACTGTTTGAATTTCATAAAAGATATTGTGTTATTGTAAAGATGCTTAGTATGCTTTTGAACAAATTTTGGAAAACAAAGAAAACAGTGAATATATGAACTCGGAGAGATCTAAAATGTGTTAGGGAGTTCAAAAAGCAAATAAGAAGAGTGAGAAAGACAGTAGAACAAAACAGAATGAATGGGAAATGGGGAAAAAAAATGTATTTCTTAACCAGTTATACCAGGAGTGCAGTAGCTCCCGAAGTACTTGTCACTAAGGGGTCAATTACTAGGCCTACCTGACCTCACCACATATGTATTCCTTAAATTTTTTTGGAAAATTTTGTTTTGCTATATATACTTGTATTATTAATAATCTATAGATAATGGAATGGAGTAATGATGACGACAATAATAATGATGTTTAAAAAGTAATGGAAAAAAATATCCCCCACCCCCACCAAAAAAAAAAAAAATAAATAAAAAAATAAAAAATCAAGGAATAGGTGAGATTTGGTAAATTAATAGGTCACTCCTTGATGCCAAAAGCATGTGAAGCCATCTATATGGGGAAAAGGGGGGGGGGGTTAAAGGGGGAAAACTGTGCATATACCCATTGCCATTTTACCAAACTGATTAAAAAATTAGAGTGAGAGAAACCATGATTTTCTCTTGTCTTTGGAAAGGGTGTAACTTCAGTGATCACAGATAGGGCCTAACAACAAAGAATTTTTTGGTGTGTAGAATAGGCTTCAAGCATGCTTACCATCTGGCTCGTGCATCATGGGAAGAAGACAGTGTGGAAGTAACTGGACACTTTGCAACCTAATGGATATATATAAAAAAGATCGACTATTATATTTCAAGAGATGATGGTAACAAACAGGGAAAATAAAATTCTGTATTTATGGAAGTGTCTCTCTCTTGCAACAGCATAAAACTAGTAGCATGATTTAGATGAAAATAAGAAATCATTTTTTTTTATTTTTCATTTTTTTTTTTTGCAACTGAAACAGGTACTGAATATCATTTTATGCTCATCAGTATCTGTTTAGTTGCTTGTCTTGTCTCAGAGACTGTATAGCTTAAAACATCTTACAGGAACCAAAAAATTGACCTCTCTATCCGCAAGTCAAATCGCAACATGAAAACAAAGAAGGATAGTGATGTAAAAACCCAAACTTCCCACGGGAACACCATTGATGAGATCCTCCAGCTAACTCTCCGAGACATGATCTTGGAGACAGAGGAAAAGATTCACATGGGGGATGTTGGGGTCCCTCAGAGTGGAAGACAGAGACAAGTGGAGAAATGGCTATAGAGCAAGGAAGTTATATCAGAGAGGCAGAATTAGACTGGGGAGGCCGCAAGCGTATCTCTCTGTTGAAGGTAAGGCTGTTGGGCATTTGGGCCTCTTCTTGCTTTTTGCTTATTCTTTTTCTTTTTTGGTTGTCCTTTCTTTTGTCCATCTCTTATTAAATTCATGATATCTGTGCAAGCTATATCTTGTCAGACGTTGTATCTTACTAAACCCATTACTAATATTATACTCTTTCTATTGTCATACAGAACGTTTTTCTGTTTTCTTCTCTCTCTGTACCAGCCAAAGGTAAAATGTGTATTTAGAAACAGAAATCTGGTAGTAAGTACCCTTTTCCCACAGGCGGACCTTGGTATTGAAGTGGGAGAAGATGATGTAGAGGACCTCCTTGATGATGCGGCTGATATAGTTAAGGACTTGGCTCTGGCCATCTTACAACTTGGCCAGTCTGTTGATTCCAAGTATCTACAGCAGCCACTAGGTAAACAGCTATTCCAAATTATTCTTTGTATTTCTTATTTTATTTCAATATGTTCAGTGATTTCACCTGGAAAAAAATTTAAATATATATTGAAAAATTGATAATCATTTTATCTTAGGTGAAACTGAATAAGGCACGGAAGATCAGAGAACAGGCGGAGGAAAGAATGAGGAAGAAGAGCAAGAAAAGCACAAAGGAGGAGGGAGAAGGAGGAGAATCAGAAAGTGAGTCTGAGGAG
>NC_051386.1:11554589-11569589 GCF_015228065.2 Penaeus monodon | reverse complement strand
AAGAATGCCAAGTCCTCGCCATCTCCCGATAAAAAGAGGAGGAGTGAGGGACCAGAAAATAGCCGCAGTTCGAAGAAGCAGAAGTTGGAGGAACCTGAAGTTGGTAGGTTCCAGTGCCATACCTGTTTGTTTGTGCTTGGATTACTCGTGGTAGCACCTAGTGAATGACAGACGGAGGACAAATTTGTTTAAGTTTCAAGATTCTATCTGTCCTCGTCTTGGATTTGTATATACCTTTAGAAATGCATGTACTTTGTCATTTCATTTTGTTTATTTATCTACATGAAAATTATTAAGTGATATATGTCATAATTTTGATTGTGATGTCTTAATCATGGTTTACTATTTAGAGATCATTCTAATTTATTATGTTGGTTTCAGAATACACATCACCCAAGAGAAATAACAGAAGGTCACTTGTTGATGAAAACAGTGACTTCAATTCAGTGGCTTTGGAAACCTTATTGGATGAGCTATTTAAGCACAAGATGAGCTGGCCATTCCACAAAGCTGTGTCAAAGAAGGAGGTAAGACTTGCTTATTAAAGTGAAGACCTTGTTTATTTTTTTTTGTGTATTTGTATTGTCAGTTTATTAATGCTTGATAGTTGGCAACTGATGATAGTACTTGGTTTAATTTCATAGCCTGTGATATTTCATTGATAATTCTTTAGATTTGTAAGTATGAAAAAGCATTCTTCACTTAACTCAATGACTATGGATTTCTGCACTGTACCCTGTAGCTTTTTATGAATTTTGTTACATAGAGTTGGCTGCACATGTGCTCAGCCACCAAGAAGTCTATCAGAAGGCCCTAGTGGCCGTGCCTGATTTCCCCATTCCTTGAATGTGTTTTTCTTTCTAAAACTATTAACCCTTTGCCGATGGGTGGCATATACGCACATGCCATGGACATGGCGGGACTTATTTGCCGGGGACACGTATGCACATGCCATAGAGTATGTATGAACATGCCATGTTTTTTTTTTTTTCCAATCACGGCAAAATATTATTTTTCTGCCAGTGAAAGTGTGATTAACTAGGTTTTAACACTTTCTCATTTTTACCATAAAAAAAAAAAAAAAAAAAAATGCAATAAACCAACGATTTCAACTCCATGATGCCGCACACTGCTTATTTTATTCGGACTACAAACCGAATAATGATCAATTATGGAGTCTATATAACAAAAATACCTTTCAGTCTCGATTTATCAGGAAGTTTGGCAAGTAGAGACTTTAAAAAATAATGAAAACTGAAAATACAACGTATCTTCGTAGTATTACGAAGAAACGGCATGGGATGCTGGTATTTGGCATGAGTGGTCGCGCATGCTAGGGCGACGATATAAGCCCCTGGCAGCGAGGCCCGGGCCACTATGAATACTACCCGTCGGAAAAGGGTTAATATTAATACTGTTATTCTTACTGATATTATGAATATTATTATAAGTATTTAAATATAATACAAATGGTGCTTTTCAAAAAACAAGGAAAAAGGTAAACAGGTGAGATAACTAACTCCTTGCTGACTAAGCACTTGTAAAGCCATCTGTGTAAAGACAATAGATGAACTTGTATTACAGTGGGTATGGCATGTATTCTTCCCTTTCCTGTCTGTTGGGTTGATATAGCTTTTTCCAACCCATAGCCTCCACCCCTTCCTCCCCACATAGTGCGTTATTTTGGGATGTTACGTTTCAATTTTGTATTTTGGATAAAAAAAAAAATCTTTGAAAAGTAAACAGGGTTAATGGCTTTGGATTTTTTTTTTTGCAGGCTCCAGACTACTATGATATTTTAAAGAAACCAATGGACTTTGGAAGGATCAGAGAAAAGCTAAACTGTCTGAAATACACAACAGATGACGAGTTCATAGCGATGTCATGCTGTTTTCCAAAACTGCCAGCAGTTACAACATGCAGGATACTGATGGTATAAAGCTGGCACAAAGCTCTCTAGCTACTTCATGAAGCGATTACAAGATCTGGGGTTAAATTACCATGGGGAGCCCTGCAGGAAAACAAAAGAGGAAGCGCTAAGTTTCATCCTTTTTCAAGTGCACTTACAATGGCAAGGAGGTCCCTCCTTTATTGTCTCTGGGTATAATGGTGATTTTAGTGAAAAGGTTTCACAAGTGAGATGCTGTATTTTGATGTTGCATTCTGAAATACATATTTTTTCATTAACTATTGTATATTATCAGAACAAGTGAGGAATGCAGCAGGATTGCAACAATGACATTTTATTAATTATAGCAAATGTGAGCAAAAATAGTTTTTTCACATTAGCTTCCATGCAAGCTGGCAGATGATGTAGTTATATTTAAATAGTGAAAATGATCTTCAGTATCATGTGAAAAATCAGCTGGCTTTGACAGGTGATTGCATTGTAAGTGCTTTGTTAATAATTTTAAACTTAGTTTAATTTATGGCATGACAAGTTGGCATTAGTAAGTTAGCTCATTTGTCATCAGGTTCAGAATTTCGAGATTAATTATTGTCTCGTAATTAACTTGAAATTGAGTATGGGTATTGTCCCTTTCATTGATGTAGGTACAGTAATACTTTTTGCCCTTTAAAAAGTAAGGGGAAACCCTGTTAAAACATTTTGTTCAAGCATCAGGTATAATTTTTGAGTTCTTTCGTCTGAAGGCCGAGCGAAATAGGTGTTCCACCCCAAATTCTTTAGTACTCATTTTTTATAAGACCAGGGGGTTTTTGTCTTTCCCAAATATAAGTAAAAAAAATTTTGAGTTACGGGATTGCATGTACATCAGAAAAGGGACTACTTTTAGAATGTTTTTTTTTTAAATTTTTGCTGTTTTGGAAAAAAGGAAAGACTTTTTTAATTTTTTTTTAAAAGTTGAACTTTTTCCCAAAAATAATAAGGTTTTTTTGATAAGTAGATCATTACCTTTTAAAAACTGAATTTTCACAGAAAATATATTTAGTATTACTTTAAAGGATGTGTCTTACACAAGCTAGGGAAAATTGCATCTGCCCATTTTCCATTTTAAAAGGGGAATATTATAGTTTTTTGAGTCTCATGCCCCTTGTTGTGGGGGGTTTAGACGAGACTGGGCCCCAGCTGGGGAGACCCTTCCTTTACCTCATCCCTGATGCAAAAGTTTTGCACAGTTTTTCCCCCTCCCCTTTAACCCCCCCCTCCCCCCCTGCCCCTCCTTTTGAGGGAGGGGTTTGGGGTGGAGACTGGGACCAGGGGGATGCCCCAACCTTTGGGGCTCGCCCCCCAAATTTGGTTTTATAGGTCTTTTTCCTTTCCATTTCTTTCTCTTTTCCCCAAACCCTTTTAAATCCCCTTCCAAGGGGTGAAGCCTTGTTTAAAAACATGACAGGCTGATTTTTTTTCCAGTTATGCCAGGGCTTGGTATTCCCCCAGTTTTTTGGGCTACCCTTTAACCCTAAAGGGGACCCTGAGAGGTTTTACTGATTATTTTCCCCCAATTTCTTGAATCAAGGCTTCCATGGCCCTTCGGAAAAAAAATTTTGCCCTAATAAGGGCATTAAGCTTGCCCCCTTTACAAATAGCCCCACATTTAATTTCCCCCGATTCCACAAAAACCCGGCTCTCCTTGGCCATGTCTGAACACTGTATTTCTACCCCCCCCTTTTTACCACATAGTAGTCTGTATTTTATTTTGTCCATCCAAACCTCCCCCCAGGCCATTACCAAACCCCTAGAAAAAAATTTTCCCTCCCAGAGCCCTTACATATCCACCCCTAGTTTCTCAATCTACTGATCCTCCTCCCTTATTTTACTCTGTAGCCCTTTTGTCCCCCTTTTCCTTTATTACTACCTCTTGCAACACTACTCCCTCTTCCACACTTTCCCCGCCCTTTCCCAAAAACCCCACCTCTAAAAAACCTTTTGAACATTTGTTTAGCTCAGCCAAATGGGATAGATTTTCTGTAATCCCCTCTACTGTCCTTACTCTGACAGTACTCTCATTTTTCAGCAGTGCCTACAAAGCCTTCATTTCCCAAAACTCGCCAACCAACTCCATTGCAAAAACTCTGAAGATATTAAAAACCCTTTCTGCTCGCGTCCCAAGTTGACAGGAAACCTTTCATCCATCCTTAAATTTTACTACTCCCACTCCCTTACCTGTTCATGTTCGTCAAATCATTTCTTAAAATTTCCATCTTATCTGCTCCAAGTGACTTCTTACACATCCTGTTATACTCCTCCACTCCCTTCATGTCTCGTTTATACTTGTCCCCAAAAAACACCATACGTTATACCTCTCATACCACTCCCCATTGTCTTTGTTGGCCTTGGAAAGTCTACTTTTCCAACTTAACCACCTTTCCTCAAGTTGATGATTTTAACTGCCGCCACCACTACCACCCTGGCGATCCCTAGAATGCTTCCTCCACAACTGATCTTATTACTCATGTTCAGATCGCTCCACACACTTTGACACAAACATCATGCCTTGACTTCTCTCGATGCTCCCTTTCTCTCCATTAGACTTCTACTGACCATTTTCCAAATCCTCCTTTCTTCTATCCAATGTCCCAAACTTCCTAATCCCCTAGATGGTGCTTTGATAGAGCTGATTGGCATACTTTTATTTCACTACTCTCCCTCCACTGTCCTCCTAGTCTACTTTAGATATGCTTCAATATTTCACCGTTGCTGTCCTAAAAGCTGCCTATAAGAGGAGACAGGAGCGAGACCCAATGCTGGGATCTCCTCTGCCTTGGCCCTCACCCCTCATTTCCACTAATTTTGCACGGTCTTTTTCCCCCCCCCCTTTTTCGTTTGTCTCTTCTCCAACCACTATCCACTTTCTAAGGTGTGAGAGTCGTGTTAAAAGGGATGAAAGGCTAATTTTGGGTCCAGTCCTGAACGGCCGGGAAATGAGCCATGAGCACGTTTTCCGTTAGTTGTTTAGCCCTTACCCTCAAGGGACCCTGAGGGTGGACTGTTTCTTTCCACAACATACTCTAGGCTTACCCATGGGCCCAAAAATGGAGATTTTATATCCTTATTAGGGGCAGTGACTTGTCCCTTCATCAAATACTAATACATCATCCACCAAAATCAACACTCAACCCCAGGAGACATTCCTAGTCTCCAAGTTCATTCCCTCTACCCCCACAACCTTCTTCATCAATCGCTACATCCTCCCTTATTACTACTTTACAACCTTATTGTCCACCCTCTCCGTAAAAACTACTTCTTTCAACACTACCCCTTCCACACGTCCCCGTCTTTCTACCACCCCTATCTCTACAAATATCTTACTCTATTTAGCCTAGCCAAATGGATCATTTTTCTGACCCCCCACAGCTCCTACTCCGACAGCACTACTCTTCGGAATATCTCCAAAAACAGTGGCAGGTTTCTTTCCAAAACCAGCCCACCCCCCTTTCCCTCCGGGCCCCCATTTGCAATTCAAAACCCAGCTTTAAACACCCACCCCCAAACTGCCTTCATCAAATTTTGGGAGAACCCTCACCCACCCCTTGGGGCTATTGAAAACCGGAACTTGGCTACTCCAAAAAACCCTCCCTTTTGTTTAACAAATTTGGGTCAAAAATTTTTGGCTTTTGGGCCTGCCCAAAAAACCATTCCCCGACCCCTTTCAAAGGCCCCAACTGCAAAGTTTAACCTTTCCGTAGACATGACCCTTTTCCTAATTTTTTTATTGGGGGAATCCCGCACTACAATTTTGGTTTGGAAACCTCCAAACACTGGCCATTCGGACGCCGGCCCCAACCCAAAAACCGCAAACCCCACCAAACCCCACACACCACATTACCAACTCCCCCACCAAAAAAAAAAACCCACCACAAAACCCCCAAAACAACCCAAAAACAGCCACCCAACACACACACACACAACACACACACACCACACCCCACACACACACACACACAAAACACACACACACACACACAAAAACACACACACACACACAACCACACATATTATAAAATATATATATTATATATATATATATGTATATTTATATATTTTATATTATATATATTTTATATATTATATATATATGGCGGTACCATATTCTTCAACAATTGTCCTCTCTAAGCATACGCACTTTCCAAGCCACATTATCCTTTCCTCAGTTCGAAGGCGTCCCGTAAGGTAGTGTGCTCAGCACCACTTTATTCCTTCTTGCTGTTAATGGCATGGTCTCAATTCTACCATCAGGATCCTGGTCATCACTATAAGTTGATGATTTAACCATCTTCGCCTCTGGCACATTCATACCAACTCTCCGCCAATTCCTTCAGTCTGCAATATCATCAGTATATTCATGGGCAACTAACCATGACTTTTGCTTTTCTACCTCCAAATCTTTCTCCATCCTTTTCTCGCGCGCGTGTAGGTCCCAGCCTCCATACGTCTTGTATGGTGCTCTATTCCAATACCGTTCTTCTGGCAAATTCCTTGGCGTTATTTTTACTTCCCAAAATTTGGGGTTGGGTCAATTAAAAAATACCCCCTCGCTCTCTTACCCGCCTTTTTTTCCTTTTAATCTGTTACCATCCCTCCAATTTTTTGGTCCTTCTACTCCCGGGGCCTTCCCCCTTTTTCCCCATTTTTAGACATTCCTCGAGTCCAGGCGCCTTCCCCCCTCCTTGACCGACACCGTAAAACCCTTTTCTCTCTCGAGCCTACCCCCCCTCCCACTTTCCCTCCCCCAAACCCAAAATATCCAATTTTCCCTGCTTCCTACCTTTGCTTCTTCTCCCCTTTTTCTATTCCCTTCTCTTATCCGCATGGATACCCTCCTCTCCCATTCCTCCTCTCCCCATCTCTGACCTCTTCCGTTTTCTGCCCATTCCGTTCCTGCATGACGTATACTTTACCCGGTATTTGCTTTCTGTTTTCCACTTTACCCACAGAAATCAGATATCCCCCTTTCTGTCCTTCCACTCATTTCCTTGACCATGTCTCCACTCATTCCTCCAGTGGTGCTGGTTTCCAGTAACCTTTCCCCAACTTAAATTTTTTCAAATACCCCCTCTCTCCTGGTCTAGTGTCCTTACTACAGAACTGTACGCACTCCTTTTCACCTTAAAACACATATACTCGCCCCCTTCTTCCTCTTTCATTATTTTTACTAACCCCCTTAACGCATTATATCTCTAAAGTCTAGCACTCGACTAACCCCTTGTCTATAAGATTCAGAACTGGTTGTTCTACCTGTCTACGCGCCGCAACTCTTATCAGATTTTGCTGGGTGTCCGGCCCCGTTGGAATCCCCACAATGAACAGGCAGATCCTAGCACGCTCCGCCGCTATGGCCACATCACACCAAACAGTTTTTTACGTATTCCTGCCACGGATTATTACCCCCACTTTTAAAACCTTCCTTTATATCCGATTGGGAATCTTTCTGGTCAAGTCTTAGTACTATAAATTACATACTGTAAAACTATCAATCTCCTCACGGGCAGCTCCACTTCATCGGAACAGTCGTTGGGAGACAGCTCTTGCCCCACTTAGTATTGGCCACGCCCGTCTAACACACTCTTATCTGATATCACGTTCTGATCCGCCTTATATTCCTATGTAATGTTCTTTCAGTTCCACACATCTGTTGTTCTGTCCACTCTTTACTGCAGCCCGTACCCTCCTTTCCACCACCTACCCATCCCTTCACCGACCTCCCACCTGTCAGACATCCATACGGAATCCCACACTTTATGCTTTGAACAACGTGTTCTCCTTTCTCAGACGCATACATATCCGTCACTTGATCTAATCCCCCTTACCTAATCCTACCTTAACCCATTCACTCATCAACTCCTTTACCCATCTTTAACCTTTCCAATATTACTCTAGATTGTTGACGTATAGCAACTAACTACTAACTCAGCCGCCCTTCATTACCCTTTACTATACTTTCCTATAGTGCTGCATGACTTTAGATGTGTAGCCACATTTATTTTGCTTTTAACCATTACCATTAACTGCTGGCCCCAAATTAATTTCCGGTGCTGTGTTTCAATGTAGTCTTCTTACTCGCACATATATGTATATACATATATTGATATGTGTATATACATGTATGTATTTAGTATATGAACATATTGTATATATAACATGTACGTATGATGTAGTAACATATATGTACACACACCACACACACACACACACACGCACGCACGCACGCACGCACGCACGCACGCACCACGCACGCACGCACACACACACACACACACACACACACACACACACACACACACACACACAACACCACACACACACCACACACCACACCACACACACACACACAACACACACACACACACACACACACACACAACACACACATATGCAATATAACATATATATATATAATATATACTAAAATATATATCATATATATATAAATACATATATATGTTATATATACATACAGATATATATATATATATCTATATATATTATATATAATATTATATATATATATATATATATATATATCTCATGTCATATATGTATATACTTAGATATACATATACATACATGTATATTTATATACATATATATGTATGTGTACATACATATATGAATATGTAGATAAAAAACTCTTTACCCTTTACAAACTAATATGACAATTCCACAAGTGTTGTGTAATACCGAGGCAAGCCGGTTAGCACCGGAATCCTACGAATATGGGTTTGGATACAGTAACATTATTACGTATGTGCTGGAGTCATTAGAAGTAAAACGTAAGCTTGGTTACGTGTATGCGAGATAAAAAAAAAGGTAATAGCATAAAAACGAGTGGCAACACATGCGCTTGTCAAAAAAGATGGAAAATAAGGACCAACGCGATCAAGAAATTTTTTCGTTGAAGTTTATATTTCCCGCATCTGTTTAGAACTAAGGGAGGGATGGTTATATGTTAAAGTTCGAAAGAACAGTGTTGTAGAAAGTCAATCTAACACACACATAGTTTATTTCTATAAATGTCTACACATACATAAGCTCTGTTTTGGATATGAGCGAAAACAAGAGCTATATCAAAGGGAGAAATCTTTCCTACAGTCTCCATTTTCTATGATTTCATCTTATCCCTCCTAGGAAAATGAGAGGCAAGTCGAATTCAGTTTTGTCACATTATTTATGTGTAGGAAACATTTAGAATTTTTTTTTGGCACAATACTTATATCAAAATTATGTTGTCTTTATGTATGGAATAGTCGACATCTGGTATTCACCATTTCGTCTTTTTCTGATTTATCAGAAAAGCAGTTAAGTCTTCTAATGTTATTTTCCATGTTTATTGATGTGCAACCCTCTGGGATGTACAGTGAAGTTGAACTGTTAGCATGAATTTCTTTATAAAGATATAGATGTTCTTTAATATTAGAGCGTGTTAATTAAAAGGAAATAATGCCGTTTATAATTTCAATAATGTGTATTCACTCCCCCTGCCGCCAAAACAGCCTCCAAACTTCGTGGTATCGCGGCACTAGTTCCGTCGCCGTCTTCTGCCCTTCATCGCTTCGCAGCCGTTCCCATGCATGCAATGCAATTTGGATGAGACCAAATCGAATGCGATGACTTTCCCTGGGCACGTGCCAGCCCATAGCTGCCCTAATATGTTCGATGGAACTCAAATCTGGTGATTTAGGCAAATGTGGCAACACACAATCTCGAGGTGCTGCCGAAACGACGCCTTCACAAAATATGCTGTGTGAGTGGGTCTCTTATCCTGAACTAGAAGATATACCTTTTCTGCATTTGTCAACATGAATGCGGTTCATATATATATATATATATATATATATATATATATATATATATATATATATATATATATATATACATACACAAGTATGTATAATATATATATCAAATATATATATATATATATATATATTATATCGTGTGTGTGTGTGTGTGTGTGTGTGTGTGTGTGTGTGTGTTGTGTGTGTGCGTGTGTGCGTGTGCGTGTGCGTGTGCTTGTGTGTGTGTGTGTGTATGTGTATGTGTGTATGTGTACATACATTTATATACATATAAGTATATACATAAATGTACATACATATATGTATATTACATATATGATGACTTTCACTCACACACACACACACACCACAACACACACACACACACAACACACACACTCACACCACACACACACAACACACACACTACACACACACACCACATATAATAGATATATATATATATATATATATATATATATATATATATGTAATGTCATTACACACACACACACACACACACACACACACACACACACACACACACACACACACACACACACACACACACACACACACACACACACAATCTAAGAGCCGGAATGATGTGCCCTACAAGAGTATGGTAAGTGGCGAACTTAGGGTGTAAGGTAGACGACCAAGATGTCTTGACTCATGTATGGTAAAGTTATGATGGAGTACGGCTGCGCCGAGGAGCAGGGTGTTGCTCCTTGGCTTCTCGTAGGGAGTCTGCCTGTCATCTCCTACAGTGGTCTAAAGATGAGCTTAGATCACGTGTTTAACATATGACAATCATTGGTGATGAAAGGTAGTGTTACAACAATGCATAGCTCTTGTGGAATGTCTAGTGTGGCAACAAGAGACGAATAAACAGGTAAAGCAATGGGCATACTTATATGTATGTGTGTGGGGGGGAATATAGGTATGTGACAATATATAAGATTATACAAGTCATGTATAAATATAACAACAGATAAATAGAATAAACATCGGCATCCATATTTCATTAACATATACACCAGTTATATATCAAACTGGGTTACACACACACACACACACACACACCACACACACACACACACACACACACACACACACACAACACATACACACCACACGTGTATATATATAATATAGTATATATTATATATATATATATTATATATGTATAATTATAGTATATGTATGATTATGTATTATTCCGTAATAAAGTTTATCACTCAGGCATCGTAACATAAGTATGAAAATGTAGACTAACAAAGTCGTGATGATTTTCATATATATTAAACGTTTGGAAGGCAAAACTAGACCTCCATCATACTGTCAAAAAGAAACCAATGAAATGTCAGTCACACAGAATAATTACAAATGTCTGGTTCTGATACTTTAAGTTTACAAACAAAATTATAAATAGTTAAAGTAAACAGGAACAATATATGCATAGACGTAATGAAAACGTAAAATAATTATACGTATAAACATTTAATGGAATAAAAATAACATGCAGAAAAAAAAAAATATATAACATACATACAAACATACTATAATGTATATATATATTATTATAATATTATATATATGTATATATTATATATTATATATATATATATATATATATATATTATATATATATATATATAACAACCAATATGGTAAACAAACCAAAGTGGGTGTTGGTTAAGAGGGAAGGGTCTATTGGATGAACAAGGTTGTTGCGGTGGTTGTGTTGTTTAGTTCGGGTTCATTTTCTGTATGTATATATATGTATATATATATATATATATATATATATATATATATATATATATATATATAATATATATATATATATATATATATATAAGGATTCTGAGATGATAAGGTCTGGGTGGGAGGAATGTGAAGATACAATGCTAAAATCTGTGTTAGAGAAAGGGTGTGAGTAGAGTAGAGGGTGTTCTCTTATTGCCGAGAAAGATGGTCTGCTCAACGGAAGGCCAGCCCTGAAAGATTTGCCTTTGTGTTCTAGGATACGGTGCCGTTACCAGCGTGATGTAGATCCCGCGTACCGAACTTGGCAGCGAGGGCAGGTAAATAAGTGATTTTAGTTGTTTCCTGATTTTAATACTTAAACGACCCACATACGGTATTTTAATATACCTATTGTCTCTTTGACAGAAGGGACAGTGAGTTGGTTTAAGAATATTTTACGGTTTATCAAACAAGAACAATGGGTACCCATTAGTTGTAAAGAATTCTTTAAGAAAAATAATTTCGCCATGGAAAGTTGATCAGTTGTTACACAGGTTCTAGGCTCGAGTGATTGGAGTTTTAATGTTGTTAATTTTGTATGAATATGGAATGTAGTGAAATCCGAGGCCAGTGAAGGTTGGCTTTCGGTAAATGCTTGTATGGAAGGTCCCATTATTATAGGTGATTAGCGTGTCCAAAAATGGTAATTGATTGTTTTCCTGCATCTCACAGGTAAATTGATGCTTAGTGTTTAGAGTTGAGATAGTTCATAAACCTAACATTCCTCTAAGACCCATAATTTTTCGATTGGTACTTTTTAACTATAACACTACAAAATATCAGATTCCTTTCATATATATATATATATATATATATATATATATATAATATATATAATATATATATATATGTGTTGTGTGTGTGTGTGTGTGTGTGTGTGGTGTGTGTGTGTGTGTGTGTGTGTGTGTGTGTGTGTGTTAATAATACATACATACACTAACCTCTCTCTCTCTCTCAGAGTGAGTTAGTGTATGTATGTATTATTAACACACACACACCACACACACACACATATATATTTTCACACACACACCCCCAAACTCACTTTTATAATAATAAAAATTTAAATAAAAAAATATTATAAAGTGGTTGTGGGGGTGGGGTGTTTGTGTGTGTTTGTTTGTGTGGGGTTTAGCGTAGTTGGGAATTATATAATATTATGTATATGTATATATGTATATGTATATATGTATTTTTATGTATATGTATATATGTATGTATATGTATATGTATATATGTATGTATATGTATATGTATATATGTATGTAGTATGTATATATGTATGTATATGAAATATGTATATTTAGTATGTATGTAAAATATTATGATATGATATTATATATTATATATGAAAATTATTATATATATATATATATAATATATATATATCCTTTTACATATATACACATACATACACACATATCATAAACATATTTATAACAAGGTAGTATCATTCCTCACTATGCTAATTCTATGGTCATAAATGATGCTTATTTATATTCAGAACTGATTAATTATGCGTAAAATACTTTGCGCAGTGATTTTCATAGATATCAGATTTGCTTTAATGCCATAATCCAACACAAGCAGGAAGTGTATGTATGTATTATTAACACACACACACACTTAATGAGTGACTGAAAAGGAACACTAATTAGGGGCGTAATGAGTTTTTTCCGGTTAATTTTCTAGTTATTATTATTGTTATTATCATTACTATTATTTTTGTCTTTGTTATTATTGTTATTATCATTATTTTTTTATCATCTTATTGTTATTGCATGTTTTATTATATCATAATTACATTATCATCATTATTGTTGTTATCATGATTATTATTGTTACTATAATTGTCATTACTATTATCATTATTACTTATTATTGTTTCATTATTGGTTATCATTAGTGTCAGTGATCTCTCCCTGGGGAGGGATCACTGCTTAGCCGCCCCAGTATAAAGACTTAGTAGGCTACATGATGCCCAGGGGGGCGTCGAGTGGTGCGCCCAAACGCCCGCGGGTCGTGGAAATGCCATTTTGGTGATTGGCGGGATGTCCAGCTTTTTGGCAGTGGGGCTGAAATGTATCTTGCTTCTGAGTGAGAGTAGGAAGTGGGTGATGAAGCGTTGCCCGTCACACGGATCAACAAGGGGCGCATCCCCCAGGGCAGTACTGGGGGTTCGGCCATCTTGTACTAACAATTAAAAAAAAACAAGACATGGACAAGGGAAGAGTATAATGAGGTAATGTACTGCTTTTGCTATACACTCAAGGAGCCTGCTGCAGAAGTTGTGAGCATATTTCTGTTAGTGTTTCATTTGCCTCAAACTTCAATCACCCTAGGTCGCTGGTAGTGACCGGTGTTTGATTTTAATTAGCATTAATTAATTTATATAATAATAATAATAATAATAATAAAAATAATTATTATTATTATAAATTATCATTACTATTATCATTATTGTTATTATTATTCTCATTATCATTATCATGAGATTGATAGTAATTATCATTAGTATTAGTATGTTTTATTATTATTATTATTATTAATTTTATTTGTTATTATTGTTATTTTTTATTATTTTATTATTATTATTATCAACAAGTCAAGATTGATAAACCTCAACATTGCCCAGTGTTGCTCCACAATTACTTTGATGGTAATTCTCTCAGTAAAAAAGTCCATGCAGTGTTGAAAAGTTTTGTGGCAAGTACACAACCTAGCTTCACTCGTGAGTTAAGAATTCTATAGTTTCCACCACACTTTACAGCACTTTCAATACCATAAGCAGGCTTGCATTAATCCAATAATCTTGTTGGAACTCCCATTTGTCTCAGGATCTTCCAAAGTGATTATGATCACTGATTGAAAGCCTTCTGAAGCCATTGTAGGCTGCAACAATCCAGCCTGACTCAGACCCCGCTAAACTAGCTCGAAACGTCAACCAGTCAATTGTGGACTGGGTCAGGAGTGAATCCAGATTTTTCAGCCTTTGGGGCTTCAGTAGGGGGATCTCTAATACATATTTAAAGGGAGGGGTGAAAAACTTGCCTTGTACACTGAGCAAGTGATGCCTCGGTGAATGTCGCAGTCACATTGTTTTCCTTTCTGTTTCGAGAGTTATGGCCAACCCCTCAGCAGGTCCGCAGGAATGGTACTGGACTGCCAGAATGGTCTGGACAGCATACAACCCTTTCCATTCATACTATTATGTGTAATTAATATATAATATAAATATATATATATAATATATTATATACAGATAGATAGATAGATAAATAGATAGGTAGATAGATGGAAGATCGCCTAATAAATACTCTTCGTCAGCTTGCCCAAGATTTCAAGATTGGTGTTGGGTCTTTTAACAAGATCATTCATGACCATTTGCATATGCAAAGTCGTAGCTTGATGGGCTCCAGGGTACTCACAACTTCCAGAAGCAGGAGCAAG
>NC_051386.1:11545612-11554489 GCF_015228065.2 Penaeus monodon | reverse complement strand
ACACAAATATATACAATTTTATATATATATATATATATATATATATATATATATATATATATACATATATGTGTGTGTGTATGTGTGTATGTATATACACATACATACACAGACACACATGAGTGCATATTTGTCTATGTATCTGTCAATCTACCTACCGAACTTAGTTTAATAAGTCACACATGTTTCATTATCTTCATTCTTACATTATCTCGTCCGTGTTCACTAACCTGGACCATAAGTGGTAGCGTGTGACCCTTTTCACGGTAGATGCAAGAGGTAAACATTACTTTAGAAGAGGATTCCCAAATTATCGACCTTTTTCTCATGACTCTGACATATTCATATTGATCTAAAATAGAAAACTCATGACTAGAAGTAATGATTTAATATATATATATATATTTATATATATATATATATATATATATACATATATATACATATATATATGTATATATATACATATATATGTATATATATATACATATATATGTATATATATATACATATATATGTATATATATACATATATATGTATATATATATGTGTGTGTGTGTGTGTGTGTGTGTGTGTGTGTGTGTGTGTGTGTGTGTGTGTGTGTGTGTGTGTGTGTGTGTGCGTGCGCGCGCGTGCGTGCGTGCGTGTGAGTGTGTGTGTGAAAGTGTGGTTGACATGACTCCACTAATATATCAAAACTAATGTGTTCAAATGTTCAAAGTACTGTAAAAAAAGTGGCGTGGTACACAGACAAACCTTAATAGAACTGAATGATACCGTAAATGTAGTAACGTCTGTAGCATTTCTTTTGGAAATAAATGCCATTCTCAAAATACATAACAATTAGATAGGTATGCTTACCTAAAATGCTTTGCAAATTATACAAATAGATATAGTAATTTGTACCTCATCCAAATTCAAATCTGAAAAATGATTACATTTTCTTGGTACACAAAATGCAGCTGCTAAGATATGCATATCCTCACGAAATTATCCCTTTTCAAATATTATACAATGCTGGATGTTACCTCCTCTTTTAAATCTACCACTAATTTTTCCGTTTTCTTTTCCGTACGTCAACTTGTCTCATGTCATCATTTCTCAAAAGTAAACAGACGTATGTCCTCAGTGTTTCTAATTGTCATTATGCATGTACATTTGTATGAGGAAATAAATATTTTGAAACGAAATGGTGCTGATATTAATCACCGGGGGACAAAGCTAATGCAATAGCTTTTTATATAAATGTTATAATTACCCATTGAATTAGCAAAGAAAACTTGAACGCGGAATAATTGATAGGGTATACTTACCCTTTCCCTCTCACTCTCTACTATCCAAGTACCCCCCCCCCCCCACTAGCGACAACCCGCGCAATGGAAAACAAAGAATCCTCCACTTATTCACTGCAGGGCAGAGCGCACGACCGACACCGAGTCTGCCCGGCGCTCAAACCTGGTGTGAATACCTTGAGGATTCTTTGTTTATCTGGGCGGGGGTTGTGGGAGGCAGCCCCCATTGGGAGGTCACATTTAGCAGGGGGCTGAGGTACTGCCCATGCTACATGACATGGGCAGACTGACACCTACAGGTGTTGGAATGTTTATTTTGAAACCTCAGGCCCATATTACTGGGGTGAGTGAAAACTATGCAAGATGTGAAAGCAAGAAAATTGGATGATGAGTGAATTAAATTTCGCGGTAAAGACTCTGGGTAAATGACGATGACATGTGAATTATTGATGAGATTTTTAATCCAAGCTCAACCATCGGTAGCCTTGATTAACGATAGTCTCTCTAGAGAAAGAAATTGAATGAGACGAAAGTGTAAGGTAAGCGAGCCTCCTTTTTGTCAAAGGAAGAAGGCTGGGGAAAATCTTTATAAATATGTATATCGGAGAAGCAAAAATGGTTAGTAATAGCATAAAGAGCAATATAATACGATAATATACATGCAAGTAAAATATAGCGATCGCCTCTAGTAACGGAAATATCGAAGCTAGAAAATATGATTTTTTTTCCAACTCCACAAACAGCGCGTGTGTTCGTATGTGCGTATAGACAAATTGGTTTGTTGTCTGTATATATACACATCAATGATACACTATTCAGATTTCAAACCTTAGTAGGTTATTCCTTATTATATACATTTCACCCATATAATTTTGAGTTTCTCATTGCAATCTTATTTATTCTGTATCTACATAGCGTGATTTTTTTCCTGACATGTGTTTGCCAGGGGGCGTGGCCATACGGCCTGGCGGTCTATTTGACACTTCTGTGAAACACGGCCACTGTCAAGGACGAGGAAACTGTGCAACGAAATCGTGTGTAGATTGTGACACGGGAATAATATCATACTCAAAGTTGTAGGAGACCCGTTTCTGTTTTGAGTTTCTTGTGCGTCACAGTGTAACGTGACTTACGTATTTTTAAGTGTCAGCATTCAGAAGCCAATAAGCGGATGTACCCCTTCCTCTTGACTGTGACTCAGCTCTTTCCTCTAGACAAATAAGGTAAAGCTTTGGGGTCCAGCTATCTGCTCAGGCGTGGGCAATCATAATTACAGTTTTACATATATCTGACGTAGTACAGTAGTCTGTAACTACTGTAATTGTACAAGGTAAAATAGAAATAGATTTAATACATCATACAAAAAATATTACTTTCGTATGCTTTTGCCACTGTGTTTAAATAACACTGTTATTTGTTTACGGTAGTTATTACAGAGTAAATTTTAGGGTATAGTATGAGCATATCTTTCAGTGTATCAGATGAAATGAAATATTCACATAGTTCTTTATATCTCATGTTAGGGGATTTGACAGGCCGTATCATATGACATTCCGAGGTATAGTGCTCAAGCGTTCGCTTGTTTTCTTCGTTACAGTCTACATCTAGATTCATCTGCACTTCTTGCACCGTGCAGTTGCCAGTACATACTGTAACCTAAACGTATTCTGGCAATAACCACGTCACACTGTCTGGTTTGACTTCGGTGCCACCCATAGGAAGGCTTGCCATCTCTATACTGATCGTAATGCCTTATGGTACAGCTTTCAGGCCTTTGAGTGTTAATGAAAGCGGGCGAGTCTTCCCTCTTTTTTTTTTATGAAACGTGGCTTGTCGAGCTGTAGATTTTCAATGTTGGCGGGCATTTTCATGTCTTGAGTCGAGTTTTACGATTTTTTTTCATTGTTTTATGCATTATTGCATTATATTTACTAATTTTAAGCCTGTTTTACCCCATAGTTTCCCTAATTCTATTCTATCGGGACTTATCAAATCAAGGTTGTTGGCTGAATATGGAATTCCGCCAACCAAAATGGTATTCATCTGTAGTATACCTATAATTGTCAAGGATTATCGTATAATAAACTCGTGAACGCGAAATGCATATTTAGAAAGGTTTATATATAGCAAAAATAAAACCCCCGTTTACACTACAGACAAAATTTCATTCTTTGCATACAGAAAGCAAACGCAGCTGTAGCTTGGTCATCTTGGTCTCAAATGAAAATAAAAATTAAATCCCTTTTCTGAAATGTTACCACACAGGTTGCACACAGAACTTACCTTAGAATGCTGGATCACAGTTACTGAAAAGGGAGAGGAGGAGGGGGGGGGATTCGCCCGCCGCCTGTGTGTCTACCTCGTAGACGTCTCCCAAGTGTCGCTCTGCTCGCAAAGTCCCAGGCTAACGACCGTGTTGGGGGTTGCGAATAGCCAAACAAGCGGGCGTTGGTTGTTCGTTACATTTCATATTAACACAAAGTAAGCATAGAGGCAGAGAGAAAAAAAAGAGAGAGGGAAAGGGGAATGAGACAACAGAAGAAATAGAGGAAAGGGGGGGGGGGATGAGAATACGATAATCCTTACGAGACAACTACCCCATTTCGTTACTTATAAGCATTAGTCATATCATTAGCTTTGCCAATAAAGCTTCATTCGTTTTGTTATAAAAAAGCGTGTAACAAGTCCCTGTTAATGATGTATTCGTATGTAATCATATTTCTCCAAATTTATTATTATATGTTCATGATGTTGAGACAGAATAATCACTTTTGATAAAACGATAGACGGATGGGCACACATTCACATATTTTTTTGTGATTTCCTATGTATATCATTGTTATCGCTGATATCATAATAAGTAAACTAAATCCGGAGCCAATTATTTACAAGTGGCAATAAAACGATATTCGTTAAACGGTTTATTCAAAAGGAGTAATCAGCTAAACAAAAATTCTCCGGTAATGTTCCACTCACTCAAATTAGTGACGTCATCGGCAAAGTAAAAAAGTCTGTTGTCAATGTCAAGCGTTTCTCAGCACTGTCTCTTAATGACAGGTCTACCTAATGTCTAGTCCATATAAGGGTCGACAGGTGTTAGCGCAAGGACAGCCTTAACGCACCACTGAATGTACTGAAAAGAAAGCCTGGTATACCCCTTCCACCTTTTACACCACCTTCAGCGCCAGTATATAGGATTTCTATTAGTTCAATTCACATAATTTTCTCTTTAGATTCCCCTGCGCCAGGTTAAATGCATTTTAAGGGTAACGTAGACAGCAAGCAGCCCATGACCGAATTAATATTGTTCTGCAATGACTTGAAGCACAAGAATGCCTGCAGTTTTTACAATCTACGGTGTAATTGTCAGTTTGTAAAACCAGATTACTCTGATTAGAAATTCGTATTTGGCAACGTTTATAGTTATGAGCCACCTCTTAAGTTTAGGAAAATTATAACAGTGGTCATTTATCAGAATTCGTGGCATAAACTTAACGAGATTTCGTGCTTTTTTGCCAATCATGTATGTTGTATGTTAAGAAGGGAAAAGGTGTCACCAAAGAATGAGTACTGTGACCGTATAGAAAGGAAATAATACAGACATAAAAAATAAACTAGATTATGAATAAGGAAATATTAGTTCTACATGTAACAAAAATGTATTTAATACATTTCGATACTTCATTTATATTCATTTCACCTAAATAAATGCACAAATGATCATAAACAATTGATATATTAATAAAATCACTGGCCTTAGATTACAAATATCTCTGCAGTTTTCACTTCTCCACATCTAGTGGCTCCTCCATCTTATTTTTTTTTTTTTTACATTTTACCATTGCCGTCTCCATCTAAAAATGCAGCATGTATCTTAATTCTAAACCACCCCCTTTTCCTCCTTCATCACTCACTCTCATTTCTCTCCCTCTCTCGTGCTTTATATATATTATATATATATATATATATATATATATATATATATATATATATATATGTGTGTGTGTGTGTGTGTGTGTGTGTGTGTGTTGTGTGTGTGTGTGTGTGTGTGTGTATACATACATATATATACACATATATGTGTATATATATACAAATATAAACATATATGCATATATATGTACACACACACACACACACACACACACACACACACACACACACACACACACACACACACACAACATATATATATATATATATATATATATATATATATTATATATATATTATATATATATATGAAATTCAGAAAGGGCAGATAAATGGAAAGTTGATGATTCATGGTTCCAAGGTATCTTTACACAGCTAAACCCACTCCTGAGGAAAATTCTGGTTGGCAACTTCTGAGGTAAGTCCCGCCTCTTCACCCTTATCCACTGCAAATGCATGCATACATACATACATACACACACACACACATATATTTTTTTTTTCTTTGTTTCTTTTTAGTACTACTGTTATTAATGAACCTTTTCAAAGAAAATGCATTGATTTAACACCTACCATAGGATAACGCACTATGAAATATCAGGTATAGTTAAATACATAATTATTTGTATAATTTACTCAATATTGTTTTACTTACTAGATGTAAAACTAAAATTCCTCTCTTTTATTTTTGAAAACTAAGAGTTCCTTACCATTAACATCTGTCAGAATACTCTTGGGAAAAAGTCAGTCTCATTTTCTGGTTTAATAGAAAATGGAGCTACCTCGTTATATGTACACTCGCTAAGAAAAATAAAAGTATCTTTACTCGGGAGAAGATGAAGCCAAAACGATCGCTAGGAGTTTATTCGTAAAGGTTGGTACTTGTTGTTTTCAAAGCTCTGAACAGATGAAGCTTCCTAATGTGTTCGAATAGTGTTTTGTTGATATGGCTAGGGTCTCATATCATGCCAATATTAGGAATGGAGACCTCATAGACCATTCATAGCATCATGATTACACTTTAATCTGAGGGGCTATCAAGAGTGAAAATATCAAGATCAAATATTTCGAAGCCAACCGTGTTTCTGTGAATCCAGCGACACCAAGCAACTGGATCCACCAGAGACAAGGCCAGAAGTGGGCACCCTAGATGCACAACGGAGGAAGATGATCAAGTAAATGTCATTCAGTATTAAAAATCAATGTGCTATATGAAAGACAAATAGGGAGCTTACATTGAAGTACATAAATATCATAAAATAATGAAAACCCTCACAGGGTTTGAGAAAGGGGCGTGGCCGGTATATTGTTGCCAAGTCCCCCTTTTTAGTTATTTATTTTCATTATGATTACTTTTTAACAATCCATAACTACTGCAAGGGATGCAGGCAACAGCGCGCAGACTGTCAGAAATTGTTGTGCAGTCTGAGTGTATGCGGGGAATTGACAGATATCAGGAAATCCTGGACAAGATGTTTCATCGGTGAAGGCCATGGTGTTAATCGATCTGCATCCGTTTTACCTCGTACAGGATAACAGCTCTATCCACACAAGCAGTGTCGTGAAGGCGTGATTTCGGCAACATCCTGAGATTACGCTGTGCCGCATCTACCCAAATTGTGCCAGATCTCAGTCTCACTGAGAATGTTTGGCCAGCCATGGGCAGAGACTTCCCCCAAGATTATGGCGGTGATATGAAATATTAATATCATTGTACATTTCAAAACCCTAATTTTTTTAATGTACTCGAGCGAAGTGAACAAAAATTTTGAAAAACGAGTAATTCTAGGGCCATTTTAAGCTATAACCGGATCTATGTAGGTGTAATCAGTAAGAAAAATTAAATACTGTGGCCTTTGGGGCAGACAAATAGCATGGGAGTGGGCAACTGCCCTACCTGCCCCCCTCTCCCAATATCAGGTCGACCTTACAGCACTTATTCCAACTGTTTTCGTCGTCGTATCATATTGTTAAGTCAGGAAAAAGTAAAGATACGTTTATAGCGACTGTACCTTGGATGCTTCAAGCAAACGCCCGTGTTTGGCCGTTTCAGGGTGGACGGTATGTTATAATGGTGAGCCACGGTCAAGAGGCAGCCTCGGTCTTCTTCCTGGATTCTATGAAAAAGCAGCCAATATATACAGATTAGTTTGAATAATTAATAATTATTATGCTTGCATTTAGCAGTAACAGATATTCAGTGAGAGCGTTCCACTCATCATTTCAATACCTGTACTTGCGGTATAAGTTCGGAAATTACAATAAAACTTCATAATACAAAAATTATTTTGGCCAAGACATGATAAGATATGTAATTGGTTTTCATGCACTTTAACTAATCGAAAGGTTGCCTTTCCTACACAGCTCTTATGATCATGTAGCAAAGGCCATTGGATGACAGCGCAGCATGAGTTCGCGTTCTGGAAGATCTACACCGTCCAGGACACCGACCCCCTCGGCACAGCACCTATCTTTGACAGTTTCACCGATGGTGCCATTCGCCTCCACATATATGGTAAGTTTGCTGCTAAGCAAATCTTCACCATTGATAATTTGAGTGAAGAATTTTAGATATTAATGCTCTTCAAGCACTCAAAAGACATCGGGAGAAGAGGATATGGGTGGTTTATGTCGACGTGACGTGGTACCCGGATGCTCCACAACAAGGAGTGGTTGGACAAATCATAGTGCCAATTTCAGCCACCAGCTGCTTCCCGGAGAAGGGGAGCGTTTTGTGGAAGTAGCAGGTGGCACAGTTGACTGTTTCATTGATTATTTATTTCTGCGGTTCTTTGCCAAGATCTGAGGTGGAGGCTACCACAGCAATATGAAGAGTACCCTATTCCTCTGCTGCCTGACGTCACAGCTCGCTGAGCCTCGGTGCTGGTGATGGACAATCGTCATACCACAGCCAGTTAACAAAGGAGAACCGCTGACCCACTACCGGTACCCACAAAGTTGGGCTTGTCAAATGGCTGGAGTGCAACAAGGTACCATTCACACTCACCACCTGCCATACGCCCAAACAGAACTGGCTATAACTGAGGTACAAGGTTAACGACATTATTCGCTAATGGGGTCATGAGGTCGTCTGCCTGCCACACATTCACCCCGAGATCAACGCCATCGAGCAAGTGTGAGGCTGTGGGAAGCAATATGTGGACTCTTCGTTGCAGTGATTCACCTGGACAGATCTGCAGCCTACATCAAAGCTTGTTGCAACTGTGGAGGTGGGGCCAGGTACCATTAGAGAAAGAGTACTGATCTCGGATAATCTACAAGATGTGGATACCATCATTATCAAGAGCAATGACAAAGATGATTTATTTATTTATTCTTGATGGTGATGAGGATTGAAAATATGACATCTCATCTGTTAGCATAACTTCTCCACCCAACAATATCACTTGTTTTTGAGTTTCATCCCCTGGTGCTGGCATTCACTGAATTGTATATGCCAGCTGCATCTTCTTGTACACTCCTAAAAATGTATCTTTACTTTGGAGAAAATGAAACTGATACGATCGCTAGAGTTGTTTCGAAAAGGCTGAAGAGTTGAAGCTTCATAATGTATTCTATAGTGTTTGAGAACTTTCTTTCTTTGTTGATTTCTGCTATAACAGCGGCAGGACCAAGGTTTAGCAATAAATA
>NC_051386.1:11542604-11545512 GCF_015228065.2 Penaeus monodon | reverse complement strand
CCGAAATATCAAGATCAGGCATTTCGAAATCAACCGTGTCTCTGTGGATCCAGCGACACCAAGCAACAGGATCCACCAGAGACACCGGGATGCGGACCCCTTTTATTCTACTGGTAACATCGGGCTGCATGCATAAACCACCCTGCCATACCCAATTTTCCACTTATCTGGTACTTAAGACACGTAAACAGTGCATAGCTGGATTTCATCTAATTTCAAACTAATACAAATATGTATGTGCATGCTGTGTACAGACATAACTTTGAGATACTTAATTATACCAGCATTAATTACGGACAATCTAATATGTATTTGCCGGTTGTTTTATGAAAAGCTGGCGGTGCTTTAAATGCTGTGCGTGAAACTAACAGGATATGGCCGGCGAGGACAAGTGTATGAAACTCTAATAAACGCCATGATATATTTTGAAAAGAGTAATGAAGGAGTGACGTATAGAGTTAAGGGAATTAGATTATGTTACCAATCCTTTTACGTTAGCAAGCGAGGTATATTGTGCACATTTATATTTACACAGCTACGAACGCAAACACACACCTGGTAAAGAGCAAAAAAATGTTTAACTATTGTTCGATGATTGTTGGCCTTTGTAAAAAGCAACTGCTTGTTTGTAAAGGGGGAGAGTCCATTTGCTCGGAGGTACTCACATCTAACCAATCGAATACGATGCCTAATGCACCACATGTTCATTTTGTTAGCCAAATATTTCGTGTTTGACAAAACTCTAATTTTCTGCACATAGATTTTCATGTTCGTGTTTCAATGCTATATTGGCCTGAAATATTTCTGATACAAATAAAAACATAACAGTATGAAGATTTGGTTACTCATTTCGTCGGCACGACCCAAATCAGAATTTCTGAAGTATATAATATATATATATATATATATATATATATATATATATATATATACTTATTCTCTCTTTCTCTCTCTCTCTCTCTCTCTCTCTCTCTCTCTCTCTCTCTCCTCTCTCTCTCTCTCTCTCTCTCTCACACACACACACACACACACACACACACACACACATATATATATATATATATATATATATATATATATATATATATAAGAAGAGAGAGAGAGAGAGAGAGAGAGAGAGAGAGAGAGAGAGAGAGAGAGAAGAAAGAGAAAGAGAAAGATAGACATTTATAGATAAACAGATTGACAAATGTATATATAGAGAGATGGGTACGTAGATACATGCACAGGTATATATCTATTTGTATATTTATTCATGTATCAAATCATAGGCAGGCAGCGGAGGCAAGTTTCGTTCGCGAAGTAGTTCAGAAACTTCTGCCACAGCTTTCGCCATCGCTGCTTTCTCCTCGGATGTGTATGGGTCAACCTGCGAGGAAAGGGAAGTTCAACATGAAAATGATAGAGAATGGGACAGAACTTGCTCTTACGTTCACTCTCCCCATTCCTCTCACACTTTGTTTCCTCATCTCTCCCTCTTTGTTTATCTATCTATTTATCTATCTATTTCTCTCTCTCTCTCTCCCTCTCTCCCCTCCTCTCTCTCTCTCTCTCTCTCTCTCTCTCTCTCTCTCTCTCTCTCTCTCTCTCTCTCTCTCTCTCTCTCTCTCCTCTACTCTCTACTCTCTACTCTATCCTTGATGTACAATTTGAGTGTTCTAATACTCATGCTTTTAATGCTCATGCAAACATGCAAATCATTTTTATTTCATATATATGCCGAATGACATCAAAATCTCTATTTATTTATTTATTTACTCATTCACTAAAGCAATGCATCATTTTAACCCGAATAAACTTATCAGTTGACATGACATATAATTTGGAATACTTATCTCCACTCTTTTCTCTCTCACATGAAAACAAAGAAAAAAATGAAACAAATACTTGCTTGTCTCTGTAGCCCCAGCATGAGCCCCTCTGTGTGGCGTCGGAGGCAAGCGAGGCGCCCCTCGTCCGCCGGAACGCCCAGGAACGCGAGCGCCCTCCGCACCTGCGCCATCGGGTCCTCCTGCAGCTCCTCGTACGGGATCACCAGCAGCCGTTGGGAGTACAAGAGCCTGTCCTTGGCCAGCTGTTAAGTCCGTTATAAAACAGAAACACTGAGTAGATTCTGGAGTAGTTCGCACACTGGATCAAACGAGTCACTTAATTATGTGTTTTTTAGTAGTGTTGGTACGAAATCATACGTCATAAAAGATCTGATTATGGCGATGATTGCTATCGTTGTTCAGGATATTTCCGAAGACTACAGTTTTGTAATTCATATGCGGTTGTGAAAATTAGTCTCACGTATCATCCTGGTATGGATATGAACTTTAGCGTTACTTTAATCATTTGTCAATATCATTATTAACTGAATGCATGGTTTATGTTATAGCTTACCCCCCTGTACAGCGTTATGCTTTCACACGTGACACACTGCAAAACTAAAGAGGAAATTACCACACTTGCACCTGGGTAAGTAGTCCTAGACCTCTTGAGATATCTAAGGAAATACAATATCTAATGGAGTCTGCAAACTGATCTAAAATGAGATTGAGCCTCGGTTTTCACTATTTGTGCATCAAAAATGAAAATTTCTCCGTGGATAAGGAATCAGAACTTACTAATTTTGGTTACAAGGGAAACCTTCAGATGCTGAAACAAACCTACTGCAACTTCTTTTTTATTACGCGAGAGTTGCTAAAAGCTCTTGCTATTAGAGAGAAATTAGAGAGAGAGAGAGAAAAGCAGACAGATCAAGAAGAGAGTCTGTAAGAGGAATAGAGATAAAGAGACAGAATTTTAGAATCGGCGAGAGAGAGAAAGAGCTTTTTCTCAGACAAGAAAAAAATGCTTGTGTCTTTTTCACCTTCATCCATTTCGTGAGTTGAAGGTCGAAGTACTCGCTAAAGTCTGCAAATAA
>NC_051386.1:11516859-11530004 GCF_015228065.2 Penaeus monodon | reverse complement strand
CCCGCACAAAAGGGAGGGAGTCCGATATGGGTAGACAATCACCCAATTACCTATTCAAAATTTGGCTAGATTTCTTGGTCTACTCTTTGATAGTAGACTCAATTGGAAAGACCACATTGGTCAGTTAAAGAATAAATGTCAAAGAGCACTAAATTTATTAAAGTGCATTTCTGGTAATAAATGGGGAGCTGATAGACAGTCTTTGCTAATGGTATATAAAGCCCTGATTAGGTCTAAAGTAGATTATGGGTCAATCGCGCATGGTTCGGCATCGAGAACAAGTTTGAAAGGTTTGGATGCTGTGCAGAATGCTTGCTTGCGTGCGTGTGTTGGAGCCCTAAAATGCACTCGGATCGAGCATCTTGAGGTGGAGTCAGGAGTACCTCCCTCCGACTCAGACGCTGCCAGTTGGCACTGACATATGCCGCAAAGGTGGCTCGAGACCCGAGCCACCCTAATGGCAATGGAGGCACTCGGCCCTTTGCCACGAGACTCCACGACCTCGTCGAGAAAATCGGTATAGATCTCTCTACCATCGATACCTTGGTTCATTCAAATATAGCGCCATGGGAAACCCCCAAATTTTCTATTATGGAAGCCTGGCTTCCATCAGCCAAAGCCATGGCACCGGAGGTGGAGGTACGCCAGAGGTTCAGAGAGATCCTTTTTAATCATCTTCCTTTCTTTCATATATATACCGACGGCTCCAAGACAGATGAGTGTGTGGGTGCAGGTGTATGGTCGACTGAATGTGAACTAAAGTTTACATTCAGTCGACCATACATCCAAATGCCGAATCATACATCGATCTTTCTTGCTGAACTTTTTGCCATTGACAAAGCTATTGATTTTGCACTATCGACCCACGATAGAATAATTATTTTTTCAGATTCACTTAAAGCCATTAAATCCTTAGAAACCACTAAAAATGAACTACTGGGTAATATCATTTGTAAGCTACATGGGGCCAACAATCAGTCAAGCTAATATGGGTACCAGGCCACTCTGGTATCCATGGCAATGAGCAGACTGACAAATTAGCCGGGTCAACTGGTGATCTGGACCTTAGCATAGTCCGTACAGATCTCAGGTGTTTTATGTCTCTTATAAAAGGAAAAATCCATCTGTGGCAAAGTGAGTGGACCAACCTACAATTACATAATAAATTCAATCCTGCAATAGAGCCGTGGGGGACAGCCAACAGAAAAGAAAGAAGAGAGGAGGTGGTGTTGGCCTGTCTTAGGGTCAATGCCACAAGATTGACGTACCTCACTCCCTACATAGAAAAGAATTTCCCTAGAGAACACCTTAAAAATTACTTCAGAATTAAAGATATAGACTTTACATTATTGAATATACTATCAGATGATGAAAGAATCATCAGTAAAGTAATCACTTTTCTAAGGGAGACAAAACTTTATGACTTTATATAGATTGATAGAATAAATAGTATTCATTGGCTTAATAACCTTGGTCACATGCCGCTGGTTGATAGCCAAGAAATCCAACAAAGAAAGAAAAGTTCTCCAAAACACTATTAGAATACATTATGAAGCTTCAACTCTTCCAGCCTTTTCGAAACAACTCTTAGCGATCGTATCAGTTTCATTTTCTCCAAAGTAAAGATACATTTTTAGTGAGTGTACAAGAAGATGCAGCTGGACAGTATACAATTCAGTGAATGCCAGCACCAGGGGATGAAACTCAAAAACAAGTGATATTGTTGGGTGGAGAAGTTATGCTAACAGATGAGATGTCATATTTTCAATCCTCATCACCATCAAGAATAAATAAATAAATCATCTTTGTCATTGCTCTTGATAATGATGGTATCCACATCTTGTAGATTATCCGAGATCAGTACTCTTTCTCTAATGGTACCTGGCCCCACCTCCTCAGTTGCAACAAGCTTTGATGTAGGCTGCAGATCTGTCCAGGTGAATCACTGCAACGAAGAGTCCACATATTGCTTCCCACAGCCTCACACTTGCTCGATGGCGTTGATCTCGGGGTGAATGTGTGGCAGGCAGACGACCTCATGACCCCATTAGCGAATAATGTCGTTAACCTTGTACCTCAGTTATAGCCAGTTCTGTTTGGGCGTATGGCAGGTGGTGAGTGTGAATGGTACCTTGTTGCACTCCAGCCATTTGACAAGCCCAACTTTGTGGGTACCGGTAGTGGGTCAGCGGTTCTCCTTTGTTAACTGGCTGTGGTATGACGATTGTCCATCACCAGCACCGAGGCTCAGCGAGCTGTGACGTCAGGCAGCAGAGGAATAGGGTACTCTTCATATTGCCGTGGTAGCCTCCACCTCAGATCTTGGCAAAGAACCGCAGAAATAAATAATCAATGAAACAGTCAACTGTGCCCCCTGTACTTCCACAAAACGCCCCCTTTTTCCCGGGAAGAGCTGGTGGCTGAAATTGGCACTAATTTGTCCAACCACCCCTTTTTGGGAGCACCCGGGGTCCCAGTCAGTCGACAAAACCACCATACCTTTCCCCCGATGTCTTTTGAGTGTTTAAAGACATTAATATCAAAATTTTCACTCAAATTTATCAAGGTGAAGATTTGCTTGGCAGCCAAACTTACCATAATGTGGAGGCGAAGGGCACCACGGTGAAACTGTCAAAGATAGGGGGTGTGCCAAAGGGGGTCGGGCTGGCCGGGTAGATTTCCGAACGCGAACTCGTGCTGCGCTGTCATCCAAGGCCTTTGAAAGATCATAAGAGCTGGGGGAAAAGGAACCCCCTTTCGATAGTTAAAGTGCAGAAAACCTTACATATCTTATCTGTCTTGGCCAAAATAATTTTTGTTTATGAAGTTTTTTTGAAATACAAACTTATACCGAAGTACAGGTATTGAAATGATGAGTGGAACGCTCTAAAGAATATTGTACTGCTAAAGCAAGCATAAAATTTTAAATTTTATTCAAACTAATCGTATATATTGGCTGTTTTTTCATAAAATCCGGGAAATAAGACGAGGTCCCTCTTGACCGTGGTCACCATTATAACAACCGTCCCCCCGAAACGGCCAAACACGGGCGTTGCTTGAAGCATCCAAGGACAGGGCTATAAGATCTTTACTTTTTCCCTGACTTAAAAATATGATACGACGACAAAAAACATTTGGAAAAAGTGCTGTAAGGTCGACCTGATTGGGGGGGGGGGGGGCAGGTAGGGATTGCCCACCCCCCATGCTTTTTGTTGCCCCAAAGGCCACAGTATTTAATTTTTTTTTACTGTTTTCACCTACTAGACCCGGGTTATAGCTTAAAAGGGCCCCTAGAATTACTCTTTTTTAAAAATTTTTGTTCACTCGCTCAGTACTTTAAAAAAAAATTGGGGTTTTTGAAATTACAAAAATTAAAAAATTTCATATAACCGCCAAATTGGGGAAGTCCTCCCCATGGCTGGCCAAACATTCTCGTGGACTGAGATCTGGAAATTTTGGGTAGAGGGGCCACAGCGTAACTCGGGATGTTCCCGAATCACGCCTTCAACACTGTTTGTGTGGATAGAGTTTTTACCTTACGAGGTAAAACGGAGCAGATCATTAACACCATAGTTTTCCCGATGAAAAAATTTCGTCCCTACCCCAAACAAAAAACACTTTTTGCCACTTAGGAAGTTTTCATTTTTCAGAGCTTTGAAAACAACAAGTACCAACCTTTAGAAAAAACCCCTAGCGATCTTTTTGGGTTTCATCTTTCCCGAGAAAAGATATTTTTATTTTTTTTAGCGAGGTACTTTAAAAAACGAGGTAGCTCATTTTTCTATTAAACCAGAAAATGAGACGTTTTTTTCCCAAAGTATTTGACAGATTTTTAATGGAAGGAAATTTGTTTTCAAAAATAAAAGAAGGGGAAATTTTAGTTTTAATTAGTAAGTAAAACAATTTTGAGTAATTTACAAATAATTATGTTTTTAATATACCTAAATTTTTTATAGTCGTTATCCTATGGTGGGTGTTAAATCAATGCATTTTTCTTTGAAAAGGTTTTTTAAAACAGTGACTAAAAAGAAACAAGAAAAAAAAAATATTTTGGTGTGGGGTGGTAGTATGTAGAGCAGCATTTGCAGTGGATAAGGGTGAAGAGGGGGACTTCCCTCAAAAGTTCCCAAACCAAAATTTTTCCTAAGGAGGGGTTAGCTGGTAAAAAACCCTTGGAACCCCAGAATCATCAATTTTCCTTTTTATCTGTCATTTCTGAATTTTCAAATATTAAAATTAAAATATTTTAAATATAATATATATATTATATAATATTATATATATGTGTGTGTGTGTGTGTGTGGTGTGTGTGTGTGTGTGTGTGTGTGGTGTGTGTGTGTGTAATATATATGATATATGTTTATTTTTTATAATATCAAATAGTGTTAATATGTTTGTAACACCCCACACACACCACACAAAAACACAACACACCCCAAAAACACACAAACCACATAAATATATAATATATAAATTTATATTATATATATATATATATATATTAAATTATTAAAGCACGAGAGGGGGAGAGATAATGAGAGTGGGTGATAAAGGGGAAAAAGGGGGTGGTTAGAATTAAGATACAGCGGCTTTTTTAGATGGAGACGGCAAGGGGAAAATGTAAAAAAAAAAAAATAAATGGGGACCCACAGATGTGGAGAAGTGAAAACGCAGAGATTTGTAATCAAAGGCCAGTGATTTTAAATATATCAATTGTTTATGTCATTTGTGATTTATCTAGGTGAAAGAATAAAATGAAGTATCGAAATGTTTTAAATACTTTTTTGTTACAGTAGAACAAATTTTTCCCTTTTTATAATTAGTTATTTTTATGCTGTTTTATTTTCCTTTTCATGGGTCACAGTATCATTCTTTGGTAAACCCCTTTTTTCCCTTTTAAACAAAAAACCAAATGAGGCAAAAAAGCCGAAACCGTTAATTTTATGCCACGAATTTTGATAAATGACACGTTAAAATTTTTCCCTAAATTTAAAGAGGGGCTCAAACTATAAACTTTTGCCAAATCAAATTTTCTAACAGAGAAATTTGGGTTTTAAAAAAATGAAAATTTAACCCCGAGTTTGTAAAAAAGCGGGCATTTTTGTGTTTCAAGTCATTGCAGAAAATTTTAATTCGGTCAGGGGCTGCTTGCTGTTACTTTCCCCTAAAAAATGCATTTAACCTGGCGCAGGGAAAATCTAAAGAGAAAATTAGTGAATTAATAATAGAAACCTATATATGGCGCTGAAGGTGGGAAAGGTGGAAGGGGGATACCAGGCTTTCTTTTTAGTACATTCAGTGGGCGTTAAGGCGTTCCTTTCGTAAAAACCTTCGACCCCAATGGATAGAAAATTAGTAGACCTGTCATTAAGAGACAGTGTTGAAACGCTTGACCTTTTAAAAGACTTTTTTTCTTTTCCCATGAGTCATTTTGAGTGAGTGGAAATTACCCGGGGAATTTTTTTTTAGTGATTTTCCTTTTTAATAAAACCCTTTAACGAATATCGTTTTTTGCCATTGAAATAAATTTGGGTCGGATTGTTATTTTTTATATATCAGCGATAAAAAAATGATATACATAGGAAATCACAAAAAAATAGTGAATGTGTGCCCATCCGTCTATCGTTTTTCAAAAAATGTTATTCTGTTCAAAATCATGAACATAAATAAAAAATTTTGGAAAAATGATTTTCAACGAATACACATTAACAGGGTTGTTACCGCTTTTTTTTAAACAAAAAAGAATGAAGTTTATTGGGAAGCTAATGATATGATAATGCTATAAGTAACGAAATGGGGTAGTTTTTCGTAAGGATTATCGTTTTTTCTCATCCCCCCCCCCCTTCCTCTATTTTTTTGTGTCTCTTCCCCTTTCCCCTCTTCTTTTTTTTTTCTCCGCCTCTATGCTTCCCTTTTTGTTAAATGAAATGTAACGAACAACCAACGGCCCCCCTTTTTTGGCTATTCGCAAACCCCAACACGGTCGTTAGCCTGGGGCTTTTTCGAGCAAGGAAAACTTGGGGGGAGTCTACGAGGTAAACCCCAGGGGCGGGCGTATCCCCCCCTCCTCCCCTCTCCCTTTCAGTAACTGTGATCCGCATTTTAAAGGGAAGTTCTGTGTGTAACTGTGTGGTAACATTTTAGAAAAAAGGGTTTAATTTTTTATTTCATTTGAGACCAAGATGACCAAGCTACAGCTGCGTTTGCTTTTTGTATGCAAAAAGAAATTTGTCGTAGTGAAAAAGGGTTTTTATTTTGCCTTTTAAAACCTTCTAAATTTGGGAAATTTTGCGTTCACGGTTTATTATCGATAACCTTTACAATATAGGATACTAAGATGAAACCATTTGGTTGGCGGAATTCCAAAATTCAGCCCAAAAACCTTGATTTGTAAGTCCCGATAAAGGGGAGGGCAAGAAATGATTAGGGAAATTGGGGTAAAACAGGTTAAAAATTTGTAAAATAATGCAATAATGCATAAAAAAATGAAAAAAATCGTAAAACCGATCAAGACATGAAAAAAGCCCCCCAAAATTTTAAAATTTAAAAAGCTCGACAAGCCCCGTTCATAAAAAAAAAAAGAGGGAAGACTCGCCGCTTTATAACACTCAAAGGGCCCGAAACTGTACCAAAGGCATTACGCAGTATAGAAGGCAAACCTTCCTTGGGGGCACCCAAGTAAACCAGAAGTGTGACGTGGTTATTGCCCAATATTTAGGTTTCAGTATGTACTGGCAAAGCACGGGAAGAAGTGCAGAGAATTGAGTAGACTGTAACGAAGAAAAAAGCGAACGCTTGGCATATACCCGGAATGTCATATGATACGGCCCGTCAAATCCCCCAACTGAGTATAAAGAAAAAAAGTAATATTTCATTTCATGATACACTGAAAATATGCTCAACTATACCCTAAATTTACTCTTAATAAAATACCGGAAACAAAAACAGGTTATTTTAAAAACAGTGGCAAAAAGCATACGAAAGTAAAATTTTTTGTATGATGTAGATTTCTATTTTATTTTCCTTACAATTCAGTAGTTACAGACTACTGTACACGTCAGAATATGTAAAACTGTAAAATTTTGATTGCCCCCGCCTGAGCAGATAGCGGACCCCCAAAGCTTTTTCCTTTTTTTGTCTAAGGAAAGAGCTGAGTCATAGCAAGAGGAAAAGGGGGACATCCGTTTTTGGCTTTGAATGCTGAACTTAAAAATACGTAAGTCACGTTAACTGTGACGCCAAGAAACTCAAAAAAAGAAAGGGTCTCCCACAACTTGAGTATGATATTTTTCCGTGTCACAATTACACCCCGATTTTGTTTACAGTTTCCTGTCCTTGACAGTGGCCGTGTTTCACAGAAATGTCAATAGACCGCCAGGCCGTAGGCCCCGCCCCCCGGCAAAAACAGTCAGGAAAAAAACACGTATGTAGATACAGAATAAATAAGATTTCAATGAGAAAAATCAAAATTATATGGGTAATGTTTAATAAAAATAACCTACTAAGGGTTTTAAATTGAATATGTTCATTGAGTGTAATATACGGGCAACAAACCAATTTGTCTATAGCACATACGAAACACACGCGCTGTTGTGGGTTAGAAAAAAAATTTATATTTTTTAGCTTCGATATTTCCGTTATGAGGCGACGTAATTTTTCTTGATTAATTTCGTATTATATTGCTCTTTTTGTATTACTAACCATTTTTTCTTCTCCGATTCTTTTATAAAATTTTCCCCCGCCTTCTTCCTAGACAAAAAGGGGGCCGCTTTACCTTTCACTTTCGTCTCATTTAATTTTTTTCTCTAGAGAGAATCGTTAAACAAGGCTCCGATGGGAGCTTGGGTTTTAAAAATCTCATCAATAAAATTACATGTCATCGTCATTACCCAGGTCTTTACCGCGAAATTTTTAATTTATCATCATCCAATTTTCTTTCTTTCCATCTTGCTAGTTTCACTCACCCAGTAATATGGGCCCGAGGTTTCAAAAAAAAATTCCAACACCCGTAGGTGTAGTCTGCCCATGTAGTAGATGGGCAGTACTCAGCCCCGCTAAATGTGACCCCCAAAGGGGGGTGGCCCCCCCCCAAACCCCGCCCAGATAAACCCCAAAAAATCCTCAAGGATTCCAAAGGGGTTTTAGCGCCGGGGAGACTCGGTGCCGGTGTTGCGCCTCCCCTGCAGTGAATAAGTGGAGGATTCTTTTTTTTTCCATTTCGGGGTTTTCCTAGTGGGGGGGGGGGGTACTTGGTAGTAGAGAGTGAGAGGGAAAGGGTAAGTATACCATCAATTTTTCCGCGTTAAGTTTTCTTTGCAATTTTAAGGGAATTATAACATTTATATAAAAAGCATTGATTTGCTTTTTCCCCCGGGGGTTAAAATAGCACCATTTTCGTTTCCAAAATTTATTCCTCATACAAATGTAATGCATAATGAAATTAAAAAAACTGAGGACAACGTTGTTTACTTTTGAGAAAGGACGAGAAGTTGACGTACAAAAAGAAAACGGAAAAATAGTGGTAGATTAAAAAAGGAGGGAAATCCAGCATTGTATAAAATTTGAAAAGGGATAATTTCGTGAGGATATGCAATCTTAGCGTGATTTTTTTGTACAAGAAAATGTAATATTTTTCAATTTGAATTTTGGGTGAGGTACAAATTTTATATCTATTTGTTAATTTGCAAAGATTTAGGTAAGATACCTACTAATGTTAGGGGTTTTTAGAATGGATTTTTTTTCCCCAAAAAAAAGCTAAGACGTACTCATTTACGTTATCATTCAGTTCTATTAAGGTTGTTGTGTACCACGCCCCTTTTTTTTACAGTACTTTGAAAAATTTTTAACACATTAGTTTTTGAAAATTTAGTGGGGTCATGTCAACCCCACCTTCCCCCCCCCCACACCCCCCCCCCCCCCCCCCCCCCCAAAAAAAAAAAAAAAAAAAAAATCTTGGTGACACCTTTTTCCCTTCTTAACATACAACAACATGATTGGCAAAAAAGCACGAAATCTCTTTAAAGTTTATGCCACGAATTCTGATAAATGACCACTGTTATAATTTTCCAAAATTTAAAGAGGTGGCTCATAACTATAACGTTGCCAAATACGAATTCTAATCGAGTAATCTGTTTTACAAACTGACAATTACCCCGGGAAGATTGTAAAAACTGCGGGCATTCTTGTGCTTCAAGTCATTGCAGAACAATATTAAATTCGGTCATGGGCTGCTTGCTGTTACGTTACCCTCAAAATGCATTTAACCTGGCGCAGGGAAAATCTAAGAGAAAATTATGTGAATTGAACTAATAGAAAATCCTATATACTGGCGCTGAAGGTGGTGTAAAAGGTGGAAGGGTATACCAGGCTTTCTTTTCAGTACATTCAGTGGTGCGTTAAGGCTGTCCTTGCGCTAACACCTGTCGACCCTTAATGGACTAGACATTGGGTTTAGACCTGTCATTAAGAGACAGTGCTGAGAAACGCTTGACATTGACAACAGACTTTTTTACTTGCCGATGACGCCCACTATTTGAGTGAGTGGAACATTACCGGAGAATTTTTGTTTAGCTGATTACTCCTTTTGAATAAACCGTTTAAACGAATATCGTTTTATTCCCAAACTTGTAAATAATTGGCCCCGGATTTTGTTACTTATTATGATATCAGCGATAACAATGATTACATAGGAAACCCACAAAAAAATATGTGAATGTGTGCCCACCCCGTCTATCGTTTTATCAAAAGTGATTATTCTGTCTCAACATCTGACATATAATAATAAATTTGGAGAAATATGTTTTACATACAATACATCATTAACAGGGACTTGTTAACACGCTTTTTTATAAAAAAACGAATGAAGCTTTTTGGCAAGCTAATGATATGACAATGCTTAAAGAAACGAAATGGGGTAGTTGTCTCGTAAGGATTATCGTATTCTCATCCCCCCCCCCTTCTCCTCTATTTCTTCTGTTGTCTCATTCCCCTTTCCCCTCTCTTTTTTTTCTCTCTGCCTCTATGCTTACTTTGTGTTAATATGAAATGTAACGAACAACCAACGGCCCGCTTGTTTGGCTATTCGCAACCCCCAACACGGTCGTTAGCCTGGGACTTTGCGAGCAGAGCGAAAATTTTGGGAGACGTCTACGAGGTAGCACACAGGCGGCGGCGTATCCCCCCCCTCCTCCTCCTCCCCCTTTTTCAGTAACTGTGACCAGCATTCTAAGGTAAGTTCTGTTGTAACCTGTGTGGTAACATTTCAGAAAAGGATTTAATTTTTTATTTTCATTTGAGACCAAGATGACCAAGCTACAGCTGCGTTTGCTTTCTGTATGCAAAGAATGAAATTTTGTCTGTAGTGTAAACGGGGTTTTTATTTTTGCTATATATAAACCTTTCTAAATATGAATTTCGCGTTCACGAGTTTAATTATACGATAATCCTTGAAAAATTATAGGTATACTACAGATGAATACCATTTTGGTTGGCGGAATTCCATATTCAGCCAACAACCTTGATTTGATAAGTCCCGATAGAAGGGGAGGGCAAGAAATGTATTAGGGAAACTATGGGGTAAAACAGGCTTAAAATTAGTAAATATAATGCAATAATGCATAAAACAATGAAAAAAAATCGTAAAACTCGACTCAAGACATGAAATGCCCCCCAAACATTGAAAATCTACAGCTCGACAAGCCACGTTTCATAAAAAAAAAAGAGGGAAGACTCGCCCGCTTTCATTAACACTCAAAGGCCTGAAAGCTGTACCATAAGGCATTACGATCAGTATAGAGATGGCAAGCCTTCCTATGGGTGGCACCGAAGTCAAACCAGACAGTGTGACGTGGTTATTGCCAGAATACGTTTAGGTTACAGTATGTACTGGCAACTGCACGGTGCAAGAAGTGCAGATGAATCTAGATGTAGACTGTAACGAAGAAAACAAGCGAACGCTTGAGCACTATACCTCGGAATGTCATATGATAGGGCCTGTCAAATCCCCTAACATGAGATATAAAGAACTATGTGAATATTTCATTTCATCGATACACTGAAAGATATGCCTCATACTATACCTAAATTTACTCTGTAATAACTACCGTAAACAAATAACCCGTTTTATTTAAACACAGTGGCAAAAGCATACGAAAGTAATATTTTTTGTATGATGTATGATTTCTATTTCTATTTTTACCTTTTACAATTACAGTAGTTAACAGACTACTGTACTACGTCGATATATGTAAAACTGTAATTATGATTGCCCACGGGCCCGAGCAGATAGCTGGACCCCAAAACTTTACCTTATTTGTCTAGAGGAAAAGAGCTGAGTCATAGTCAAGAGGAAGGGGTACATCCGCTTATTGGCTTCTGAATGCTGACACTTAAAAAAAACGTAAGTCCACGTTACACTGTGACGCACAAGAAAAATCAAAACAGAAACGGGTCTCCTACAAATTTGAGTATGATATTATTCCCGTGTCACAATCTAACACACGATTTCGTTGCACAGTTTCCTCGTCCTTGACAGTGGCCGTGTTTCACAGAAGTGTCAAATAGACCGCCAGGCCGTATGGCCACGCCCCCTGGCAAACACATGTCAGGAAAAAAATCACGCTATGTAGATACAGAATAAATAAATTGCAATAGAAACTCAAAATTATATGGGTGAAATGTATATAATAAGGAATAACCTACTAAGGTTTTGGGAAAACTGAATAGTGTATCATTGATGTGTATATAAAAGACAACAAACCAATTTGTCTATACGCACATACGAACACACGCGCTGTTTGTGGAGTTTTGAAAAAAAATCATATTTTCTAGCTTCGATATTTCCGTTACTAGAGGCGATCGCTATATTTTACTTGCATGTAATTAAACGTATTATATTGCTCTTTATGCTATTACTAACCATTTTTGCTTCTCCGATATACATATTTATAAAAATTTTCCCAGCCTTCTTCCTTAGACAAAAAGGAGGGTCGCTTACCTTACACTTTCGTCTCATTCAATTTTTTTCTCTAGAGAGACTAATCGTTTAAACAAGGCTAACCGATGGTTGAGCTTGGATTAAAATCTTTATCAATAAATTTACATGTCATCGTCATTTACCCAGAGTCTTTACCGCGAAATTTAAATTTACTCATCATCCAATTTTCTTGCTTTCACATCTTGCATAGTTTTTACTCACCCAGTAATATGGGCCTGAGGTTTCCCAAAAAAAACTTCCAACACCTGTAGGTGTCAGTCTGCCCATGTTTATGTAGCATGGGCAGTACCTCAGCCCCCTGCTAAATGTGACCTCCCAATGGGGGCTGGCCTCCCACAACCCCCGCCCAGAATAAACAAAGAATCCTCAAGGTATTCCAACAGGTTTTAGCGCCGGGCAGACCTCGGGGTCGGTCGTGCGCTCTCCCCTGCAGTGAATAAGTGGAGGATTCTTTGTTTTCCATTGCGCGGGGTTTTCGCTAGGGGGGGGGGGGGTACTTGGATAGTAAGGGGTGAGAGGGAAAGGGTAAGTATAACCCTATCAATTATTCCGCGTTCAAGTTTTTCTTTGCTAATTCAAAGGGTAATTATACATTTATATAAAAAGCTATTGCATTAGCTTTGTCCCCCGGTGATTAAAATCAGCAAACCATTTCGTTTTCAAAATATTTATTTCCTCATAAAAATGTACATGCATAATGACAATTTAGAACACTGAGGACATACGTCTGTTTAAATTTTTTAGAAAAGATGACTGAGAAGTTGACGTACGGAAAAAAAACGGAAAAATTAGTGGTAGATTTAAAAGAGGAGGTAACATCCAGCATTGTATAATATTTGAAAAGGGATAATTTCGTGAGGATATGCATATCTTAGCAGCTGCATTTTGTGTACCAAGAAAAATGTAATCATTTTTCAGATTTGAATTTGGATGAGGTACAAATTACTATATCTATTTGTATAATTTGCAAAGCATTTTAGGTAAGCATACCTATCTAATTGTTATGTATTTTGAGAATGGCATTTATTTCCAAAAGAAATGCTACAGACGTTACTACATTTACGTTATCATTCAGTTCTATTAAGGTTTGTCTGTTTTACGCACGCCACTTTTTTTACAGTACTTTGTTTAAAAAATTTGATAATAGTAT
>NC_051386.1:11506677-11516759 GCF_015228065.2 Penaeus monodon | reverse complement strand
CCTTTTGGTGTAAAAAACCACAATAATTGGTTTGTATGGGGACTCAACCTCTTTTCCCCCTTGGGGAGAGACTCCCAGAAAAACAAAGGATGAAACAGGGCTCTACCAGTTCGATCCCGAGGACAAAATCCAATCAGAGCAGTGGCTGACCAGGAGGGGAAGTGGACCAGTCAAAGCAAAATCTGAGTTTTTCAAGAGGAAAGGTCATGGCCACTGTCTTCTGGGATGCAGAGGGGATTTTGCTGGTTGACTTCTTCGAGAGCAAGAAAACAATTACATCTGCTTATTATGAATGCATTTTGAGAAAACTCTTCAAACAAATCTCAGAAAAACGCCTTGGAATGCTGCATCCGTGTGTTCTCTTCCACCACGACAATGCACCCGCTCACGGCGCTCGGCAGACAAGAGCTGTGCTACATGAATGGGAAATCGTTCAACATCCACCTGACAGCCCCGATTTAGCCCCATCCGACTTCTTTCTGTCTCTAAACTTTAAAAAAAATAATTGAAAGTTACCAATTTTCCATCGGTTGAAGATATAAAAAGAGCTCTGACATGGTTCAGATCACATGCCCCTTTTATTGCAGACGACTTAAAGGCTGATTAGCAGACGTGAATTGACCTTCATGGAGCATATGTTGAGAAATAAACATCAGAACTGAAACCATTTTTTCATATTGTCCTTTTTCCATTAACTTTTTGAAGCCCCTTCATAATACACACAGACACACACACACACACACACACACACACACACACACCACAAACACACAACACACACACATATATACAATATAATATATTATAAAATATATATATATTAATTATATATATACATATATGTGTGTGTGTATGGTGTTGTATATACACATACATACACAGACACACTTTGAGTGCATATTTGTCTATGTATCTGTCAATCTACCTACCGAACTTAGTTTAATAAGTCACACATGTTTCATTATCTTCATTCTTACATTATCTCGTCCGTGTTCACTAACCTGGACCATAAGTGGTAGCGTGTGGGCCCTTTTCACGTAGATGCAAGAGGTAAACATTACTTTAGAAAAAGGATTCCCAAATTATCGACCTTTTTCTCATGACTCTGAAAATATTCAGATTGTCTAAAATAGAAACTCATGACTAGAAGTAATGATTTAATATATATAAAATATATTATATATAATATATATATATATATACATATATATACATATATATATGTATATTATACATATATATGTATATTTTAAAACATCAATATGTATATATATATACATATATATGTATATTTTATTTATATATATATTATATTTTACATTTTATTTCATATATATTATGTATATCATATATATTATATATATTATACATATATTGTATATATACATATATATGTATATATATATGTTTGTGTGTGTGTGTGTGTTGTGTGTGTGTGTGTGTGGGGTGTGTGTGTGTGTGTGTTTTGTTGTGTGTGTGCTGTGCGCGCGCGTGCGTGCGTGCGTGTGAGTGTGTGTGTGAAAGTGTGGTTGACATGACTCCACTAATATATCAAAACTAATGTGTTCAAATTTTCAAAGTACTGTAAAAAAAAGTGGCGTGGTACACAGACAAACCTTAATAGAACTGAATGATAACGTAAATGTAGTAACGTCTGTAGCATTTCTTTTGGAAATAAATGCCATTCTCAAAATACATAACAATTAGATAGGTATGCTTACCTAAAATGCTTTGCAAATTATACAAATAGATATAGTAATTTGTACCTCATCCAAATTCAAATCTGAAAAATGATTACATTTTCTTGGTACACAAAATGCAGCTGCTAAGATATGCATATCCTCACGAAATTATCCCTTTTCAAATATTATACAATGCTGGATGTTACCTCCTCTTTTAAATCTACCACTAATTTTTCCGTTTTCTTTTCCGTACGTCAACTTCTCATGTCATCATTTCTCAAAAGTAAACAGACGTATGTCCTCAGTGTTTCTAATTGTCATTATGCATGTACATTTGTATGAGGAAATAAATATTTTGAAACGAAATGGTGCTGATATTAATCAAACCGGGGGGCAAAGCTAATGCAATAGCTTTTTTATATAAATGTTATAATTACCCATTGAATTAGCAAAGAAACTTGAACGCGGAATAATTGATAGGGTATACTTACCCTTTCCCTCTCACTCTCTACTATCCAAGTACCCCCCCCCCCCCACTAGCGACAACCCGCGCAATGGAAAACAAAGAATCCTCCACTTATTCACTGCAGGGGAGAGCGCACGACCGACACCGAGTCTGCCCGGCGCTAAAACCTGTTGTGAATACCTTGAGGATTCTTTGTTTATCTGGGCGGGGGTTTGTGGGAGGCAGCCCCCATTGGGAGGTCACATTTGCAGGGGGCTGAGGTACTCCCCATGCTACATGACATGGGCAAAACTGACACCTACAAGTGTTGGAATGTTTGTTTTAAAACCTCAGGCCATATTACTGGGGTGAGTGAAAACTATGCAAGATGTGAAAGCAAGAAATTGGATGATGAGTGAATTAAATTTGGGCGGTAAAGACTCTGGGAAAATGACATGACATGTGAATTATTGATGAGATTTTTAATCCAAGCTAAACCATCGGTAGCCTTGATTAACGATAGTCTCTCTAGAGAAAGAAATTAAATGAGCCCGAAAGTGTAAGGTAAGCGAGCCTCCTTTTTGTCAAAGGAAGAAGGCTGGGAAAATCTTTATAAATATGTATATCGGAGAAGCAAAAATGGTTAGAAATAGCAAAAAAGAGCAATATAATACGATAATAAAACATGCAAGTAAAATATAGCGATCGCCTCTAGTAACGGAAATATCGAAGCTAGAAAATATGATTTTTTTTTCCAACTCCACAAAAGCGCGGTGTTCGTATGTGCGTAATAGACAAATTGTTTGTTGTCTGTATATATACACATCAATGATACACTATTCATATTTCAAACCTTAGTGGGTTATTCCTTATTATAACCATTTCACCCATATAATTTTGAGTTTCTCTTGCAATCTTATTTATTCTGTATCTACATAGCGTGATTTTTTTCCTGACATGTTTTTGCCAGGGGGCGTGGCCATACGGCCTGGCGGTCTATTTGACCTTCTGTAAAAACCCACGGCCTGTCAAGGACGAGGAAACTGTGAAACGAAATCGTGTGTAGATTGTGACACGGAATAATATCATACTCAAAGTTGTAGGAGACCCGTTTCTGTTTTGAGTTTCTTGTGCGTCAACAGTGTAACGTGACTTACGTATTTTTAAGTGTCAGCATTCAGAAGCCAATAAGCGGATGTCCCCCTTCCTTTTGACTGTGACTCACCCTTTTTTTCCTCTAGACAAATAAGGTAAAGCTTTGGGGTCCAGCTATCTGCTCAGGCGGTGGGAAATCATATTACAGTTTTTACATATATCTGACGTAGTACAGTATCTGTAACTACTGTAATTGTACAGGTAAAATAGAAATAGATTTAATACATCATACAAAAAATATTACTTTCGTTGCTTTTGCCACTGTGTTTAAATAACACTGTTTTTGTTTACGGTAGTTATTACAGAGAAATTTTTAGGGTATAGTATGAGCATATCTTTCAGTGTATCAGATGAAATGAAATATTCACATAGTTTCTTTATATCTCATGTTAGGGGATTTGACAGGCCGTATCATATGACATTCCGAGGTAAGTGCTAAAAGCGTTCGCTTGTTTTCTTCGTTACACAGTCTACATCTAGATTCATCTGCACTTCTTGCACCGTGCATTTTGCCAGTACATACTGTAACCAAAACGTATTCTGGCAATAACACACGTCACACTGTCTGGTTTGACTTGGGTGCCACCCATAGGAAGGCTTGCCATCTCTATACTGATCGTAATGCCTTATGGTACGCTTTCAGGCCTTTGAGTGTTAATGAAAGCGGGCGAGTCTTCCCTTTTTTTTATGAAACGTGGCTTGTCGAGCTGTAGATTTTCAATTTTTTGGCGGGCATTTTCATGTCTTGAGTCGAGTTTTAACGATTTTTTTTTTTTTTTTATGCATTATTTCATTATATTTACTAATTTTAAACCTGTTTTTACCCCATAGTTTCCCTAATTCTATTCTATCGGGACTTATCAAATCAAGGTTTGGCTGAATATGGAATTTTCCCCCAAACCCAAAAAGGTATTCATCTGTAGTATACCTATAATTGTCAAGGATTATCGTATAAAAACTCGTGAACGCGAAATGCATATTTAGAAAGGTTTTTATATAGCAAAAATAAAACCCCGTTTACACTACAGACAAATTTCATTCTTTGCATACAGAAAGCAAACGCAGCTGTAGCTTGGTCATCTTGGTCTCAAAAGAAAATAAAAATTAAATCCCTTTCCCGAAATGTTACCACACAGGTTGCACACAAGACTTACCTTAGAATGCTGGATCACAGTTACTGAAAAGGGAGAAGGGGGAGGGGGGGGGGATTCGCCCGCCGCCTGTGTGGTCTACCTCGTAGGACGTCTCCCAAGTGTCGCTCTGCTCGCAAAGTCCCAGGCTAACGACCGTGTGGGGGTTGCGAAAAAGCCAAACAAGCGGGCGTTGGTTGTTCGTTACATTTCATATTTAAAACAAAGTAAACATAGAGGGCAGAGAGAAAAAAAAGAGAGAGGGAAAGGGAAAAGAGACAACAGAAGAAATAGAGGAAAGGGGGGGGGGGGGATGAGAATACGATAATCCTTACGAGACAACTACCCCATTTCGTTACTTATAAGCATTAGTCATATCTTTAGCTTTGCCAATAAAGCTTCATTCGTTTGTTATAAAAAAGCGTGAAACCCCAGTCCTGTTATGATGTAGTCGTATGAATCATATTTTCCCCAATTTATTAAATTTTTGTTTTATGATGTTGAGACAGAATAATCACTTTTGATAAAAAAGTAGACGGATGGGCACACATTTACATATTTTTTTGTGATTTCCTATGTATATCATTGTTATCGCTGATATCATAATAAATAAACTAAATCCGGAGCCAATTATTTACAAGTGGCAAAAAACGATATTCGTTAAACGGTTTTTCAAAGGATAATCAGCTAAACAAAAATTCTCCGGTAATGTTCCCTCCATCAAATTAGTGACGTCATCGGCAAAGTAAAAAATCTGTTGTCAATGTCAAGCGTTTCTCAGCACTGTCTTTTAATGACAGGTCTACCTAATGTCTAGTCCATATAAGGTCGACAGGTGTTAGGCAAGGACAGCCTTAACGAAACCACTGAATGTACTGAAAAAAAAGCCTGGTATACCCCTTCCACCTTTTACACCACCTTCAGCGCCAGTATATAGGATTTCTATTAGTTCAATTCACATAATTTTCTCTTTAGATTCCCCTGCGCCGGGTTAAATGCTTTTTTAAGGGTAACGTAGACAGCAAGCAGCCCATGACCGAATTAATATTGTTCTGAAATGACTTGACACAAGAATGCCTGCATTTTTTTACAATCTACGGTGTAATTGTCATTTTTGTAAAACCAGATTACTCTGATTAAAAATTCGTATTTGGAAACCGTTTATAGTTATGACCACCTCTTAAGTTTGGAAAATTATAACAGTGGTCATTTATCAGAATTCGTGGCATAAACTTAACGGATTTCGTGCTTTTTTGCCAATCATGTTGTTGTATGTTAAGAAGGGAAAAGGTGTCACCAAAGAATAGTACTGTGCCCGTATAGAAAGGAAATAATACAGACATAAAAAAAAAACCCTAGATTATGAATAAGGAAATATTAGTTCTACATGAAACAAAAATGTATTTAATACATTTCGATACTTCATTTTATTTTCCCTTTCACCTAAATAAATCCCACAAATGATCATAAACAATTGATATATTAATAAAATCACTGGCCTTAGATTACAAATATCTCTGCAGTTTTTCACTTCTCCACATCTAGTGGCTCCTCCATCTTTTTTTTTTTTTTACATTTTAAACCCTTGCCGTCTCCATCTAAAAATTTCAGCATGGGATCTTAATTCTAAACCACCCCCTTTTCTCCTTCATCACTCACTCTCATTCTCTCTCCCTCTCTCGTGCTTTATATATATATTATATATTATATATATATATATATATATATAATATATATATATAAAATATTTTTGTGTGGTGTGTGTGGGGTGTGTGTGTGTGTGTGTTGTGTGTGTGGTGTGTTTTGTGTTACATACATATATATACACATATATGTTTAATTATATACAAATATAAACATATATGCATTATATGTACACACACACACACACCACACACACACACACACACACACACACACACACACACACACACACACACATATATTTTATATATATATATATTTAAAATATATATATATATATATATATATATATATAATGAAATTCAGAAAGGGCAGATAAATGGAAAGTTGATGATTCATGGTTCCAAGGTATCTTTACACACGCTAAACCCACTCCTGAGGAAAATTCTGGTTGGCAACTTCTGAGGTAAGTCCCCCCTCTTCACCTTATCCACGCAAATGCATGCATACATACATCATACACACACACCCCACATATATTTTTTTTTCTTTGTTTCTTTTTAGTACTACTGTTATTAATGAACCTTTTAAAAGAAAATGCATTGATTTAACACCTACCATAGGATAACGCACTATGAATATCAGGTTTAGTTAAATACATAATTATTTGTATAATTTACTCAATATTGTTTTACTTACTAGATGTAAAACTAAATTCCTCTCTTTTTAATTTTTTAAAACTAAGAGTTCCTTACCATTAAAATCTGTCAGAATACTCTTGGGAAAAAGTCAGTCTCCATTTTCTGGTTTAATAGGAAATGGGGCTACCTCGTTTAATGTACACTCGCTAAGAAAAATAAAAAGTATTTACTCGGGAGAAGATAAGCCAAACGATCGCTAGGGTTTTATTCGTAAAAGGGTTTGGGACTTGTTGTTTTCAAAGCTCGAACAGATAAAGCCCCCTAATGTGTTCAAATAGTGTTTTGTTGATATGGCTAGGGTCTCATATCATGCCAATTGGGAAGGGAGACCTCAAAACCCATTCATGCATCATGATTCCCTTTTAAAATCTAGGGGCTATAAAAGAGTGAAAATATAAAGTCAAATTTTCGAAGCCCCCCGGTTTTTTGAACCCACCACCAAGAAACGGATCCACCAGAGAAAAACCCCAGAAGTGGGAACCCTAATGCACAAAGGAGGAAGAATCAAAAAATTTCATTCATTTTAAAAAATAAATGGCTATATGAAAAGACAAATAGGGAGTTTACATTGAAGTACAAAAATATCATAAAATATAAAAACCCTCACGGGTTTTTGAGAAGGGGCGGGGCCCGGTATATTGTTGCCAATCCCCCTTTTAGTTATTTATTTTCATTTATGATTACTTTTTAACAATCCTAACTACTGCAAGGGATGCAGGCAACAGCGCGCAGACTGTCAGAAATTGTTGTGCATCTGGGGGTATGCGGGAATTGACAGATATCAGAAATCCTGGGACAAGATGTTTCATGGGTGAAGGCCAGGTGTTAATCGATTGCATCCTTTATACCCCCTACAGGATAACGCTCTATCCACACAACAGTGTCTGAAGGCGTGATTTCGGCAACTCCGAGATTACCCCTGTGCCGCATCTACCCAAATTGTGCCAGATCTCAGTCTCACTGAGAATGTTTGGCCGCCATGGGCAGAGACTTCCCCCAAGATTTTGGCGGGGATATGAAATATTAATATCATTGTACATTTTAAAACCCTAATTTTTTTAATGTAACTGAGCGAAGTGAACCCAAAAAATTTAGAAAAAACGAGTAATTCTAGGGGCCCTTTTAAGCTAAACCGGATCTATGTAGGTGTAATCATAAGAAAAATTAAATTTCTGTGGCCTTTGGGCAGACAAATGCATGGGAGTGGGGAACTGCCCTACCTGCCCCCCTCTCCCAATATCAGGTCGACCTTACAGCACTTATTCCACTGTTTTCGTCGTCGTATCATATTGTTAAGTCAGGAAAAATAAAAATACGTTTATAGCGACTGTACCTTGGATGCTTCCAGCAAAAGCCCGTGTTTGGCCGTTTTTAGGGGGGACGGTATGTTATAATGGGGAGCCACGGTCAAGAGGCAGCCTCGGTCTTCTTCCTGGATTCTATGAAAAAGCAGCCAATATATACAGATTAGTTTGAATAATTAATAATTATTATGCTTGCATTTAGCAGTAACGTATTCAGTGAGAGCGTTCCACTATCTTTTCAATACCTGTACTTGCGGTAAAAGTTCGGAATTACAATAAAACTTCATAATAAAAAAATTATTTTGGCCAAGACATGATAAGATATGTAATTGGTTTTCATGCACTTTAACTAATCAAAAGGGTTGCCTTTCCTAAACAGCTCTTATGATCATGTAGCAAAGGCAATTGGATGACAGCGCAGCATGAGTTCGCGTTCTGGAAGATCTACACCGTCCGGGACACCGACCCCCTCGGCACAGCACCTATCTTTGGACATTTCACCAGTGGTCCCCATTCGCCTCCACATATATGGTAAGTTTGCTGCTAAGCAAATCTTCACCATTGATAATTTGTTGAAGAATTTTAGATATTAATGCTTTTCAAGCACTCAAAAGACATGGGGAGAAGAGGATAGGGGTGGTTTATGTCGACGTGACGTGGTACCCGGATGCTCCACAACAAGGAGGGGGTTGGACAAATCATAGTGCCAATTTCAGCCACCAGCTGCTTCCCGAGAAGGGGGGCGTTTTGTGGAAGTAGCAGGTGGCACAGTTGACTGTTTTCATTGATTATTTATTTCTGTGGTTTCTTTCCCAAGATCTGAGGTGGAGGCTACCACAGGCAATATGAAGAGTACCCTATTCCTCTGCTGCCTGACGTCACAGCTCGCTGAGCCTCGGTGCTGGTGAGGGAAAATCGTCATACCAACAGCCGTTAACAAAGGAGAACCGCTGACCCACTACCGGTACCCACAAAGTTGGGCTTGTCAAATGGCTGGAGTGCAACAAGGTAAACCCTTCACACTCACCACCTGCCATAACGCCCAAACAGAACTGGCTATAACTGAGGTAAAAGGTTAACGACATTATTCGCTTGGGTCATGAGGGTCGTCTGCCTGCCACACATTCACCCCGAGATCAACGCCCATCGAGCAAGTGTGAGGCTGTGGAAGCAATATGTGGACTCTTCGTTGCAGTGATTCACCTGGACAGATCTGGGAGCCTACATCAAAGCTTGTTGCAACTGAGGAGGTGGGGCCCAGGTACCCTAGAGAAGAGTACTATCTCGGATAATCTACAAGATGTGATACATTTATTATAGAGCAATGACAAAGAGATTATTTATTTATTCTTGTGGTGATGAGGATTAAAATAGACTCTCTCTGTGTTGCATAACTTCTCACCCAACAATATCACTTGTTTTTGAGTTTCATCCCCTGGTGCTGGCATTCCGATGTATACTGTCCAGCTGCATCTTCTTGTACACTCACTAAATGTATCTTTACTTGGGGAAAATTAAACTGATACGATCGCTAAGAGTTGTTTCGAAAAGGCTGGAAGAGTTGAAGCTTCAAAAATGTATTCTAATAGTGGGGTTTTGGAGAAATTTTCTTTCCTTTGTTGGATTTTTTGGCTATCAACCAGCGGTATGGTACCAAGGTTATTAAGCCAATGAATACTAATTTATTCTATCAATCTAATAAAGTCATAAGTTTGTCTCCCTTAGAAAGTGATTACTTTACTGATGATTCTTTCATCTCTGATAGTTTTTTATTCAAAAATGTAAAGTCTTTTATTTTAATTTCTGAAATAATTTTAAGGTGGTTCTCAGGGGAAAATTTTTTCTATGTAGAGTGAGGTTACGTCAATCTTGTGGCATGACCCTAAACAGGCCAAACACCACCTCCTCTCTTCTTTCTTTTCTTTGGCTGTCCCCGGTTATTGAGGATTTAATTTTTAAAAATTTGGGTTGGTATCTTCCCAAAGGTTTTTTTTTTATCCCCCAATTTTAAATTTTAAGTG
>NC_051386.1:11489273-11506577 GCF_015228065.2 Penaeus monodon | reverse complement strand
ATTTTTTGATATCAAGAGGATTGCATTTTTTCATCTTTCATATATTATTATATTATATAATATATATATATATAGTGTGTGTGTGTGTGTGGGTGGGTGTGGTGTGTGTGTGGGTTTGTGTATGTGGTGTGATGTGTGTTGTGTGGTGTGGTTAGTGTGTGGGGTGTGGTGTGTGTGTTGTGTGTGAAAAATATAATGGCATATGCATATATATATATATTAATATATATAAAAATATATAATTATAAAATATATATATGTTCCTGGGTAAGAAAAAACTGCACCTAGGGTCCCTTGAACAAGGATAGCCCCCTTTACTCCTATACCGGGGTTTCGGTGAAACTGTCGGCAGAGGGCAGTGGATATCTGGTAAAAACCCCTTCATTCTACTGTTTACGGTTTTCCCCAAAAAAGTCGGGTTTTACAGGTAACTTTTAAAAAGGGCAGAGATAGTTCCCCCTAATAGGGGAGATGCGATTTGGGAAAAGGGCCTGGGGTTTCCACCAACTTTTTTTTTCTCCGAAAAACCCTCTACACCAATGATTAAATCAAAAACGAAAATTTTATACCACATCCCCCGTCGCGGGGGTTTATAGGGGCGCGTTAGTAGGGGGAAAAACAGGCGACAATGTTAAATATGCATCGGGAAGAAAAAGAAGATAAAAAAAAACAGGCCCAATTAAGAAAAAAATTTAAAAATGGGAAACGTGGAACGAAAGGAAAAATGAAAGAGATGGGTAAATTTAATACGTCGTAACGAAATGGAAGATAAACTTCAAATACTGGGAAATCAGTGAGACCAATTGGGAAAAGTAAGGAAAGTTCAAAAAAAAAAAACAAGACGGGTTCTTTTTTCGGAAAAGAAGGGGGAAATTTTGTAGTCGCGGGGCTGTGATTCTCGCAAAAGGGGACTGCGGGGCATATTGGGTGCACCCCGGTAGGTGCGCATTTGGAAGTCAGAATAAAGCAAAACCTCATAATTTGGATCATGCGGGCTACGCACCAACCAAATTGCGGGATGGAGAGGTGGAATTTTTTTGTGGCCTCTCCAAGTACTTTAGAACGGTCCCTAGCAGGGATGTGGGAGTGATCAGGGGAACCCCCAAAACCCCAAAAGTGGAAAAAATGATCTAAAAAATGGCACCTGTGGAAAATTGGGCCTTGGAGATTGAATGGGGGAGGGGGGATTTTATGATTCTGTGGCAGGTGTTTTATTTATGGCCAATACATTTTTCCCAACCCCACCGGGACACTTGTGACGGGTTTTCCCCAGAGGGGGGAGCGCGCAACCAAATTGACGCATGGTGCTGAACAAGGGGGAGGATTTGCTGGGGGTTTCCCAAAACGAGACCGGTGCGACTGCAACAGGACCACCAACTGCTGATATCGATTTAAAATGAGACTCGGGGGGATGGAGCTCCAACACCACCTCTAGGGCCGCTACAAGGCTCTTTTTTAGAAATTTACAGAATTGCAGTGCAAACAAATTGGAATGCTGGGTCAGGTGGGATGAGGGACCCCCAAAGGGGTTTGGGGGAGGAGGGAGGGGAGCTTGTGAGCACTGCTTGAGAAACTGTCGCCGGGGGGAAAGGGAAAGGGTTCCCCCTGGATATCAAAGGGAAAACACGGGTGAAGTGAAACGGGAAGATGCCTAAAAAAAAAGGTATGGGTGACGGAAAGAGAAATTTGCAAGAGGAAAAAATGCAAAATTTCAAAGTTTTTGCACAAAAGGGAAGATGTTGGGGGCTTTGCCGGGGGTTTGAGAGTGTTCTACAATGAGACAATAGGGAGCCTACCGGGAGTGCGAAGCGTCGCCGAAAATTTAAACCCTGCAGGGACGCTAAAAGGGAGGATGGACTGTTTTGGTGATGGGGGGGAGGTGGGGGAGGGAGGAATCAATTTTGTTCCAACTTATACAAAAGGAAGGGGTCCAAAAAACATGTTTGGACCGGTGAGGGCGGGGATGAGCCGCCGCCGTCGGCGAAGTTATAGGAGCCAGGGGGGAAGTAAAGAGTAGCGGGGCCCCCGGAAGGAGAAATGGCAGCGGAACTAATTAGGGAGCTGGCGGGTGTTAAATGCTTCTTTGCAGGCTTGTACGGAATGGGAAGAAAGAAAAGGGCCCAGAAGATGGGAAAAATAGTCTTTTCCCTACCTGAGGGGGGTGATGCGCTCCAGTGAAACAATAATAGGAGAGGTTTTGGGTGGGTCGAGCAGCAAATTTGTTGGGGGTGTTGGGGGGGAGTGAAGTTGGGGTTTGGGGAGAGGAAGTTGCGACGAGAGGCGGGTTTCCCCCGGAAAGGGGGTGCCGGGGGCCCAGATTCTTTTTTAAAAATTTGACATGGAAAAAGGCAGAAGCACAAAGGACCGTCCCTGTTTTTTTTCATCGATATTGAAGCTTTGGTGTTTTGACACGATACCCTCTGGATGGCAGTACGAGGAAGTTCCAAAACGCATCATCCAATTAGTAAAAGCCTGTAGACAAACAACAAGCAGCGAAGAACCACTTGGGTTAAACAAAAAGGGTTCGAAGTAAAAAGGGAGTACGAGGGGGTTGCATTTGTCTCCGCCCCCTTTTTTAAATATATTCTGGGGAATTAGAGAGGGCTCTGGGGAATTTAAAGGGAACGTGGATGTTGGGGGGAACAAAGATCAAATCGAGGGCACCGATGATATATTTTTGATCCCGGCAGTGTGCGAACTGCAACAGTATAGATAAATTTGGGAGGCGAGCGAAAAGGGGGTTTGTTTTTGGCCAAGAAAACTAAGATCATAAAATTTCAAAGAGGGCCGGAATGAACAATGTGAGCATTTTGCAATAAAGGAGTGATTTGGAGAGGGAAAGGAGTTATTGTCGAGCTTTTTTAACTAATACATATGAGATTCACGAGAAAAAAAGAAGAATCCCATCCCAAAAGCGCCACAATTGCTTCAAAAACCGGGAAAGACCGAAGTTTCCCTAGGAAAAAGCGGGGTTTGAACTCTTTATTTTTCCAATTGAAAGGGTTCTGGTTTTGGGGGTTTTAAAATAGTAGACAAGAAAAAGAAAATAGTTAAAAATGGGTTTACAGAGAGTACTGGTATTTGCGACAGAGAAGAAGACGAATGATAAAGGCTGAGAAAAAAAATTTGAAAAGACCGACGGTTGGACATCTTGAACAAGAAAAAATTAAAAGTTATTGGTCATTAAGAAAAGTAAAGTTTTGAAAAAAACTGCTGACAGGAGGTGTAGGAAAAGGGGAAGAGGAAAACCAAAGACAAGAGAGCGACAATATCAAAGATTTTTGGGGCTGTCGGGGGTATAAGTGGAAAGAAAAGCGTAAAAAGATTTTAGGGGAAGGATGGGGAGAGGCCCCACGGTGCTCAAACATGAGCATCCCGTTTGATGAGAAATATATTTAATATAAATTAATTATAATAATATTTTGATATATATATAAATAAATTCTATTGATATATAATAAAATTACATATATATTATAATATATAAAAAATTTATATATAAAATTATATAAATATAACATAACATAGTAAATTAACATACCCCTAAAATTATATTACATTTAATACTATGCCAAAAGCTGATATGAAAAAAAAAAAAAAAAAAATATTTCACAATCCGTCCGGTTCGTGTGCAATTATAGAAATTATTCCTAAAAACCCCCGTATTTGGAAAGCCTTTGGGAGGGTTTTTGGCCTTATTTCAGTCGTATATACATTTTCTTTAAATTGTTTTTTATTATAATTTTTTTATTTTTTAAAGTAATAAACATGATTTTTGTGTGTATGGAATATATGACATAAAATACATAATTGACATATATTAACATATAGGTATAAAATATATGAATAACATATAAAAATTTGTATTTTTAATATAATATATATTAATATTTTAAATATTATATAATAATATATATATATATATATATTTAGTATGTAAGAATGTTCCCCCCACACATACATATGATTATACAATTATATATATATAATATAAAATTTTAATTTTAATATATAATATATATAATGTGGGGTGTGTGTGGTTGGTGTGTGTGGTGTGTGTTTTACAATATGGCATATTTTAGAATTATTAAATAAATATATATGCATTTTAAATTATATATAAATATATTATAATAATTTTTAATAATAAAATTAATGGATAGATGACAGATAGTAGAATTTGCATATCCCAATGTATGTATTAATAAAGTGAGTGTGATACACACACAAAATGTATATATATATAATAAATAATATATTATATATATATTGTCCCCGGCCCGCCCGTCTCTCTGCCCCCCAACACAAGGCAGGCTAGACAGACGGGTGATCCACAGGGGTCTGAAACTGAAATTTCCAAGGGGCCCCGAGCACCACGGGCGCCCCAGAACACCACGGGGGGAAAACCCCATGGAGAGGCAGGGCAGAAATAAACAAAATGACAGCTTTCTTTATTTAAAAGTTTTCCCCGACACTTTTATGGGCACAATACAGGGGGAAACCGCAGCACACGCACGATAAGTTTAACAGGGCAAACAAAGTTATCAGGTCACAAAGGCACACACGGGTCTTCACAGGAGCCCCCCAACTCAATCTCCCCTGGTTTTTCCCCCGTCCTCGTCACACCGTTGGTATTTTTGCCCAGGCCCCTTCATTTTAACACATGCCCGGGGTTCATCCTTTTCATGTAACACACGTTCGCACGGACAAAGCCCCACGGGGTGCACATCCCCCCATTAAGCAGAGCCCGCTGTTTTGACATCCCTAAACCTAAAAAACAAACTACGAAAATTTAAAAAAAAATTGTCCTCAAAAACAAAAATATTCTTTAGGCGGCTTTCTTCACTCTCGTGGGGTCGCTCTGGAGGAGGGGGGGCGGGGGTAGTTTGGCAGTGGCCCCAGGGGGGGATCTCTGCCTAAGCCCTTGCTCATGGTCCCCTTTGACGTCTGTTGCATCCCCTCCCCGCCAGATGTCGCCTTCATCGGCAGCGTTGCAGTCCTCCGCCGTATGGGGCAAAATCATTTTTTTTCACCAGGGCCCCCAGGAGTAGCTTCCGGCCTGGAACCCACAGCCGGTCCCGTGGACAACGGGACGGCGTTTTCCCCCTCTCGAATTCGAAGGGACTCGGAGGGCCGTCCCCCGGTAGGGCCCCTTTCCAGGGGCTTTAGCTTCGGCGGGGCCCCTCGCCGACGCGGGTAGCACCCCACACTCTGTACCTATGTTGTACCTCACTTCCCCCTTCATGGCAGGCCAGCCCCTTTGAGCTTGCCACGAACCGTCGGGCCCCCGCCAGGTTAGGGGGCGCTCCGGTGCGCCAAGCCCTTTGGGGAAGTCGGGAAAAGCCCCAACAACCAACCCCTCTCCCCCCTACGACTCTTCTGGAGTCCACTTCCTCAAAGTCCCCAGCTTTGCCCCAGCGGCCCCTTCTGGGCCTTATCGGAGAATAGTACCAAACTGTAACTAACCCCTCCGGGCAAAAAGGGCCCCCCAACGCTACCCCATCACCCAGCGCGGGTTTTGGTTTGGGGCTCCCACGGGGCCCTTACCCACACATCCCCTTTGAAGCGCACGGTTTCTAGCTCTGTCCGGGGGCAAGGTGCAGTCGTCAGCTGTAACTACCTCTGCACAGCCAACCCCCGGGAAGCAAGGGCTCTTTCACCGTGCACCCTCACCCATTTCCCGCCGGGTCGACAACGCTTACTCTGCGTCAGGTAGTAAAGGGCCCAGCAAACAGTGTTTGCCGATGGGCCCACAAAACCCCGGCACCCGCTGCACGTGTGCCACGCCAATACGAGCCCCATCCCCCCTTGAGCTGCACACAATGCCCGTGACCCCAACACAGTCTCTGTGGGGTTGGAAGTCGCATAGGCCAAAATCGGGCCCGCACTAGGGTTTTCAGCCCAGGTCCACTGCAGGGGAGGCTTCCCCATCTATGAGCCTCCACCGCATCGTGCGGGTTTCGACGGCACCCCCCAAAGTCGGGCCCCCGGGGAAACCCGAGGACGGTGGGTTCCCCCCCCTTTGCCAGCCTGCCCGATTTTTTGCCGTCCCACTTCTTAGCCTTAGGACATGACTCGGAGGGACCATACCTGCCACAGCCCTTGCACCCCTTGGGGAAGGCATCAAAAACCGTGGGTTTGAGAGGACTTTTTCCCCGCTCCCCCGAAAAGACTAGTCTGGCCCTTCCCACCCAGCCCAACCCCAACTTAAAAAAGTGCTGGGGCTCACTTCCTCAATGCACCTTTCATTTACCCTTTCCCGGCCCGGAGGCATGGCGGGGTGAGCAGCTGGCCCTAGGCCACGGGTTTCCCTTTTAAAGAACCCCCAAATCCAAGACCCTCCCCACCGCCACCGGGGCCGTCAGGGGGCTGGCTTGACGTAGATTTGCAACGCTGGTTTGCAAAGCGTCAACAAAGAAAGCAGGCCGGCCACGACCCTTTTTCCTGCGCTGCGGGTACGACCCTTACCAGCCCCTCACAGCTGCCCCAGCGGGATAGTGCTCGCCCGCTCACGAGTCGTTTTCTTAAAGCGGCCGATTACCTTGGCCTGGGGGTGGGCCCGAAAGGTTTCTCAAAGCCTCCCCCAGTGGGTAAGAGGCATTTTTGGGGGGCAGAGCCCCAACATTTCCCCGGGGGGCCCCCTTAGCGCTGTTTCCAGCTGCAAGGCCTTCTTTTCCGGCTCCACCCCTGAGCAATCAACATTTCAAATTGGGGCGACATATGCCTCCAGCCACCTTCCCGTCGTACTCAGCGGCTTACGCCTCACAGAATGTCTGGGGGGCCGAGGGCGCGTGGTGGAGAACGCGGCCGTAACTAACACGCCCAGGGGGGGGAAGGGGGGGGGGGAGGCAACAAGGCGGGGTGACGGGCCCCGAGTTTCCCGCCACCTAACCCAAGGGAGCGGTTCGAGGGGCCCCAGCCTTCTGCAGTGAGCACTGCCCGACACGACGGCGAGGCCGGGGGTTCCTGCCACGGCCCCCAGGAGCCCCCAGTAAATGACACTCTGGCACTGTTGCCAGAACCTCGTCCCCTTTTTGCTTGCAACGTACTACTTGTGACGCCCCCTTCCTCCTTCACTTCCTCCCTCAGCCCAAAACCCCGCCTTGAGTTGCACCTCCTCCATCAGTTCATCTTCACCTGTTGCAGGCCTTGTCGGTGTACTGCGAGTTTCATCTTTACAGATTTCAGATTGCTCGTAGACCCCAACAAGTTGGGAGAAGTGTTTCCCCTGCCTTCCGCCCGCATCTCGACGAGATGGTGCCTGCTCGCGTGCCCTCGTGCCGCTCTTCGCCCTTTTTTCCATTTTCCCCCTCATACCGGCCAGCATGGGAGGACAGGCCATCGGCTCGGCTTCACCCACTCGTGCCGGTCATCTAGCCTCCCCTCCCTCTGGTCCCCCATCTTTTGGGCAGATAAACGGCGCGTCAGATCAAATATCACAAATCCCCCTTCGACACCCTTGTTACGCCGGCCGCCTCGCTCTCTGCCCCAACAAAGGCAGGCTAGAAGACGGCGTGATCCACAGGTCGTGAACCGAACAGTTCAAGAGGGCCCCAGACCCCCCGGGGCCCCAGAACACACGAGGGGAAAAGCCCCCTGGGAGGCAGGGTACGAAAAACACAAAATGACAGTCTTTCCTTTTTTTACACAAGTTTTTTACCCCTACACTTTTTTTAGGCACAATACAGGGGGGAAACAAACATGTAAATGCACGATACAGTTATAACAGGGCAAAAACAAAGTTTTTCGGCACAAAGGCAAACGAGGTCTTACAGGAGCAGCACCCAATCGTCTTCCGGGGTTTTTCCTCCCCCACAGCCAGTTTTGGTCATGTGCCCCGATCCCCATGTTTAAAAATGCCCAGGTCATCCTTTTCATGTTAACACACGTTTCGCACAGGACAAGACCATGGGGGTAGAATATAATATATATACGTACACGCACACACACGCAAATAATATGAAATAAAAGTATTTTGACGAAAATAGAATCGAAACCGGCAAATAAACCCTTTATTTTGAATATGTACATTCATTTATACTTTCTCTTGTCAAAATGAATAGGGGCACACACACCATATGTGGGGGATATTATATATTAAAATATATATATAATATACACACAATATGTGTGTGTGTGAAAATATTCTGTTTACAAAAAGAAAAAAGGATGAATGAGAATGAATATTTAAAATGCAAGAGATGTAGACCCGGTTTTGATTCTATTTCGTCAGAAAAAAATGTTTTATTTATTTTCGGGGGTGTTTTGGGGGGGTAGATATATATTAAAATTGCTAGCCAGTGGGGCTTTGTCTCGGCGAAAGGTGTTAACATGGAAAAGGATGACCCGGGGATGGTTAACATGAAGGGACGGGAAAAAAAGACACAACGGCTGTGAGCGGAGGAAAAAACCAGGAGAGCGGTTGGGGGCTCCTGTGAAGACCCCGTGTGGCTTTGTGACCTGATAAACTTTGTGTTGCCGTTTTAAACTGTATCGGCGTGTGACATGCTGGTTTCCCCCGTTGTTTCCCATAGAAAAGTGTAGGGTAAATAACTTGGTAAATAAAGGGAAAGACTGTCATTTTGGGGGTTTTTTTGTACCCGCCCCCCCAGGTGGCGTTTCCCCCCGTGGGGGTTCTGGGGACCGTGGTGCTCGGTGCCTTTGGGAAATGTTCAGGTTACGACCCTGTGGTAGCACGCCTCGTCAGCCGGCCTGTGTGGTGGCAGGAGAGAGGGGCCCGGGGGTAACAAATGTGTCGAAGGGATTTTTGGTATTGATCAGTGAGGCGCCGATTTTTCATGTCCCCAAAAAGGCGGCAGCCCTGAGGGAGAGGAGGCTAGATTGAGCCAGGCACGAGTGAGGTGAAACCGGCCGATGGACCCGATCAGCCATGTGGGCCCGGATGAGGGGAAATGGCACAAAAAGGGGAGAGAGCAGGGACAGAGGGGACGCGAGCAGGCGCCCTTCGCGAGAGCAGGCCCAAAGGGAAGGCAGAGGAACACTTTGCCCAAATTTTTGAGGGGCTCAGAGCAATCTTTCATCTGGAAGATGGAAACTCACAGCACCGAAAGCCTGAAAAAGCGTGAAGAGTGAAATGATGGAGGGGGTGCAGACCTGAAGGGGGAGGTTCAGGGCCTGAGGGGGGAAGTAAGAGGAAAGGCGGGCACAAGGGTAGTAAAGTTGAAGCAGAAAAGGCAGACGAGGTTTTGGCAACAGATGCAGGTGTCAGATTTTCTGGGGGGCCTGGGGGCCGTGGGAGAAAACCCCGGCCTCGCGCGTCGGGGCGGGCCAGTGCTCACTGCGAAGGTGGGGACCATCGGAACCGCTCCCTTGGGGATAGGTGGCGGCAAAAAATCGGGCCCCGGGACCCGCTGTTGCCTCCCCCCCCCCTTCCTCCCCCCGGGCGTGTTAGTCACGGAAAGCGTTTTCCCCCCCACGCAGCCCCTCGGCCCCAGACATTTGTGAGGGGTAAGCCGCTGGTACGACGGGAAGGTGGCCTGGGAGGCATATGTGCCCAATTTTAAAGTTTTGGGATCGTCGGGTGGAGCCCGGAAGGAAGGCGCAGCGGAAAAGCGCTAAGGGCCCCCCCGGTGGAAAAGTTTTGGGGATCTGCAGCATCCCAAAAGCCTTACACCCGCGGGGGGGGCTTTGAGAAGCCGTTTTTGGGCACCCCCCACCAGGGCCAAAGGGAAACGGGCGCCTTGAAAAAAGCGGACTCGTGAGCGGGCGAGAACTATCCAGCTGGGCAGATGGGAGGTGCTGGTAAGGAAGTGACCCTGAGCTGCAGAAAAGATGATCGGGTTGGCCGCGATTTTTTTGTTGACGCTTTTCAAGACCAGCAGTTGCAAATTAGTCAAACAGGACACCCTGACGACCGCAGGGGGGCGGTGGGGAGGGTCTTGGATTTTTAGGCTTTTTGAAGGAAACCCCTGGCCCAGGGCCCCGGCTCAGCCCCGCCATACCCGGGGGCCCGGGAAAGGCTAAAGTGGGAAGGTAGCATTGAGGAAGGTGAGCCCGAGCATTTCAAGGCTTTTGGTGGGGGCGCGGGAGGAAGGGGACGGGCGTAGCGGGGTCGGAGGGGCGGAGAACCGTCCTCCAACCCGGGCGGATTCGATGCCCCAGCAGTGCTGAAAAGGGCTGTGGCGGTATGGTCACCATCCGAGTGAGTCCCAAGGTAAGGAAATGGTACAGGCGGAAAACTCGGACAGGGGGCGAAGGGGGCCCAAACCCCGCCGTCCTCGGTTTTCCCCCGGGCCCCCACTGGGGAGCTGCGTCGAACCACACGAGAGGTGGAGGGCAAAAAGATGGGAAGCCAGCCCCTGACAGTGGACACTGGGGCTGAGAAGACCTAGTGCGGCCTGTATTTGGTCATATGCGATTCCCGACGAACCCCAAGACTGTGTGGGGCACGGGCATTTTGTCAGCTCAAGGGGGCCCAAAGGGGGTCGTATTGGCTGGGCAGACGGGGCAGGGGCGCCCGGGGTTTTGTGGCCCATTGGACAAGCATGTTTTTGGGCCTTTTATACTACGCAGAGTAAGAGTGTGTCGACTTGGACGGAAGCTGGTGAGGGGGGACGGTGAAAAAGATGCCCCTTTCTTTCCGGAGGTTGGTGGGGGAGGATTCAGCTGGCGATGACCTTGCCCCCCGGACAGAGTCTAAAATCCGGTGTCGGGCTGCAAAAGGGGAGTGTGGAAAAGAGGGCCCCGTGGAGCCCCAACAAAACCCGCAGCGGTGAGGCGTTTGCGGTGGGTGGAGCCTGTTGGACCAGGGGAGGGGTTTGTACAGTGTTGGTAGCTAATTCTCCCATAAGGGCCCCGAAGGTGCCCCCTGTGCAAAAACTGGGCACTTTTGAGGAAGTGGGGCACCGAAGGTCGTAGGGGGGAGAGGAGTTGGTTTATTTGGGGGGAGTTTCCTGACTTTCCCCAAGGGCTTGGCGCACCCGGGGGCCGCTAACCGGGGGAGGTGCACGACGAGTTGTGGCAATAAGTAGCTGGCCATGCATAAGGAGGGAAGTGAGGAAACAAAGGGGACAGAGGTGGGTGATAACCCGCTCGGAAGCGAGGGCTCTGCGAAGCTACAGAGCCCTGGAAAGGGCCAACCGGTGGTTTGCGGCCCTCTCTGAGTCACCTACGAATTTGCAGAGGCGAAAACGACCTCATTTTCCCCCTGGACCGGCTGTGGCGTTACATGGGCCAGGAAGCACTCCCGGGGCCAGGTGAAAAAGAAAATGCGTTAGCCCCAGAGCGGCGGAGGGGGGGGGGACGGACCGAGATAGGACGAGCATCTGGGGCGGTGAGGGGGATGCAACAGACGTAATGGTGACCATGAGCAAGGGGTTTAGGGAGGGGGATACCCCTCGGGTGCCCCCTGCCAAACTACCCCGCCCACACCTCCTCCCGGCGACCCCCGCGAGGTGAAGGAAAGCCGCACTGAATGAAATATTTTTTGTTTTCTGAGGACAATTTTTTTAAATTTCTGTAGTTTTTCAGGTTTAGGTATTAAAAAAACAGCGGGTCGGCGCTTAATAGGGGGGGGATAGGCTACGCCAGTGGGTTGTTCTTTTTCGAAACGGTGTTTTAAAAATGAAAAGGGGACCTGGGATGTGTTAACATGAAGGGACCGGGAAAAAAAACACAAAGGCGGAGGGAGGAGCGGAGGAAAAAGCCAGGAGAGATGGGGTTGGGGGGGTGCCCGTGAAAAACCCCCGGTGGCCTTTGTGACCCGATAAACTTTTTGTTTCCCGTTATAAGGATCGGGAGTGTTTTAATGCTGGTTTCCCCCCTGTATTGTCCCTAAAAAAGTGTTTCGGGGGAAATAACTTGGTTTAAAAAAAGAAAGGGCTGTATTTTTTTTTATTTGTGCCCTGCCTCTGGTGGAGTTTCCCCTTGGGTTTGGGGGGCGTGGGGCTCGGTGCCCCTTTGGAAAAAGCAGTGTTCAGGGCCGTGTGGTACACGCCGTCGTTGTGCCTTTTGTTGGGGGCAGAGAGACGAGGCGGCTGGCGTAACAATAAATATATATATATATGTATATATATAATATATAATTTTTAAAATGTTGTGGGTATACACACCAATATATATGTAAAAAAATACATAGATATAGCAAATATTACCATTGTCTATTTCCATAAAATATATATTATATATATATATATATTAATTAATATAAATTAAATAGCAATAATGTATATAAAAATATTAGATATATGCACAAAATAGTACAAAAAACACACCACACAAACCAACCACACACAACACCAAAAACAATATATAATATTTTAATTATATATATAATATAATATATATATATTTTATATAACATATTATGGTGTTAGACATATTATAACAACATAAATTAAAAAATATATATAATATATTATATATAAATATATTATATATAATATATAATATATAAACATACATAATAATGTATATTTAAAAATTTTTTATAACATATATGTTATAATAGTATATAATTATTTTTAAAGTCAATATGTACACATACACACACAAATCAGTTATACTTAAAAATAAAAAAAATTATAAATAATAAACAAATTTAAAAGAAAGGTATATACGAAGCTGAAAAGTAAGGCAAAAAACCCTCCAAAAAGGCTTCCAAATCAGGGGTTTAGGAAAATTTTTAATGACCGAACCGGGGATTGTAAATATTTTTTTTTTTTTTTTTTCAAATCAGTTTTTTAAGTAAATTTGAATGTAAATAAAATTTGGGTTGTATTGTAATAGGGTTTTTAGTATATATTTTTTTTTTTAATATATATATAATAATATTTAATATATATATTTAAAATATAATTTTATTATATATTATATAATAATCAATATATAATATGCATATATATATATATATATATATATATAATTTTTAAAATATAATAAATCATCATCAATAACGGTTGTCATTTTAGCAGCCGTGGACCTCCCCCATCCTCGCCACCCAACTCGATCTTTGTTTTCTTTTCCCCTTATACCCCGAAGCCCGCCCAAAAATCTTGAATTGCGAGTCTTGTTTCGGTTTTCCCCTTGTTCCATCACATCCCCTGTCACAAGTTTTTCTCAATACTTTTTTCTTAATGACAAAAAAACTTTAAATTTTTTGTTTAAGATTCCCAAAAGGTCTTTACAATTATTTTCTCAGCACTTATCATTTGTCTTTTTCTCTGTCCAGCTAATAGAGTATCGTCTGAACACCACATTCAAAACTATTTATTTTTCTTTTCTATCACTCAACACCCAACACTCAGAACCCTATGATGCAATGGGAAAACAAGAGTTCAATAACCCAGCTTTGCCGTAAAAAATGCTTCGGGCTTTTCCCGAGTTTTGAGAGCAATTGTGCGCTTTGGCAATGGTAATTCTTTTTTTACTCGGGAATCTCATATGATAGTTAAAACACTCCCGACAAGTGAACTCCTCACACTCTCCACAAACCCCCATGATTGAACAGCTATCATTTTTCATTTTCCCGGGCCCTTTGAACTTAGATCTAGTTTCTTGGCATCAAAGAAAAAAGCCAGCCTTTTCGCTCCCTCTCCAACTATTAGTAGGTTTTTAGTCAGCGACACTGCGGCAATCAAAACATATACGGTGACTCAGATTGATACTTTTTATCCTCCAACTCCCCAGTTCCTTTAAAAAACCCAGGCACCTTCAAATTGCCTCAGAATATAATTTAAAGAGGTGGGAGACAGAAGCAACCCTGGTACTCCCTGTTTGACTTCGAACCATTCTGTTAACCCATAAGTGGTTCTTCAGTGCTTTTTGTTGGGCATACAAGGGGTTTTTCTAAAGGGGTGATGCGTTTGGAAACTCACATGACATGCCACTAGAGGATATCGTGATCAACAGACCCAAAAACTTTACAAATCGAGAACACAGGTACAGGTCTCTTTGATGCTCTCTGCCTTTCTCCATGATCAACTTTAAATCCAGAATCTGGCCCCCGGCACCCCTTCCAGGGCGAAAACCCGCCTGCTCGTCTGCAACTTCCTCTCCCAACCTCAACTTCACTCCCCCAGCAACAACCCCCAACAAAACTTTGCTGCTGCGACCTACCAAGACAATCGTCCTATTATTGTTGCACTGGAGCGCATCACCCCCCTCAGGTATGGGAGCAAAGACTGATATTACCCAGTCTTCTGGCCATTCTTTTTCATTCCACATTCCTGTACAGACCCTGCAGAAGAAGCTTTTAAAACACCCCTGCCAGCATCCCTAATTAGTTCCGCTGCCATTTCATCCATTCCGGGGCCCCTGCTACTCTTTACTTCCCCCATGGCTCCTATAACTTCGTCCAGCAGCGGCGGCGGCTCATCCTCGCCGTCACCGAGTCCAATCAATGTTGTTGCCAGACCCCTACTCCTTTTGTATAAGTTGGAACAACATTGATTCCATCCATCCCCGACCTCCCCTCCATCACACAAAACAAGTCCATCCTCAGCCTTGATAGCGTCCACTGCAGGTTCAAATTCTCGTGCGACGCTTCGCACTCCCTGGTAGAGCTCCCTAGTTGTCTCATTGATAGAACAGCTCTAAACCCCTTTCTGGCAATGCTCACCCAAACACTCTTCCCTATCTTGTCGCAACATCTTTGAACTTTTGCTTTTGCCTCTTGCAAATTACTCTTTAACGGGAAATCACCGATACCTTTTTTTTTAGGCATTTTTCCGTTTCAACTTCCCCAGTGTTCCTTCAGATATCCAGGGGGAACCCGTCCTTCTCCTCCCGGCGACAGTTTCCCAAGCAGTGCTCAGCAAGAGCTCCCCTCCCTCTTCCCACAACTCACCCGGTGTCCCATCATCCTCACATGACCGAGCATTCCAAATTTGCTCGACACTGCAATTCTGCAATTGCCATCAAGAGCCCTGCAGTCGAGCCCTAGAGGTGGTGTTGGACGCTCCATCCCTGAGTTCATTTTAAAGTCGATAGTCAGCAGTTGGTGTCACTGTTTCAGGGCGGCACCAGGTCTCGTTTGGAATCCCCAAGCAACTCCTCCACCCTGGTTCAGCACAATGCAGTCCCAAATTTTGGTTGGCGCGCTCCCCCGTCTGGTGAAAAACCCCGTGCACAAGTGTCCCCGGGGGGTGTTGGGGAAAAATGTATGGCCATAACTAAATTTACCTGTAACACAGAACCAATAAAATCCCCACCTCCTCATTCACATCTCCAAGGGCCCAATTTTCCCCAGGTGCCATTTTTAGATTATTTCTTCCTACTTTGGCGTTGAGGTCTCCCATGATCACTCCCACATCCCTGCTAGGGACCGTGTCTAAAGTATCTTGGAGAGAGCCACAAAAAAATTCCACCTCTCCATCACTCGCAATATTGGTTGGTGCGTAGCACTGCATGATACCAACATTATGAGGTTTTGCTTGTATTCTGACTTCCAAAATGCGATCACCTACCGGGCTGCACCCAACTAGTGCACCCGCAGTCCCTTTCGCGAGAATCACAGCAACCCCGCGACTACAATTTTCCCTCTTCTTTTCCAGAAAAAAGAACTGTCTTGGTTTTCTTTAGTTTTGAAACTTCCATTACTTTTCCAATTGGTCTCACTGATTCCTAGTATTTGAATGTGTATCTATCCATTTCGTTACAGACATATGTAATTTACCCATCTTTCATTTTCCTTACGTTCCACGTTCCGATTTTTAATGTGTTCTTTAAAGGACCGTTTTTTTATCTTCTTTGTCTTCCAGATGCATATTTAAAATTGTCAGCCTGGTTTCCCACTAACTAACGCGCCCCTTTATAACCCACGCGACGGGCGATGTGGGATGAATTATCGTTCTGTATTTAATCATTTGGGGTAGAGGGTTTTTCAGGAGAAAATAAAAGTTGAGTGGAATCCCCCAGGCTCCTTCTCAACTCGCGTCTCCAAATAATTAGGAGGAACATCTCTGCCGCTTTAAAAACAGTTCACTGTAATACGCCAGACATTTTATTTGGGTGAAACCAGTAATCAGTAGAACTGAAGGTGTTTCACCAGATATCCACGCCCTGCTGCCGACATTTTACCGCAACCCTGGTATAGGGAGCCTAAAAGGGTGCTATCCTTGTTTAAGGGAACCCTAGGGTGCAGTTTATTGTCTTACCCAGGACACATAATATATATATATAATATATATATATATATATATATATATATATATATATATATATATAGCATATGCACATATATATTTACACACACACACACACACACACACATACACACACACATACACACACACAACACACACACACACACACACACAACACACACACCCCACAACATATATATATATATATATATATATATATATATATTTTATGAAAGATGAAATAATGCAATGCTCATTGATATCAATAAATAACAACCCTCCCTGGGCCAGGGACTCGAAGCTAGGTCACTCCAGGTATGAAACCGGAGGCCAGTGCACACACACACACACACACACTCACACATAACACACACACACACAACACACACACAAAAACATATATATATATATATGTATATATATGTATATGTTATATATATTATATATATATATATAATATATATATATATAATATATATATATATATACATATGTGTCTGTGTGTGTGTATGTGTGTGTGTGTGTGTGTGTGTGTGTTTACATATCTATATATATATATATATATATATATATATATATATATAGATAGATAGATAGATAGATAGATAGATAGATAGATAGATAGATATGCATATACACATGTGAGTGTACATATATATGTGTATATGCTGTATATATACCTATTTGAACGCCATTTTTAGTATTTCTTCATCTGCGATTAAACTTCCTATTATCGTGTTTTTTAAAATACGAGTGTATGCAAACATATATAGATAAAATCCACGTGAGGGCCCTGTTTCTTTCACTAACGTCAAACAAAGTGTTCCTGTCTTGCCCGGACGGACGAGTGAGGCAGGCAGAGGATATAGTCGCGTGTAAGTGCCAACAGGGCAGCGCAGACCGCCTTCAGCACATGGCGTAGAGGTCGTGACATCCTCAGAGGTGGGGTGGGTACGTTGTGTAAAGTACTGACATTAATATTAGTGCTTTTAGTATAATTACTCTCATCAAGTCACGTCTTAAAGTAGTTTTATTTTCAAGGTATGGATAAAGAGCTGCTGACATAGAAAACAGATAGACAAGATAATTTAAGGTGAATATTCGTTTGTCAAATGCGTGTGGTTACACAACTAAAAACGCACGACTGATTTTAATGAAGTAAAACCCTGAAGTCGCGATGTAAAAGTCTGAAGAACATTCC
>NC_051386.1:11479058-11489173 GCF_015228065.2 Penaeus monodon | reverse complement strand
TTTCTTTTCGAGAACAAGAAACAATTACATATGCTATTATGAAGCCTTTTGAAAAAAATGCCCAAGCAAATCTCAGAAAAATACCGGGGAAAGGGGTATCCCTGTGTTCTCTTCCACCTCAACACTGCACCCGCTCACGGCGCTCGGCAGACGTGAATTCGATGGGAATTGTCCGACTTTCACCTTACAGCCCTGATTTAGCCCCATCCATTTTCTCTTTGTTTCCAAACTTAAAAAAAAAAAAATAATTGAAAGGCACAAATATTCTGGGGTTGAAGATGTAAAAAGAGCTGCTTGACATAGTTCAGATCACATGACCCTCAGTTTTATCAGATGGATTTAAAAGCTGGTATCAATGTTTGCGAAGTTTTTTAACCTTAACGAAGCTATTTGAAAAATAAACATCATAACTGAAAACCATTTTCTCATACTTTCCTTTTTCCACGAACTTTTTTGAAGCCCTCGTACACACACACACACACACACACACACACACACACACCACACCACCACACACCCCACACACATATATATATATATATATATATATATATATATATTAATATATATATCCCTATATACATATATATACATACTATGTATCTGGTGTGTGTGTGTGTACGAGGGGCTTCAAAAATATATATATATATAAAAATATATATATATATATATAAAATATATATATATATATATATATATATATATATATACATATATATATAATATTATATATATATATACGATAGGGTATGTGTATGTGACTGCCGCGATGGTCCAGTGGTTAGAGCACTGGACTCCAATCCTCATGGTCCCGAGTTCAATTCCTCGTCACGGCAGTCGTAAAAATGCTTGCGCTCTGACTGCTCGCTCGAACTCAATCTCACGGCGAGAAAATGACATATCGCCTTGAGAAAGTAAAAAACGCAGGTGTCGTACGGGAAATCGCCGCCTGACACAAGTTTAGCACACCGAACCGCGGTTGATTAGGAAGGGCATCTGATCAGGCAAGAGTGAAACTGCCAAATATCCTCTCAAATAATGAATTGAGAGAGGCCCATATCCTGCAGTGGAATAAATGGGTGTTGAAAAAATAAATGTGTGTATGTATATACAAAAATATATGCACATACATACATGAGTGCATATTTTTATGTATGTATCTATCAATCTGCCTCCCAAACTTAGTTTGACAAGTCACTCATGTTTCATTATCATTTTTATTCTTACATCCGTATTCTTACTTACATCCGTGTTCACTGGGCCGACCTTGAGTGGTAGCGTGGACTCTTTTTATGTTAAATATTAGTGGTAAACATTCTTTAGTGCTACTTTATAATAGAGTGATAGAAATAAAAAAAGTAAAAGTAATCTTCTGGGGTGTTGCTTTAGAACATGATTCCCAAATTCTCGGGCCCCTCTCTCATGACTCCGACACATTTAGATTGATCTAAAACGAAATTCTTTACTAGAATTATCTTATATATATATATATATTATATATTAAAATATATATATATATAATTAAGAATTATAGGAAATCATATATAACATATATATATGTATATATAATATATTTCAAATCAGTGCAAGTCCACTCACTATCGTCGCATGCGAGTGCGTAGGTAAATCCATGCAACACGCATCGCCGCGGTGTATGTGAGCACGCGCGCTGATTTTCATAATTTAGGTAAATCGAACCTAGATACGATGAAGTTCCTTGGGCAAGGAACTTCACTTCGATTGCCTATTTAGCCACTGGGTGGCCAAGCCAGCCCAAGTCAGTGCTGGTTCCAAGCCCGGATAAATCGAGAGAATGATTATCTAAAGGGTAACAGCGGCACTCTCCGTGGAAAGGAACTGGGGACCCTACCACCTACTCACTCCAAGAGCATCACAACATGAAAACTACAATTAAATATCAGCGTGACCACGGCGGCTCAAACATGAACCCTACCGTAAAAAATATATATATATATATAATATATATATATAATATATATAATACACACACACACACACATATATGTGTGTGTCTGCGTGCATGCGTTTTCTGTTCCGTACGTCAACTTTTCTCGTGTCATCATTTCTCAAAACTTAACAGACGCATGTCCTCAGTGTTTAGCAGTTACTTCCTAATTGTCATTATGCACGTATATCTGTAAGAGGAAACAAACATGTTGAAACGAAATGGTCACTGATATTAAACACCGGGGGCCAAAACTTCTGCAATATCTTTTTATATAAATGTTATAGTACCCCTTGAATTCCCAAAGAAAAACTAGACGAGGGGAAAAATTGATAGGCTATACTTACCTTTCCCTCTCACTCTTTACTATCCAAGTACCCCCCCCCCACTAGCGACAACCCCCGCAATGGAAAACAAAGAATCCTCCACTTATTCACTGCAGGGTAGAGCGCACGACCCACACGAGTCGCCCGGCGCTCAAACCTGGTGTGAATACCTTGAGGATTCTTTTGTTTATGGGCGGGGGTTGTGGGAGGCAGCCGCCATTGGGAGGTCACATTTAGCAGGGGGCTGAGGTACTGTCCATGCTACATGACATGGGCAGACTGACACCTACAGGTGTTGGAATGTTTGTTTTGAAACCTCAGGCCCATATTACTAGGGTGAGTGAAAACTATGCAAGATGTGAAAGCAAGAAAATTGAGTGATGAGTGAATTAAATTTCGCGGTAAAGACTCTGGGTAAATGACAATGACATGTGAATTATTGATGAGATTCTTTAATCCAAGCTCAACCATCGGGAGCCTTTATTAACGATAGTCTCTCTAGAGAAAGAAATTGAATGAGACGAAAGTGTAAGGTAAGCGAGCCTCCTTTGTTTGTCAAGGAAGCCGAGTCACTCGTAACTATACTCAAGTGTGAATATAAAGACCTTAATCCGGCTGGGAAAAATCTTTATAAATGTGTATATCGGAGAAGCAAAAATGGTTAGTAATAGCATGAAGAGCAGAACAATAAGATCATATATATGAAAATAAAATATAGCGATCACCTCTGGTAACGGAAATATCAAAGCTAGAAATTGCGATTATTTTCTAACTCCACAAACATCAAGAACAACAGCGCGTGTGTTCATATATGCGTATAGACACATTAGTTTGTTGTCTGTACATATACATATCAATGATACACTATTCAGATTTCAAATCTTTGTAGGTTAGTCCTTATTATATACATTTCACCCATATAATTTTGAGTTTCCCATTACAATGTTAACTTTTCTATGTATCTACATGGCGTTATTTTTTCCTGACATGTCGTGTTTGCCATGGGGTGTGGCCATACGGCCCCGGCGGTCTACTTAACAAATTCTGTGAAAAAACGGCCACGGTCAACGACGAGGAAACTGTGCAAAAGTAATCGTGTGACCGTGATTATGACACATCATACTCAAACAAAGTCATAGGAAACTCCGATTTCTGTTTTGAGTTTCTTGTGCGTTACAGTGTACTAAACAATACGCTACAGTGGGAAAGAGTGTGTGCCGGTTTTACCGCGACTAAAGTATTTTTAATTGTCGGCATCCAGAGGCCAACAAACGGGGCGCAGCCTTCCCCCCTGGTTGTGACTCAGCTCTTTCCTCCAGACAAATAAAGGTAAAGCCTTGGGACTCAGGGGGGTAATCGTGAACAAATTGTGCAATGGGTAAATACCCTAACGGGGGGTCCGGGGGCAGCGTCCCCGATGGGTGACTTCAACGGGGGGCGGGGTGTCGGGGGCGGAACCCCTGATAGGTAAATACCTCAACGGGGCATTTATCGTGTAATAAACTAGTAAACCGCAAAATACTATTTAGAACCTAGCTGCTACCATGGTTATATATAAGAAAAATAACCTCCCCCTTTTACGCTTCAGACAAAATTTCATTATTGCATACAAAAGGGACAAAAACTGTAGCTTGGTCATCTGGTACCCAATGAAAAAATATCAAATCCTCTTTTTGAAATTTGTTACCACACAGGTTGCACACCGAACTTATCTTAGAATGCCGGATCACAGTTGCCGGCCGTGTCTCTACCTCGTGGACGTCTCCCAGGCTAATGACCGTTTTGGGGGTTCCGAATAGCCAAACGAGCGGGCGTCTTGCTGGGTATTCGTTACATCTCATATTAACACAAAGGAAGCATCGAGACAGAGAAAACTACCCCATTTCGTCACTTATTAGCATTATTCATATCATTATGTAATGAGCACTAGGACACGAAGTAAGAATGACCCAAAAATTCGTCTGTGACCACCCTTTTTATACCTCACTTACTTGGTCTTTACCCATATGTTACTTATGTATACCTCATTTAATTAGTTTTTAGCTGGTAAGATAATTAGTGCTTAAATAATTATTTAGAAAGATGATATTTGATTTTCTTAGAAAGATAAAACTTTACTTTACTATTTTTGTATCAGGTGCTATATATGTTTATATTATTACACTAAGATGGGTGGGTGCTTCACGTGCATGGTGATGTGAAGCGATGGTGTGGTAGCCTAGATAGTGTTAAGTGCTTGCATGCCTTCTCGCTTGCAGCTTCCACCCTGGTAGCCCAGTGCGAAAAAGGGAGCAAACTTTAGCATAAGTCTCCCCTGCCAGGTCACAGCCTCTCCATCATTAAGACTTCTGCAGTGCCTCCTCGTGGCCACCCATGGGAACGGGTACCTTTCGGTCCCCGGCTAAATCTGTGGGGGATTCGGAGCAGCAGGAGGGGCCCCCGAGGTACGGAGTTATGGCCCACCGGCGTGTGGACACGCTCTGGCTTTGTACCAACTCCTGCCCCCTAGCCACCCTGGGGTAATGGGGCGGCTCGGGGGAGGTGGGCCTTGCCAGTCCTCCTCCCCCCAGAATGACCCTCTGGCAACGTCTCTCATAAATGGAAATGCTGGGGGGAGGGGTGTTTTCCCTCCCACCAGCAATTTAAGGCGGGCTGGGGTCCCGCTGGGAGGGCAAATGTCGGGGTGCAGGATTGGAACGAGAGTTACTCGTCCCGCCTGCGCCCCGGCAGGCCCCAAAACCCACCATGAAGCTTGGGGGGGAAAGCCCTCGGGAACCCCACAGGTGGGTAGGCAGTCCCACAGCCTGCCGACCCCCTTTATCTGGGGCTGTGTTGGCGGGGGCGGCAGAGGTGGCGTGCACCCGGAGTGACCACCTGAGGCTTAAGCTCAGGCGTGCTTTCCGGGTAGACGCTTGGAACATCCGGTCCTTGCGGCAGGATGAGCGGTTACCTCTGCTATCGCAGGAATTGAAGGGAATGGGAGTTGAGGTGGCTGCCCTCTCAGAGGTGAGAAGACCTGGTAGCGGCACGATCAGTGTGGGTGGTTACACCTACTACTGGTCGGGCCGCAGCGATGGTCATCACCTCCAGGGTGTAGCCATAGCCATCTCCAGTCGACTTCAGCCTGCGGTAGTCGAGGTGACACCGGTTGATGAGCGTATCATGGCATTGAGACTGAAGCATGCTTTTGGCTTCTTGTCTCTTATTGCTGTATACGCTCCTACCGATGTACATAAAACCGATGTGAAAGAGGCGTTCTACGCCAAACTCGCATCTGTGGGCAGACGATTGCCCCGGCGAGACATTCGCATTGTTCTGGACGAACTTCAAGCGGTATCCGGCTGTAAACCGAGCTGGTTTTACGGCCCCCCATGGCTCGGGAGTGATCCCAGCAGCGAGAATAGCTCCTTTTCTCCGGGACTTTGCTAGGTCCCAGAAAATGAGGATCTCTGGCTCCTGGTACCAGCGCTCCAACTCGCTCGCTGGACTTGGTACAGCGATAGGGTAATGTGGCCAAGGAGATCGACCACATTCTTGTTCAGCACGCGAGGAGGATCCTCCAGAACTGCAGGGTTTACTGGAGTGCTGAGTTCTGTGGCACCGACCATAGGCTGCTTGTGGCTACCCTGCGGGTCCACTTCAAAAAACTCCCCGTCCCTCCAGTGGCCACCCTAAGGTGTTTCACTTGGACGACTAAGGGAGGAGGAGTGTGCCCGTGGGTTTCCCCACGGCAGTCTCTGACCGTTCTCAGAAACCAGCAACCTGACGGATCCAGTTGCTCTGTGGGAGTCCTTCAAGCCCCTAACACTCGAAGCAGCTCAGGAGTCCATTGGCGTACCCCCAAGGAAAAGGGCAGAATACATCTCCCTGGAGACATTAGAGGCCACTGAAGTGTGTCGCAAGGCTCGGCTAAATGGGAATCAAGTCTTGCGTGGGTTCCATGGTGCGTAGGGCTGGGACACTGCTGAGAAGGGACAAGGAACATTTATTAGGAATCTTGCTGAGGAGTCGAAGGCCATTTCTTGGTAAATGACCTTCCCCCTGCCTCCCAAAGCCCTGAGAAAACTGAACCCTAAGCCCTCCTCACAGATGACTGCAGTCTGATCAGGGATGGACGGATCATCTCAGATCATGTTGGGGTTCGTGAACGTTGGGCTGAGTATTTTGAACAGTTGTACCAGGTGGACCCTCAACAGTTAGCTTGGATGAAAGCGATGTCTCAGTGCCTGTTGCCGGACCACCCATCAGCGAGGAACCTCCTACCCTAACAGAGGTTAGGCTGGCGATTTCCAAGCTGAAAAGGGGGAAAAAACTGCAGGCATTGTGATATCCCTGCTGAATTGCAAAAGGCGGGGGGGTGAACCTATGGCTCGGGGCTGCATACAGTCTGGACTGCCATTTGGCAGTCTGGTACCTTTCCCCCCTGACCTGCTGTTGGGCGGGGTCATCCCTCTCTGGCGGGGGAAAGGGGATCGATGGGACTGTAGCAACAAACGTGGCATTACACTGCTCAGCATCCCGGGCAAGGTTCTCGCTCACATTCTTCTGAAACGGATCCGCAACCCCCTACTGAGGCACCAGAGACCGGAGCAGTCTGGATTTACTCCTGGCAAGTCCACAATAGACCGTATACTAGCGCTTCAAGTAATTGTGGAACACCGTCGTGAGTCTGGTTGTGGGTTGCTTGCAGCCTACATCGACACCAAGAAGGCGTTTGACTCGGTGCATCGGGAATCGGTATGGGAGATCCTGAGGCTCAGGGAAAAATTCCGACACAAAATTATTGGCCTGATAGAAAAGCCTCTATATGGTACTGAAAGGTGAAAAGTGTGGTGGGGGTATGTCGAACTTCTTCCCTGTTAATTCAGGGATGAGGCAAGGCTGTGTCCTTGCACCCACACTTTCAACATTGTAGGGACGGGATAATGGCAGAGCTACTAGCCAAAGCAGTGCGGAGCCACACTAGGCAACATTAAGGTCTCGGACCTGACTTTGCCGACGATGTTGCCATCCTATCTGAGTCCTTGGAGTCACTTGGGGCTCTTGATGCATTTAGCAATGAGGCGAAGCCCCTAGGCCTAGAGGTCTCCTGGACCAAGCCCAAAGTTTCAGGACTTTGGGGGCCTGTTAGGGGAACTGTTCAAGTCGATCCATGCTTGCGGCGAGGACGTTGAAGTCACAAAAAAGTTTTAATACCTTGGTAGCGTAGTCCATATCTCTGGGTTGTCAGACCAGGAAGTCAGTAGACGGATGGTCTGGCAACAGGAGCCATGAACTCGATCAACAAGAGCGTTTGGAGATGTGGGTAACCTATGCAGAAGGACCAAGCTGCGTGTCTTCAAGGCCTTGATACTTCCAGTTTTGCCTCTATGGAAGCGAAACCTGGACGCTATCCAGTGCCTTGGAGTCTCGCCTTCATCCCTTTTTGTAACAAGTCCCTTCGCCGGATCATGGGTACAGTTGGGAGGACCACGTGTCCAACCCGGGGGTTACACCGGAGACTGGCATGGGACCTGTTACTTGCATAATCCGGGATCGCCAACTCAGGCTATATGGCCACTGATCGCCTCCCTATGGACGACCCTGCCCATCAGGTTGTCTCTCTGCGAGACAACCCCGGGTGGAGGAGACCTGTGGGACGTCTAGGAGATCATGGCTTGGGGAGCTCGGGCGAGACCTGTCACGAGGAACAGAGATGGGCCGTGTGCCTTTCCTGGAGACTCGCCTCGAGGGACCTCGTGGCTGGAAGCGAAGGGTGGATGCGGCCATGCGCCCCCGTCGGCGTTAGCCCCTTGATGATGATGATGATGATAAGATAAGGAAACAGTGTAAATATGCGAGTCTACCCTACAAAGTTCAGTTTTCTTTGTTTCCCCCATAATGCATTCTCTTTAATTAGAGGGTACGCAGTTATATTTCACTGTTGCTTATTATATTAATGTTCAATAATGGATATTTTAATGAAGAAACCTATATGTATTCATTTTGTTCTGGGGAAAATTTATATAAGTTCTGGTATCATGCATATATGATTAAGACGAAACAATATGCTTGTAATATATGTGACCTGAGTAGATGTTAAAATGTTAAGAATATACAGTGTTAAACCCTGATATTATAGTCATAACCAAAGAGAGAGAGAGAACAGAGACAAGTGCCTGGTAAATGCCGAAGAGGTTAGTAAAATTCTTTAAATACCAGAAGCAAGAAAGAACCCTTTTAGCTGTACTAATATCAATAATAAAATTATAAAATACTATAGATCTGATTACAGAACAAAAACAAAGTAATCATTTGAGAACAAAATTTTAAAAAACCCTGGTAAATAGAATATCTTCTTCACAGCTAGTGGCTGACACGTGGCACTTGGATATCATTCAGATGTTTCTCTGTTATTATTGAGGATTTAAAACCCATTCAAGGAGTAAATGTTATTGAAGTTTATAATAGAATAATACTATCTATGCTAAAATGAGGGTTTCATAAATATAATATAATGTATAAATATAAAACTACTCAGATCGTATATAATGGCATGAACATATGCAATTTGTTTGCTTGTCAAAAGTAGTTATGTTCCTACAAGAAATTAGTTATATTAAACCTTTTATTGTTTTATCATTCCTAAAATAGAACCATTGTTTCTTTTTTTTAGGAATAGGTTTTTGTGTTTTCGTTTTCCTGTTATTGTTGTGTTTGCTTCATGAGAAGTCCTTGGAGAGATCCACCAGATTGTAAAGCAGATGCCATCCTTAGGAATCCTTTGAACTGATACCCGGGGAAAAATGAAGGAATTTGAGGAAAGTCTGTACAGACAAAAGGGTTCAAGAAGGAAGACATAAGAGAAGGACAGTTATAAATACACACATTAGTGGAGAAGTGGACCCCTGTGTCAATGAATTTTTTTTTTTGTTGAACAAGTTAATGATTTATAATTCAATATATCAAGAAATGTAAGATTATCAATTGTTTAATATTACCCTTCTCTCAGTTACCTCTAAGACTGAAATTAGATCATCAGTAACCCTCTTATGATTATATTTTTATAGTGTGGGTTTATCAAGAGTTGACTCAGGTAATGATACAGGAGAGCTCACACTTGACGTTAAATTTAAAAGTGCCCCCTCTAGATAAAGCCCGAGTGATTTCCCAGTAGAAAGGGAAATAGGGCTTTGACCATAGAGAGGAAGGAGTGGGCGCATACAATTAGCTTTACCAATACAAAAAACACTGTATTTCATTTCGTTGGGGGGGGGTCTTACAGAGAAGTGACATCATTCGTTTTGTTGTCAAAAAGCCTGTAACAAGTCCCTGTTAATAATGAATTCATAAGTAATCATATTTGTGCAATTTTATTATAAAGTTCATGATGTTTAGACAGAAAAATCACTTTTGATAAAACGATAGACGATGGGCACACATTCACATCTTTTTTGTGGTTTCGTATGTATAGCATTGTTATAGCTGTTGCCGCTGATGCCATAATAAGGAAATTAAATCTGGCACTAATTATGTACAAATGTCAATAGTATGGTATTGGCTATACAGTCTATTCAAAAGGAGTAATCAGCTAAACAAAAATTCTCCGGTAATGTTCCACTCACTCAAATTAGTGACGTCATCGGCAAAGTAAACGTCTGTTGTCTAAACAGACTTACAAGAGATACATCGTCCAACGTTTAGAGATTAGCGTTGTGATAAAAGTACCCCCTTGATTAAGGGTAAGATAATTCCTTCAAGTTGTCAGATTTAATCCCTTGGTTAATATTCCTTTCATTTCGTACTTCCGATACCATATTTTCCTCATTCCTAGCATTATCAAG
>NC_051386.1:11464058-11471558 GCF_015228065.2 Penaeus monodon | reverse complement strand
GTTACTGATGATCAATTCAGTCTTAGAGGTAAACTGAGAGAAGGGTAATATAAACAATTGAAATCTTACATTTCTTGATATATTGAATTATAAATCATTAAACTTGTTCAAACTAAAAAAAAATTCATTGACACAGAGGTCCACTTCTCCACTAATGTGTGTAGTATAACTGTCCTTCTCTTATGTCTTCCTTCTTGAATCCTTTGTCTGTAAGACTTTCCTAAAATTTCCTTCATTTCTTCCCTGTATCAGTCAAAGGATTCCTAAGGATGGATCTGCTTTACAATCTGGTGGATCTCTCCAAGGACTTCTCATGAAGCAAACACAACAAAAAACAGGAAAACGAAAACACAAAAACCTATTCCTAAAAAAAAAAAAACAAGGTTCTATTTTAGGAAGATAAAACAATAAAAGGTTTAATATAACTAATTTCTTGTAGGAACATAACTACTTTTGACAAGCAAACAAATTGCATATGTTCATGCCATTATATACGATCTGAGTAGTTTTATATTTATACATTATATTATATTTATGAAACCCTCATTTTAGCATAGATAGTATTATTCTATTATAAACTTCAATAACATTTACTCCTTGAATGGGTTTTAAATCCTCAATAATAACAGAGAAACATCTGAATGATATCCAAGTGCCACGTGTCAGCCACTAGCTGTGAAGAAGATATTCTATTTACCATGGTTTTCAAATTTGTTCTCAAATGATTACTTTGTTATTGTTCTGTAATCAGATCTATAGTATTTTATAATTTATTATTGAATTAGTAAAAGCTGAAGGTTCTTTTTTGGCTTCTGGTTTTTAAAAAGAATTTTACTAACCTCTTTCGGGCTTTTACCAGGCACTTGTCTCTGTTCTCTCTCTCTTTGGTTGACTATAATATCAGGGTTTAACACTGTATATTCTTAACATTTAACATCTATCAGGTCACATATATTCCCAAGCATATTGTTTCGTCTTAATCATATATGCATGATACCAGAACTTATATGAATTTCTCCAGAAACAAAATGAATACATATAGGTTTCTTCATTAAAATATCCATTATTGAACATTAATATAATAAGCAACAGTGAAATATAACTGCGTACCCTCTAATTAAAGAGAATGCATTATGGGGGAAACAAAGAAAACTGAACTTTGTAGGGTAGACTCGCATATTTACACTGTTTCCTTATCTTATCATCATCATCATCATCAAGGGGCTAACGCCGACGGGGGCGCATGGCCGCATCCACCCTTCGCTTCCAGCCACGAGGATCCCTCGAGGCGAGTCTCCAGGCAGGCACACGGCCCATCTCTAGTTCCTCGTGACAGGTCTCGTCGAGCTGCCCAAGCCATGATCTCCTAGGACGTCCCACAGGTCTCCTCCACCCGGGGTTTGTCTCGCAGAGAGACAACTGATGGCGGGGTTTCGTCCATAGGGAGGCGAGTAGGTGGCCATATAGCCTGAGTTGGCGACCCCGGATTATGCAAGTAACAGGTCCATCCCAGTCTCACGGTGTAACCCCCGGGTTTGGACACGTGGTCCTGCCAACTGTACCCCATGATCCGGCGAAGGGACTTGTTACAAAAGGCATGAAGGCGAGACTCCAAGGCACTGGATAGCGTCCAGGTTTCGCTTCCATAGAGCAAAACTGGAAGTATCAAGGCCTTGAAGACACGCAGCTTGGTCCTTCTGCATAGGTACCGACATCTCCAAACGCTTTGTGATCGAGTTCATGGCTCCTGTTGCCAGACCAATCCTTTCTACTGACTTCCTGGTCTGAAACCCCAGAGATATGGACTACGCTACCAAGGTATGTAAAACTTTCTGTGACTTCAACGTCCTCGCCGCAAGCATGGATCGATGAACAGGTTCCCCTAAAGGCCCCCAAAGTCCTGATCTTGGTCTTGGTCAGGAGACCTCTAGGCCTAGGGGCTTCGCCTCATGCTAAATGCATCAAGAGCCGCCACAAGTGACTCCAAGGACTCAGATAGGATGGAAAACATCGTCGGCAAAGTCAAGGTCCGAGCCCTTAATGTTGCCTAGTGTGGCTCCGCACTGACTTTGGCTAGTAGCTTGCCCATTATCCAGTCCATACAAGTGTTGAAAAATGTGGGTGCAAGGACAAAAGCCTTGCCTCATCCCTGAATTAACAGGGGAAAAAGTTCGACATACCCCCCCCACACTTTACAGCACTTTCAGTACCAGTATAGAGGCTTGCTATCAGGCCAATAATCGTGTCGGAATTTTCCCCGAGCCTCAGGATCTCCCATAGCGATTCCCGATTTCACCGAGTCAAAGCCTTCTTGAGGTCGATGTAGGCTGCAAGCAACCCACGACCAAACTCACGATGGTGTTCTACAATTTCTTGAAGCGCTAATATTCGGGTCCATTGTGGGCTTTTCCAGGAGTAAATCAGACTGCTCCGGTCTTGGGGCCTCAGTAGGTGGTGCGGATCCGTTTAGAAGAATGTGAGCGAGAACCTTGCCTGGTATGCTGAGCAGGTAATGCCACGGTAGTTGCTACAGTCCCATCGTCCCTTTTCCCCCTTTCCCGAGAGGGATGACCCCGCCCCTCAGCAGGTCAGGGGGGAATGGGGACCAGAAATGCCAAATGGCAGGCAGGACTGTATGCAGGCCCGACCATAGTTCACCCCAGCCTTTGCAAATTCAGCAGGGATATCACATATGCCTGCAGTTTTCCCACTTTTCAGCTTGGAAATCGCCAGCCTAACCTCTGTTAGGGTAGGAGGTTCCCGCTGATGGGTGGGTCCGGCACAGGCCCCTGAGACATCGCTTTTATCCAAGCTAACTGTTGGAGGGTCCACCTGGTAGAACTGTTCAAAATACTCAGCCCAACGTTCACGAACCCCAACATGATCTGAGATGATCCGTCCATCCGTGATCAGACTGCAGTCATCGGTGAGGAGGGCTTAGGTTCCGTTTCTCAGGGCTTGGTAGGCAGGGCGAAGGTCATTTACCAAGAAATGGCCTTCGACCTCCCCAGCAAGATTCCTGATGAACTGTTCCTTGTCCCTTCTCAGCAGTGTCGAGCCTACGCACCAAAGGAACGACGCAAGACTTGATTCCCATTCAGCCGAGCCTTGCGACCACTTCAGTGGCCTCTAATGTCTCCCGGGAGATGGTATTTGCTTGTCCTTGGGCGTACGCCAATGGACTCCCGAGCTGCTTCGAGTGTTAGGGCTTGAAGGACTCCCACAGAGCAATGGATCCGTCAGGGTTTCGGTTTCTGAGAATCGGTCAGAGACTGCCGTGGCGAACCACGGGCACACTCCTCCTCCCTTAGTCTGTCCAAGTGAAACACCTTGGGGTGGCCCATGGAGGGACGGGGAGTTTGAAGTGGACCCGCAGGGTAGCCCAAGCAGCTATGGTCGGTGCCACAGAATCAGCACTCCAAATAAACCCTGCAGTTCTGGAGGATCCCCCATCGCTGCTGACAAGAATGTGGTCGATTCCTTGGCCACATTACCCGTATCGCTGTACCCAAATCCAGCGATGCGAGTTGGAGCGCTGGTACCAGGAGCCAAAAGATCCTCATTTCTGGGACCTAGCAAAGTCCCGGAGAAGGAGGCTATTCTCGCTGCTGGGATCAGCTCCCGAGCCATGGGGGCCGTAGCCAGCTCGGTCACAGCCGGGGTACCGCATTGAAGTCGTCCAGAACAATGCGAATGTCTCGCCCGGGGGCAATCGTCTGCCACAAAATGCGAGTTTGGCGTAGAACGCCTCTTTCACATCGGTTTTATGTACATCGGGAGGAGCTTTTACAGCAATAAGAGACAAGAAGCCAAAAGCATGCTTCAGTCTCAATGCCATGATACGCTCATCAAAACCGGTGTCACCTCGACTACGCAGGCTGAAGTCGATGGAGAGGCTATGGCTACACCCTGGAGGTGATGACCATCGCTGCGGCCCGACCAGTAGTAGGTGTAACCACCCACACTGATCGTGCCGCTACCAGGTCTTCTCACCTCTGAGAGGGCAGCCACCTCAACTCCCATTCCCTTCAATTCCGGGGATAGCAGAGGTAACCGCTCACCTGCCGCAGGACCGGATGTCCAAGCGTCTACCCGGAAAAGCACGCCTGAGCTTAAGCCTCAGGTGGTCACTCCGGGTGCACGCCACCTCTGCCGCCCCCGCCAACACAGCCCCAGATAAAGGGGGTCGGCAGGCTGTGGGACTGCCTACCCACCTGTGGGGTTCCCGAGGGCTTTCCCCCACAAACTTCATGGTGGGTTGGCGCCTGCCGGGGCGCAGGAGGGACGAGTAAACTCTCGTTCCAATCCTGCACCCCGACATTTGCCCTCCCAGCGGGACCCACAGCCCGCCTTACTTGCTGGGTGGGAGGGACAACACTCTCCCCCCAGCATTTCCATTTATGAGAGACGTTCCCAGAGGGTCATTCTGGGGGGAGGAGGACTGGCAAGGCCCACCTCCCCCGAGACGCCCCATTACCCCAGGGTGGCTGGGGGCAGGAGTTGGTACGAAGCCAGAGCGTGTCCACACGCCGGTGGGCCATAACTCCGTACCTCTGGGGCCTCCTGCTGCCCCGAGATCCCCCACAGATTTAGCCTGGGACGCAAGGTACCCAGTTACCCATGGGTGCCACGGGGAGGCACTGCAGAAGTCTTAATGAGGAGAGGCTGTGACCTGCAGGGGAGACTTATGGCTGAAGCTGCTCCCTTTTTCGCACTGGGCTAGCCAGGGGTGGAAGCTGAAGCGAAAAGGCATGCAAGAAACTTAACACATCTAGGCTACCACCCCATCGCTCACATCACCATCCCACGTGAAGCCCCCACCCATCTTAGTGTAATAATATAAACATATATAGCACCTGATACAAAAATAGTAAAGTAAAGTTTTATCTTTCTAAGAAAATCAAATATCATCTTTCTAAATAATTATTTAAGCACTAATTATCTTACCAGCTAAAAAATAAATTAAATGGGGATACAAAAGTAACATATGGGTAAAGGACCAAGTAAGTGAGGTATACAAAGGGTGGTCACAGACGAATTTTTGGGTCATTCTTACTTCGTGTCCTAGTGCTCATTACATAATGATAGAATAATGTAATAAGGACGAAAAAGGGGTAGTTTTTTCTGTCTCGAGCTTCCTTGTGTTAATTGAGATGTTTAAAGATACCCAGCAAGACGCCCGCTCGTTTTGGCTATTTGGAACCCCAAAACGGTCATTAGCCCGGGAGACGTCCCCGAGGTAGAGACACGGCCCGGGAACTGTGATCCGGCATTCTAAGATAAGTTCGGTGTGCAAAACCCGTGTGGTAACATTTCAAAATGAGGATTTGATATTTTTTTATGGATACCAAGAGACCAAAACTACAGTTTTGTTTCTGTATGCAAATAATGAAATTTTGTCTGAAGCGTAAACGGGGGAGGTTATTTTTCTTATATATAAACCATGGTAGCAGCCTAGGTTTCTAAATATGTATTTCGCGTTTACTAGTTTATTACACGATAAATGCCCCGTTGAGGTATTTACCTATCAGGGGTTCCGCCCCCGACACCCGCCCCCCGTTGAAGTCACCCATCGGGGGCGCTTTCCCGGACCCCCGTTAGGGATTTACCATTTTTTCCCCAATTTGTTTACGATTACCCCCTGAGTCCCAAGGCTTTACCTTTATTTGTCTGGAGGAAAGAGCTGAGTCACAACCAGGAGGGAAGGCTGCGTCCGTTTGTTGGCCTCTGGATGCCGACAATTAAAAATACTTTAGTCGCGGTAAAACCGGCACACACTCTTTACACTGTAGCGTATTGTTTAGTACACTGTAACGCACAAGAAACTCAAAACAGAAATCGGAGTTTCCTATGACTTTGTTTGAGTATGATGTGTCATAATCACGGTCACACGATTACTTTGCACAGTTTCCTCGTCGTTGACCGTGGCCGTGTTTCACAGAAGTGTTAAGTAGACCGCCGGGCCGTATGGCCACACCCCATGGCAAACACGACATGTCAGGAAAAAATAACGCCATGTAGATACATAGAAAAGTTAACATTGTAATGGGAAACTCAAAATTATATGGGTGAAATGTATATAATAAGGACTAACCTACAAAGATTTGAAATCTGAATAGTGTATCATTGATATGTATATGTACAGACAACAAACTAATGTGTCTATACGCATATATGAACACACGCGCTGTTGTTCTTGATGTTTGTGGAGTTAGAAAATAATCGCAAATTTCTAGCTTTGATATTTCCGTTACCAGAGGTGATCGCTTATTTTATTTTCATGTATAGATCTTATTGTTTTGCTCTTCATGCTATTACTAACCATTTTTGCTTCTCCGATATACACATTTATAAAGATTTTTCCCAGCCGGATTAAGGTCTTTATATTCACACTTGAGTATAGTTACGAGTGACTCGGCTTCCTTGACAAACAAAGGAGGCTCGCTTACCTTACACTTTCGTCTCATTCAATTTCTTTCTCTAGAGAGACTATCGTTTAAACAAGGTACCCATGGTTTAGCTTGGATTAAAGAATCTCATCAATAAATTTACATGTCATTGCATTTACCCCGGGGTCTTTACCCCGAAATTAATTCAATCATCAAATCAATTTTCTTGCTTCACCATCTTGCATAGTTTTCACTCACCCTAGTAATAGGGCCTGAGGTTTCAAAACAAACATTCCAACACCTGTAGGTGTCAGTCTGCCCATGTCATGTAGCATGGACAGTACCTCAGCCCCCTGCTAAATGTGACCTCCCAATGGCGGCTGCCTCCCACAACCCCCGCCCATATAAACAAAGAATCCTCAAGGTATTCACACCAGGTTTGAGCGCCGGGCAGACTCGGTGTCGGTCGTGCGCTCTACCCTGCAGTGAATAAGTGGGAGGATTCTTTGTTTCCATTGCGCGGGTTGTCGTTGGGTGGGGGGGGGGGGTACTTGGATAGTGAGATGAGAGGGAAAGGGTAAGTATAGCCTATCAATTTTTCCTCGTCTGGGTTTTCTTGGGAATTCAATGGGTAACTATACATTTATATAAAAAGATATTGCAGAAGTTTTGGCCCCCGGTGTTTAATATCAGTGACCATTCGTTTCAAAAATGTTGTTTCTCTTACAGATATACGGTGCATAAAGACAATTTGGAATAACTGCTAAACACTGAGGACATGCGTCTGTTAAGTTTGAGAAAAAGAGGGCACGAGAAAAGTTGACGTACGGACAGAAAACGCATGCACGCAGACACACACATATATGTGTGTGTGTGTGTGTATTATATATATTATATATATAATTATATATATATATATATTTTTTACGGTAGGTTCATGTTTGAGCCGCCGTGTCACAGCATGATATTTAATTGTAGTTTTCATGTTGTGATGCTCTTGGAGTGAGTAGGTGGGAGGGTCCCCCGTCCTTTCCAGGAGAGTGCCGCTGTTACCCTTTAGATAATCATTCTCTCGATTTATCCGGGCTTGGAACCAGCACGACTGGGCTGG
>NC_051386.1:11442633-11461458 GCF_015228065.2 Penaeus monodon | reverse complement strand
GGGATATGTAATTGTCCTTTGGGGAGATCAATGTTTTGGTAGGGGCCCTGTTTCATCTCGTCGAATTCTCTGCAAAATTTTCCCGAATCTTCATCCCACTTGTTCAAAATTTTCATTCAAAGAGTCCCCTTGTTTGTGCTAATCTGGGTGCAACAGCGTAGGGACCCATTGAGCGGAAAGCTTTCTTAGCCCCAACTCTCCACCAGAATGGGTAAAGAACCCACAGAGATATTGAGTGTGTCCCTACTTGTTCAGGGGTTATTTGTCTATCCAATCATGTCGCGAAAAGTATTAATTTTTTCCTCACAAACTGATGTGAGGGCCTGCCTCTGCAGGGCTTATATCTAATTTTGTTTCTTCCCACTTCTAAACCAACTTATCCATTGTAGCTTGTTGATTTCTTTGGGCATTGTCACCTTCTTAATCAACTCGGTTCAGTGAGTTAAACACCTTTGCCATGGCGGTGACTTCTCGCCTTGAGAAGTCAAACTTTCAAGGCAATATGTCGTTTCTCGCCGTGAGATCTAGCTCAACCCAGCAGTAGGAGCGCATGCATTTTTACGACTGCCGTGACAAGAAGTTAAACTCGGGTTCATGCTCGAACCACTTCATTCATCGCGGCAGTCCTCCGTGTATTATGTATATGTATATATAATATATATAATATATTCAATATATAAAATATATATATAATATATATACATATATATATAAATAAAATGCTTATATTTATGTATGCTGTATGTGTATGTATATTTATGTTTATATTATGTATATAGTAATGTGTTATTTATGTTTATTTATGTATATGTTATAAAATTTTATATATGTAAATATACATTATGTAATAATACATAATAAAATATATATATATATATATATATATATATATATATATATATATTTATATATATGTATATACATGTATATGTATATGACATTATATATATTGTGTATATATGGTGTGTTTTGTGTATGCGTGGATATTATGTAACATAAATGTACACATATATGTTATATGTGTATATATATATTTTTTTCAACGGTAGGTTCATGTTTGAGCCCCCGTGGTCACAGCATGTTTACTTAATTGTAGTTTTCATGTATGATGCTCTTGGAGTGAGTACGTGGTAGGGTCCCCAGTTCCTTTCCACGGAGAGTGCTGGTGGTAATTTTAGGTAATCATTCTCTCTATTTATCCGGGCTTTGGACCAGCACTGACTTGGGCTGGCTTTGGGCCCCCCAGTGGCTAGGTAGGCAATCGAGGTGAAGTTCCTTGCCCAAGGGAACAACGTGCCGGTCGGTGACTCGAACCCTCGAACTCAGACTGCCGTCGTGCCAGTCTTGAGTCCGATGCTCTAACCACTGTGATTAGACTGGATGCTTATCGTAGACACCGTCAGCGTTTCAGAAGGTTCGCTGGAAGCTCCGTCAGAAGGCCACATGTCAGAGATGTGAACGTACAGCGGCGTCAACGTGTCGTCAGCGATATCACGAAGTTATTGTTAGTGAAGTCAGTCACGGTAAATGGCGACGGTGACTTCCGGTAGCATGAACATAACCGGAAAGGGGTCCCTGGCATTCTGCACCCTCTTAGCGTAGACAAGATTAGTGATCGCTGGATCTGACTTGGTATGTCATGATGCGCGATACTCGTCTCCTGTACTACACTTGGCATGCTTTTCATTGCAGGCTTTTCATTTATGTAGATTTCCAGATCTCTATATGAGTGGTTGAATGTATTTTAATACTAATGTGTTATTATGTATAAAAATACATTAGATTATCTCGTCTTTTCTAAAACTAATTAGAATACATAAAATTATATATATATTTTATATATATAAATTTATATAGAATAATGTATTATTAATTTTAAAAATATTTTATAATATTTTATTTATTTTTATGTAACAAAAATTTTAAACTAAGTATATTGTGTATTTATATTTTTTTTTCAATGGTTAGTGTTAGGGTTACAAAAATCAAACAAAAAACCCAATTCCCCAAAACACCCACAGCCCCCCACACTTTTTAAAATTTTTAAAAGAATATTTTTATTTTATTTAAAATATTTGGTTGAAGGTGGTGGTGGTGGGTGGGGTTTTGGGGGGGAATTCCTCAATAAAAATAAGGTGTAAGTCTTATATATTAAATTATAATTTATTAAAACTCACTTAAATTATAATGAAAACCCACACAGAAACACACCCAACCCAACACACAATTTATTTTATTTTTTTTATAAAAATATTTAAAAAATAAGGAAGGGTTGGTGTGTTTTGGGTGGGTTGGTGATGTTTGGTTGTGGGGTTGTTGATTGGTATGTTCTGTACAAAAACTTGGAAATTTTTCATTTAAAAAACCCTTTTCGATTTTAATATAATACTTTATATTAATTATTTAATTATTTAATTATAAGGGTAATATTATATATCTTAATATTACCTATATATTATTTATCTAAAAATTTATAAAATATTATATATTAATATATAATATATATGGTATAGATAATAAAATAGGATAAAATAGTAGATTGTAATATTTAAATATTTTTACACATTAGTATTACAATCTTTAAACCCCACCATATGGGGGATCTAAAAGTCATTACTAGTTAAAACTAAAAAAGGGCCCCTTTGAAATTTGAAAAAGATCCCAAGTGTATACAGGGAGAGATTTATCCCCGCAGTCACTGAATACCCCAAAGGGTTCAGTTTCCGGGGACGACAGCTAAATCTTGTCTACGCTAAAGGGGGTTTTGCAGAATGCCGGGAGCCCCCCGGTATGTTCTGCTCCCGGGGAAGTCCCCCGGGCCCCAAATTTTACCGGACTGCTTCACAAAAAACCTAACTTCGTGATATCGCTGACGCCCAGGGTTGACGCCGCGTACTTCACATCTCTGACATGGGGCCCTTTACGGAGTTCCGCAAACCCTTTGACAACGCTGACGGGTCTACGATAAGATCCTTTCTAATCACTTTGGTTAGAGATGGTCAAGACGGGGGACAACGGAAAGTCTGATTTTCCGAGGGTTCGAGTCACCCCCCAAACGTTTTTTCCCTTGGGGAAAGGAATTTTCACCTGATTGCCTCCCTAGCCCTGGGGGGGCCCAACCCGCCCAAGTCATGCTGGCCCAAAAAGGGAAAAAAAATAGGGAATGATTCCCAAAAATTTAACCCCCAAAAGCACTCTGGGAAAAGGGAAACGGGGGCCCCTCCCACGTACTCACTCCAAGACCCATACTACATAAAAACTACAATTAATTATCATGCTGTGCCCCACGGGGGAAAAAACATGAACCTACCTTTGAAAAAAAATATATATTCCCCATTTACATATTTTTTTCATTTAATTTAATAGTTTCCAAAGCTACACATCCCAACATTATACACAAAAATTTTTACATGTCATATACAAAAATGTATATACAATATAAAATTTAATTTTATAAAATTTTAATATAAAACTATATTTTATAATAAATAGTTTTAAAACAAAAGGGATATTTCCTATTATATTTTTTAACTTAAAAATTTAAACAAAAATATACACTTTAAATATATATAAATAAACAAAAATATACAACACTTTACATCCTACAAAAAATTATAAAGTTTTTATTTATATATATTTTTGTATTTTAATAATATTTTATATATATTATATTATATATATATATATATATAAAACATATACTATAAAACACGGCGGACTGCCCGGGGAGGGATGAAGTGGTTCGACCCGGGGGGAACCCCGATTTCAATTTCGTCACCGGAAATTCGAAAAAATGAAATGCGCCCTATTTGCGGGGTTTGAGTGATTCACGGCGGGGGGAAAAAACCGCATATCCCTTGAAAAGTTTGACTTTTCAAGGCGAGAAGTCCCCGCCATGGAAAAGGTTTAACTCCTGAACCGAGGTTGATTAAAAAAGGTGAAAAGCCCAAAAAAATCAACAAGCAAAATGGATAATTTGGGTTCAGAAGTGAAGAAAAAAAAATTTAGTAAACCCCTGCAGGGGCAGGCCATCAACATCATTTGGAGGAAAACATTAAAAATTTTGGGGGCGCATGTTTGGGAAGACAAATAACCACTGAATCAGAAATGGACCCACTAAATATCTCTGTGGGTTCTTAACACAATTCTGGTGGGATTTTGGGGCTAAAAAAAAGTTCCCGCTAAAGGGGCCCCTACGCTTTTGCCCCAAAAGGCAGCAAAAAGGGTAGCTTTTGAATAAAAAATTTTGAAAAAAGTGGGGAAGATTCTGAAACTTTTCTGCAGAAAAATTTTGACGAGAAAGGGGGGCTCTACCAGCATGATCTAAAGGAAAAAATTTAAATTTAAAACCCGGGGGCTGCCCAGGGGTTTAAATTTGGACTGTCATAAAAATTTTGGCATTTCAAGAGGAAAGGTCAGGGCCCATGTCTTCTGGGATACAGAGGTGTTTGGGGGCGGGTTTAAATTTTCTTCGAAAAAAGGGGAAAACAATTACATCGCAAATTAAATACTTTGAAAAAAACTTAAGCAAATCTCAAAAAAATTTCCCCGGGAAAAAGGGAAATCCCTTTTGTTCTGTCCCCCTAAACACTGAAACCTGCTCAGGGGCGCCCCGCGACGGGGGAATTTCGTTTGGGAAAAACCCCCGACTTTCACCTTACCGACGATTAGTCCCATACACTTTTGTTTCCAAATTTTTTTAAAGAAAATTAAAAGGCCCAAAAATTTTCTGTGGGTTTAAAGATTTTAAAAAAGAGCTGCTCTGAAGGGTTTAGATCACATGCCCCTCATTTTACTCGGGAACGTAAAAAGCTGGTATCAATGTTTGCAGAAGTTTTTTAACCTTAACGAAGGATATTTTGAAAAATAAACATCAAAACCTGAAACTTTTTCTCATATTTTCCCTTTTTTTTCCACGAATTTTTTTTAAAAGGCCCCCGGTACACCACAAAAACACACATATTTATACATAAAATTAATACATACTTGTATGTGTTGTGTGGTTCCAGGGGCTTCAAATATATATAATTTATTATATAAAAAATTTATCCATATTTATTACTATATATTTTATATATATGTATTATATATGTATAAAAATTTTTAATAATAATATTAACTTTAAAATATTTTAATATATATATATTTATTATATATATATAATTATATATACATAGATGTTATGTGTATGGATTTCCCCCCCGATGGCCCAGGGGGTTAGAGCCCGGACCCCAAATCTCATGGCCCCCAAAAAGGGTTTTTCCCACCTTTTCGCGGCGGGGCGAAAAAATGCTTGCGCTCACGCTCGTTTGGGACTCAATCTAACGGCGGGGGGGGGGAAAACGACATATCGAATTGAAAGCCCCAAAATGCAAGTGCCGTAGGGGAAGCCCGCCCGTGACACAATTTTACACCCGAACCGGGGGTTTTTTCCGGAAAGAGTGAACTCCCAAAATTTCCCTTTTCAAAAAATGAATTAAAAAGGGGCCCAAAATTTTCCGAAGGGGAAAAAAGGGCCCGTTGAAAAAAAAAATGGGGGTGAGTATTACAAAACCATGCCAAAAATACATGGGATATTTTTGTTGATTACAATTACAACCCGGGACCTTAAGGGGTTTAAGGGTTTGTGCCCCTTTTTAAAATTTTAAAAATATTAGAGGGAAACATTCTCGTTTGCACCTTTAAAAAGTTTGGATAGAAATAAAGTAAAGAAAAATGTAATCTTCATGAGATTGCTTTAAAAATTTGGTTTCCCCCAAAATCTCGGCCTCTCTCTCATGACTCTGAACATTCAGTTTCATCAAAAACGGGAAAATTTTTGATAGAAGAAATTTAAATTAAAAATATTTTTTATAGTATATTATATATAAAAATTAATATATATATATATATATATGTTTTGGGGTGTGTGGGGTGGTGTGTGTGTGTGTGTGTTTTTTGTGTGTGTGGTGTGTGTTTTGCGTGTGCGTGTGGGGCGTGTGCGTGGGGTGGGGTTTGTGTGTTTGTTCTGCGTGCGTGCTTTTTCTTTCCCGGAAAGTAAACCCTTTTCTCGTGTCATGTCTAAAAACTTAACAGACGCATGCCCTCAGTGTTTAGCAGTTTTTTCTAATTGTCATTATGCAGTATTTTTGGGTAAAGGAAAAAAACCATTTTGAAAAAATGGTCATGATTTTAAACACCGGGGGCCAAAACTTCTGCAATTCTTTTTATAAAATATTATTTCCCATTGAATTACCAAAGAAAACTTGAACGCGGGGAAAAATTGATGGGGGATACTTCCCCCCTTTTCCCCTAAACCCCTATATCCAAAAAACCCCCCCCCCCCCCCCCCTAGCGGGCAAACCCCCGCCCAAAGGGAAAAAAAGAAACCTCCCTTATTCCTGCAGGGGAAAAGCGCCGGGCCGGGCACCGGGCCGGCCCGGGGCTCAAACCTGGGTGAATTTTTGAGGATTTTTGTTTATCTGGGCGGGGGTTTTTTTTGGGGGGCAGCCCCCTTTGGGGGGGTCAATTTAGCAGGGGCTGAGGGGACGCCCTGCTACATGCATAGGTAAAAAACCTAAGGTGTTGGGTGTTTGTTTTTTAAACCCCCGGGCCCCATTTCGGGGGTGTGAAAACACCAAAATGTTTAAAACAAGAAAATTGAAATGGGATGAGTGAATTTTAAATTTTCCCCGGGGAACGGGTTGGGTTAAAAGACAAGAATTGTGAATTTTGATGAGATCTTTAATCCAAGCCAACCCTCGGTGCCCTTGATTTAAAGATATTTTCTCTAGAGAAAGAAATTGAATGAGACGAAAAGTTGGGAAGGGAAACCCGGCCCCCTTTTTTTTGTCAGGGAAACCCATCAAAAATTGGAAATATACTCAAATTTTGGGGGGAAAAAACTTTTTAAATGTGTATATCGGAAAAAGCCAAAAGGTTAGTAAGCTGAAAAAAACAAAAAAAAAGATATATACATTAAAAAAAAATATAACGGGGCACCCGGGTAACGAAAAACAAAACTAGAAATTGCGATTTTTTTTTAACTCCACAAACCCTCAAGACAAAAGGCTGTTTCATTTTCGGTATAGACCCCAAAATTGTTTTTTTGTCTTTAAAATAACCTCAATGATACACTATTCAGATTTTTAAAACTTTGGGAGGGTTCCCTATTATTTTATCCTTTCACCCCTATAATTTTAATTCCATTACAAAGGTTTAATTTTTTCGATGGGATCTACATGGCTTTTTTTTTTTCCTGACATGGGCGGTTTGCCATGGGGTGTGGGATACGGCCGGGGGTCTACTTAAAAACTTTGGAAAACGGCCCGGCAACGGCGAGGAACTTGGCCCAAAAATTTGGTGACCCTGATTATGACCCTATCATACTCAAACAAAAGGGCGTAGGAAAATCCGATTTCCCTTTTTAATTTTTTTTGTGGGGTTACGTGTACTAAACAAAACGATACAGTGTAAAGAGTGTGTGCCGGGGTTTTTCCGCGACCCAAAGTTTTTTAAGTCGGGTCCCGAGGCCAAAAAAAGGACGCACTTTCCCCGGTTGTGAAATCGCTTTTCCTCCAAAACAGTAAAAGGGAAAAACCCTTTGGGGCTCAGGGGGGTAATCCCGGGAAAAAATTTGCCAAAGGGTAAAAACCCCAACGGGGGGTTCCGGGGGCAGAGTCCCCGCTGGGGAAAATTAAAGGGGGGCGGGGTGTCGGGGGGGGGAGCCCCCGATGGTAAAAACCCCAACGGGGCCTTTTAAACGTGTTTAAAATGTAAAAGCAAATACCCCCTTTAGAAACCTAGGCTGCTACCATGGTTTAATATAAAAAATACCCCCCCCCCCCCCCTTTAGGCCCGGGGAAAAAGTTTAAAGGGGCCCCGGGCCCAAGCCAAAAACTTGCAAAAACTCAAGCAGCCCCCCCCTTGACACTTCAGACCAAAATTTTTATTATTTTCCCTACAGAAGACAAAAGCTGTAGCTTGGTCCCCTCCCTTGGGATCCAATGAAAAAAAATCAAAACTCATTTTGAAAAGTTTTCCACACAGGGGCACAAACCCAAATTTCTTAGAACCGGAAACCAAAGTTGCTGGCCGGGTTTTACCTCGTGGGGCGTCCCCCCAGGGGTAATGCCCTTTGGGGGTTCCGAATAGCCAAAGAGGGGGGCGCTTGCGGGTATTCCCTTTTCATCTCATTTTAACACAAAAAGGGAAACATCGAGACAGAGAAAAAAAACCCCCTTTTGTCAAATTTTTAGCATTATTTATATCATTATGTAATGAGCACTAGGACACGAAGTAAGAAGACCCCAAAAAAATTTGTCTGGACCACACTTTTTATACCTCACTTACTTGGTCTTTACCCTATGTTACATTTTATACCTCATTAAATTGTTTTTTGCTGGGAAGAAAATTAAATAATTAAATAATTATTTAGAAAGTGATATTTGATTTTCTTAGAAAGATTTAAAAATTTTCTTCTATTTTTTTTATAAGGGGCTATAATTTTTTATTTCATTAAAAATTAAGTAAGGAAAAAGTGTAAAAAATGCGAGGCTACCCAAAAAAGGGTTTGTTTTTCCCGTGTTTCTCTCACAAGGAAATTTTCTTTAATTTGAGGGGACGCCGTTTTATTCACGTTCTTATTTATTAATGGGCAAAAATGGATTTTAATGGAAAAAAAAACCTTTTATGTATTTTTTTGTTTCTGGAGAAAATTTATAAATTCTGGATCATGCAATATATTAAGACGAAACAATATGCTTTTTTTTTTTTTAATATATGTTTACCTTTTAGATAATGTTAAAATTTTTAAGAAAATACATGGTTAAAAAAATGATATTAATTTTCATAACCCAAAAAGGGAGAGAGGGGAACAGAGACAAAATGGGCCCGTAAATGCCCCCAAAAAGGTTAGTAAAATTCCTTTTAAAACCAAAAAAGGAAAAAGAACATTCAGCTGTACTAAATCAATAATTTAAAATTGTAAATACTTTTTTGATCTGATTAAAAAACAAAAACAAGAACATTTGAGAAAAAATTTGAAAACCCTGGTAAATAGAAAATTTTTCCCCAAAAGCTATTTGGGTGACAGTGGCACTTGGGTTCTTCAGAGTTTTTTCCGGGTTTTTATTGAGTTTTAAAAAAACCCTTCAAGGAGTAAGGTTTTTTGAAGTTTTTTAATAGAATTAAAAACTTCCCATGCTAAAATGAGGGTTTCAAAAATTTTAATTAAAAATAATGTATAAATAAAAACTACCGATTTGATTAAAAGGGTGAACATATGCCAAAATTTGTTTGTTTGTCAAAAGTTTTTATGTTTCCCCAAGAAAATTTGTTTTTATTGAACCCCTTTTTTTGTTTTTTCATTCCCAAAAAAGAAAAATTTTTTTCTTTTTTTAGGAATGGGTTTTTTTTTGTTTTCGTTTCCCGGTTTTTGTTGGTTTGCTTCATGAGAAGTCCCCCTTTGGGGAGACCACCAGATTTTTAAAGCAGGGTGCCCTCCTTAGGGAAACCTCTAACTGATTTCAGGGGAAAAAAGAAGGGAATTTTAGGAAAATCGTTTCAAAAGGATTCAAGAAGGAAGACAAGAGGGAAAGGCATTTTTACTACACACTTAGTGGAGAATGGGCCTTTGGGGGGTTTTGGGGGGTTTTTTTTAAAATTGGGGAAAAAAAATGTTTTTTTTAAAAATTTTAAATTTTTAAATATCAAGAAATGTAAAATTTTCATTGTTTAATTTACCCTTTTCTCGTTACCTCTAAGATGAAATTAGAAACATGGGAACCCTCTTATGATTAAAATTTTTGTTTTGGGTTTTTCAAGAGGACCCCAGGTAAGACACAGGGGGAAAATCAAATTGAAAGTTAATTAATAAGCCCCCTCTAGATAAAGCCCGAGTGGGTTTCCAGTAGAAAAGGGAAAATAGTGGCTTTGCCATAGAGGGGAAAGGGAGGGGCGAAATAAAATTAGTTTTTACCAATACAACAACACTGTATTTTCATTTCTTTGGGGGTTCTTACAAGAATGACATCATTGTTTTGTTGTAAAAAACGTGTAACAGTTCCTGTTAAAAAAATTCATAACTAATCTATTTGTCCAATTTTATTTTAAATTTATGATTTGAGAAGAAAAATCACTTTTAAAACGATAGACGAAGGGAACACTTTCCTCTTTTTTTGTGGTTTCGTATTTACATTTTTATAGCTGTTCCCGCTGATCCCATAAAAAGGGAAAATTAAAATTTGGGCACAATTAGTACAAATGTCAATTATGGTTTGGCATACATCTATTAAAAAAAGGGAGTAATACTAAAAAAAAAATTCCCTTTTAATGTTCCACTCACTAAAATAGTGACGTCATCGGCAAAGAAAGTCTGTTGTCAAAACAGCTTACAAGAGATACTGTCCAACGTTTAAGATTGCGTTGTGGTAAAATACCCCTTATTAAGGGTAAATAACCCTTCAAAGTTGTCAGTTTAAACCCCTTTGGTTAATATTCCTTTCATTTCGTATTTCCGTCCATTTTTTCCTCATTCCTACATTTTAAATTTTTCCGATTCCCTCATTTTTTATCTGTTTTGAGAAAAAAAATCTTGCCTCATCCCCCTACGATATTAAAAAAGGTTCTCCCTCCCCTCATACCCCTTTCCCGTCTTTACCCCACTTTATCTATTTTCCTTTTTGCAATCAAAATCCGTCTTATTGTCTTAACAAAAATATTTACACTGTCCCCCGCCTCAACTTTTTTTTTAAGTAATGTCTTAGAGGCCCCAAAGAAAAATCAATTCCAACAACCCCCAAAATCATCTGGCTGAAAAATTTTTTTTAAAATACATATGAGGGAACACGGGCTGATTTTGAAGCTTTCGTCCATTTCTGGGAAAAGGTCAACTGCGGGGAAGTTTAAAAAAAGCACATTTTTCCATTTCCCAACCCCAAATTACAGTCCAATGTACATAAAAATTATGCACACACACACCATATAAAGTATGTATATTTATATATTATATTTTTAAAATTTTAATATTATATATATATATATATATATATATATATGTTTGTATGAATATCACACACATATGTGTGTGTGAAATTTCCCATTTGACAAAAGAGAAAAGGTATAAAGGGAAATGTAAATTAAAAATGCAAGAGATGTATTGACCGGTTTCGATTCTATTTTCGTCGAAATACTGTATTTCATTATATTTGCGTGTGGTGCGTGTACGTATTATATATATATTGCTACGCCATGGTCTTTGTCTCTGTCGAAAACGTGTGAAAATAAAAAGACCCCTGGGCATGTTTAAACATGAAGGGTTGGGCAAACATGACACAACGGGCTGTGAGCGGGGGGAAAAAGCCGGAGAGACGATTGGGGCGCCCCTGTGAGCCTCTGTTGCCTTTGTGACCTGAAAAACTTTTTTTTGCCCTTTTAAGGATCGTGCGGTGACATCTTTTTTTCCCCCCTGTTTTGTGCCTTAAAAAGTGTACGGGTAAAAAAACTTTGTAAAAAAAGAAAGACTGTCTTTTGTTTTTTTTTCGTCCCTCCTTCCAGGGGGCTTTTCCCCCTCGTGGTTTTTGGGGGACCTGTGGTGCTGGTGCCTTTGGGAACTTTCGTGTTCAGACCGTTGGATCCCCGCCGTCGTCTACCTGCCTTTGTTGGGGCAGAGAGACGAGGGGCCGCGTAAACAAATGGTGTCAGAAGGGGGATTTTGATATTTGTCATGGCGCGCCGATTTATCTGCCCAAGAGGGGGCCCAGCCATGAGGGAAGGAGCTATGATTGAGCCAGCACGAGTGAGGTGAAGCCGACCCGTGGACCTGATCACTGCCATGCGGGCCCCGGTATGAGGGGGAAAGGGCCAAAAAGGGGCAGAAGGCGGCACAGAGGGCACGCGAGCAGGCGCACCATCTCGTCGAGTGCAGGCAAGGAAGGAAGGAACACTTCTCCCAAACTTGTTGAGGTGCTACAGAGAAATCTTCATCTTAAAGAGGAAAACTCGCAGTAACCGAAAAGGCCTGCAACAGCGTGAAGAGTGAATGATGGGGGAGGTGCGACTCTGAAGGGGGGGTTCGGGCCCTGGGGGAGGAATGAAGGAGGAAAGGCGGCGTCAAAAGGTAGTAACGTTGCAAGCAAAAAGGCGGGACGAGTTCTGGCAACAATGCCAGAGTGTCAATTTACTGGGGTCTCCTGGGTCCGTGGCAGAAACCCCCCGGGCCTCGCAGCGTCGTGTCGGAGCCAGTGTCACTGCAGAAGGCGGGGGCCCCCTGGGAAACCGCTCCTTGGGTATAGGTTTTCGGGAAAAACCGGACCCGGTCACCCCCCTTTTTGCCTCCCTCCCCCCTTCCTCCCCCGGGGCGTTTATTTTCACGGCACGGTTCTCCACCACCGCCCCTCGGCCTCCAGACTTCTGTGAGGCAAAAGCCGCTGAGTACGCGGAAGGGGGCCTGGGAGGAAATTGCCCCCAAATTTTGAAATGTTGGCATCTGTCGGGGCGGGAGCCGGGGAAGAGAACCTTTGCGCTGGAAACAGCGCTGGGGGGCCCCCCGCGGTGGAATGTTGGGGCATCTGCGCCATCCCAACACCCTTTTACACCACGTGGCGGGGGTTTTTGAAAAACCGTTTGGGGCCCACCACCGGGCCAAAAGGTATATCGGGCGCGTTTTAAAAAGCGGACTCGGAGCGTGGCGAGACACTATCCCGCTGGCGCAGCTTTGGGAGGTGCTGGAAAGGAAGGGTCGTACCCTGCACTGCAGAGAGTTTATCGTGGTCCTGGCCTGCATTTCTTTTTTGACGCTTTGCAAGACCGATTTGCAAATCTACTCAGCAGGCACACCCTACGCCCTGCAGGTGGCGGTGGCGAGGGTTTTGGGAGTTTGGGGCCTTCTGAAGGAACCAGGGGCCTGGGGCCAGCTGCTCAGCCCGCCATGACCTGGGGCCCGGGAAGGGCTAAAGTGGAAAAGGGTAGCATTGGGAAGGTGAGCCCGACACTTTCCAAGGCTTGTGTTGGGGTGCGGTGAGGAAGGGCACAACTTAGTGGGTGTGGGAGGGGGGGGAGAAACGCCCTCTCAACCGGGGGTTTCTTGCCTTTCCCAGCAGTGCTGCAAGGACTGGGGCAGGTATGGTCACCATCCGGTGCATGTCCTAAGCTAAGGAAGTTACAGGCGGAAAACTCGGACGGCTGGGAAGGGGGCCAAAAACCCACCGTCCTGGGTTTCCCCGGCCCGACTTGGGAAAGCGCCGTCGAACCCACGATCAGGTGAGGGCTCAATAATGGAACCATCCCGCCTGACATGGACACTGGGGCTGAGAAAACCCTTTGCGCCTGATAGGTTTGGGCACTATCGCTTCCAGACGCACCACAGAGACGTTTGGGGGTTTACGGGGCTTGTGTGCAGCTCAGGGGGCCCAAAGGGGGCTCGTATTGGGGGTGGGCCCGCACGGTCAGCGGCTGCCGGGTTGTGGGGGCCCCCCTTTTAAGACTGTTTGCTGGGCCTTGACTACCCACGCAAAAGACGTTTCACCTGGCGGGAAACTGGTGAGGGTGCACGGTGAAAGATGCCCTTGCTTCCGGAGGTTGGCGTGCGAGGTAGTTAAGCGAAGGGCTGCACCTTGCCCCCAGGACAAGTCTAGAATCCTGTGACTGTCAAAGTGATGTTTATGAGGCCTCGTGGAGCCCCAACCAAAAACCCGCAGCCCGGCGATGGCGTACGGTTGGGTGGACCTTTTGGACCAGGGGGGGGGGTTTTACAGTGTTGGTTTCTAACTTCTCCGTAAGGCCCAGAAGGGGCCAGCTGGGGCAAAGCTGGGCACTTTGGAAGTGGCATCAAAAATCGAGGGGAGAAGGAGTTGGGTTTATGTGGGCATTGCCTGACTTCCTCAAGGACTTGGCGCACCCGGGCGCCGCTACCTGGCGGGGGTGCACCCAGAGTTCGTGGGAGCTAAGGTAGTGGCCATGCCATGAAGGGGGGGAAATGAGACAACTAGGTTCCCCGGTTGGCTCATAACCCCGTCGGAAGCGAGGGCTCTCGCCCAAGCTACAAGCCCCTGGGAAAAAGGGCCTACCGGGGGTAGGCCCTCTCTGATTTTTCCCCATCGAATTTCCCAAAGGGGGGAAAAAAGACCGTCAGTTTTTCCCCCGTGGACCGGCTGGGCGTTCCCTGGGGGGGAACTACTCCGGGGGCCCTGGTGAAAAAGAAATACGTTAGCCCCAGTACGGCGATGAGGCTGGGAGACGCTGACCGAGATGAGGCAGGTCTGGACGGTGAGGGGGAGCAACAGACTCAATGGTGACCAGACAAAGGCTTAGGGAGAGAACCCCCCTTTGGGGGCCCTGCCAATCCCGCCGCCCACACCTCCCCAGAGCGACCCCCGAAGGAAGAAAGCCGCCTTAATGAAAAATTTTTGTTTTCTGGGACTAATTTTTTTTAAATTTTCTGTATTTTTTTAGGTTTAGGTATGTCAGGGGAACGGGTCGTCTTTAAAAGGGGGATAGTGCTCGCCAGTGGGTCCTTTTTCCGTCGAAAAAGTTGTTAACATGAAAAGGGTGACCGGGCATGGTTTTTAAAAGAAGGGACCCGGGGAAACTACACAACGGGTGTGACGGGGGAGCGGAGGAACAAACAGGGGAGTGGAGTTGGGGGCTTCCTTTTAAGACCTCGTGTGGCCCTTTTTGACCTGATAAACTTTGTGTTGCCCTGTTATAGCGTATGTCAGTGTGCTGCTGGTTTCCCCCTGTATTGTGCATAGAAAAGTGTACGGTAAAAAAAAATTTGTAATAAAAGGGAAAGACTTCTTTTGGTTTATTTTGTGCCCTCCCTCTCCGGGGGATTTCCCCCCCGTGGTGTTCTGGGGGCGTTGGGCTCGGTGCCCTTGGGAAATGTTCATGTTCCGAACCCTGGATAGCACCCGTCTGTCTAGCCGCCTTGGTTGGTGGGGGAGAGAGGCGGCCCCGGGGTAACAATATTATATATTATTAATATATATAATATTTTATTAATATCATGGTGTGTTGTATACCCTCACATATTATGTAAATACATACATTGTATATATGAAAAAAAAACTCCACTGTCTATTATCCCTATATATATATATATATATATATATATTATATATATATATATATATATATATGCATATTATGATAAAAATTTCATAATTCTAGATTTTGCCAAAAAATTTTACATAACCACAACAACACACACACACCACACCACACAACACATATTATATTATATATATATAAAATATATAAATTATATATATATATTGTATAAAATACATATGTATGTGTGTGTAGACATATTCATATACATACATAAATATATATATATATATATTAAAATTAAAAATTATATATATTATTATTATATTTATATTAAAAATACTATATAATGGATATATCATATATTTTAAAACATAATGTTAAAATTTTGTCATATATATGTATTTTATATGTCTATATGTACCTACACACACAAAATATTTCCTTTTACTTTAATAAATAAAAAAAAAATTTAATAAAAAACAAAATTTAAAGAAAAGTGTATTTAAAGAAGTGAAAAATAAGGGGAAATCCTCCCCAAAGCTTTTCCCAAAAACAGTGTTCTAGGAATAATTTCTATAATTGCACAAACCGGACGGGGTTGTGAAATATTTTTTTTTCTTTTTTTTTTATACAACTTTTGGCATAGTAATTAGAATGTAAAAATAATTATAGGTGTTGTATATGTAATACTTATATGTATATTATATATATATTATATATATATTAATATATATTATATTAATATCATATATATAAATAATAATATAATATATATTATATATTATATATCATCATCAATAACGGGATGCTCTGTTTGAAGCCCTGGGCCCCCACCATCCTTCGCCACTAAACTCGATCTTACGCTTTTCTTTCCACTTATACCATCGACAGCCCGCAAATATCTTTGATATGTCGCTCAGTCTTTTTCTTCGGTTTGCCTCTTCCTCTGTTTCCTATCACCATCCCTGTCCCCAAGTTTTTCTCATACTTTTACTTCTCTTTAAACATGCCCAAATAACTTTAATTTCCTCTTGTTCAAGATGTCCCAACAGTCGGCCCTTTACAATTTATTTTTCTCAGCACTTCATCATTCGTCTTCTTCTCTGTCCAGCTAATACGCAGTACTCGTCTGTAACACCACATTTCAAAACTATTGATCTTTTTCTGTCTTCTACTTCAACACCCAACACTCAGAACCATATGATGCAATTGGAAACTATGAGTTCAATAACCTCAGCTTTGTCCGTAAGGTAATGCTTTGGGTCTTTCCAGATGTTATTGAGAGCAATTGTGGCGCTTTTGGCAAGGGTAATTCTTCTTTTTATCTCCGGTGAATCATCATATGTATTAGTTAAAACAGCTCCAAGACAAGTGAACTCCTTCACACTCTCCACAATCACTCCATTGATTGCAACATGCTCATCATTGTTCATTGCCGGCCATCTTTGAATCTTCATGATCTTAGTTTTCTTGGCATCAAGAAACAAGCCAGCCTTTTCGCTCGCCTCTCCAACTTTATCTAGTAGCTGTTGCAGTTCAGCGACACTGCCGGCAATCAAAACTATATCATCGGTGCACCTCAGATTTGATACTTTGTATCCTCCAACATCCACAGTTCCTTCAAAATTCCCTAGAGCACCTCTCATAATTGCCTCAGAATATATATTAAAGAGGTGCGGAGACAGAATGCAACCCTGTCATACTCCCTGTTTGACTTCGAACCATTCTGTTAACCCATAAGTGGTTCTTACAGCTGCTTGTTGTTGGTCATACAAGGCTTTTACTAATTGGATGATGCGTTTTGGAAACTTCACATCGTACATGCCACTCCAGAGGATATCGTGATCAACAGCACCAAAAGCTTCTACATAATCGATGAAACACAGGTACAGGTCTCTTTGATGCTCTCTGCCTTTCTCCATGATCAACTTTAAATCCAGAATCTGGCCCCCGGCACCCCTTCCAGGGCGAAAACCCGCCTGGGTCGTCTTTCAACTTTTCCCCTCCCAACCTCAACTTCACTCCCCCACAACAACCCCCAACAAAACTTTTCTGCTGCGACCTACCAAGACAATCGTCCTATTATTGTTGCACTGGAGCGCATCACCCCCCTCAGGTATGGGAGCAAAGACTGATTTTACCCAGTCTTCTGGCCATTCTCTTTCATTCCACATTCCTGTACAGAGCCTGCAGAAGAAGCATTCAACACCCCTGCCAGCATCCCTAATTAGTTCCGCTGCCATTTCATCCATTCCGGGGCCCCTGCTACTCTTTACTTCCCCCATGGCTCCTATAACTTCGTCCAGCAGCGGCGGCGGCTCATCCTCGCCGTCACCGAGTCCAATCAATGTTGTTGCCAGACCCCTACTCCTTTTGTATAAGTTGGAACAACATTGATTCCATCCATCCCCGACCTCCCCCCCATCACACAAAACAAGTCCATCCTCAGCCTTGATAGCGTCCACTGCAGGTTCAAATTCTCGTGCGACGCTTCGCACTCCCTGGTAGAGCTCCCTAGTTGTCTCATTGATAGAACAGCTCTCAACCCTCTGGCAATGCTCACCCAAACACTCTTCCCTATCTTGTCGCAACAATCTTTGAACTTTTGCATTTTGCCTCTTGCAAATTACTCTTTCAACTGGATCACCGATACCTTTTTATTTTAGGCATCTTCCCGTTTCAACTTCACCCAGTGTTCCTTCAGATATCCAGGGGGAACCCGTCCTTCTCCTCCCGGCGACAGTTTCTCAAGCAGTGCTCAGCAAGAGCTCCCCTCCCTCCTCCCACAACCCACTTGGTGTCCCATCATCCTCACACTGACCGAGCATTCCAAATTTGTTTGACACTGCAATTCTGTAATTGCTATCAAGAGCCTTGTAGTCGAGCCCTAGAGGTGGTGTTGGACGCTCCATCCCCCTGAGTCTCATTTCAAAGTCGATAGTCAGCAGTTGGTGGTCACTGTTGCAGTCGGCACCAGGTCTCGTTTTGGAATCCCCCATGCAACTCCTCCACCCTTGGTTCAGCACAATGCAGTCAATTTGGTTGCGCGCTCCCCCGTCTGGTGAAAACCACGTGCACAAGTGTCCCGGGTGGTGTTGGAACAATGTATTGGCCATAACTAAATCACCTGTACCACAGAACTCAATAAAATCCCCACCTCCCTCATTCACATCTCCAAGGCCGAATTTTCCACAGGTGCCATTTTTTAGATTATTTCTTCCTACTTTGGCGTTGAGGTCTCCCATGATCACTCCCACATCCCTGCTAGGGACCGTGTCTAAAGTATCTTGGAGAGAGCCACAAAAAAATTCCACCTCTCCATCACTCGCAATATTGGTTGGTGCGTAGCACTGCATGATACCAACATTATGAGGTTTTGCTTGTATTCTGACTTCCAAAATGCGATCACCTACCGGGCTGCACCCAACTAGTGCACCCGCAGTCCCTTTCGCGAGAATCACAGCAACCCCGCGACTACAATTTCCCTCTTCTTTTCCAGAAAAAAGAACTGTCTTGTTTTCTTTAGTTTTGAAACTTCCATTACTTTTCCAATTGGTCTCACTGATTCCTAGTATTTGAATGTTGTATCTATCCATTTCGTTACAGACAGTATGTAATTTACCCATCTCTTTCATTTTCCTACGTTCCACGTTCCGATTTTAATGTGTTTCTTAATTGGACCTGTTTTCTTTATCTTCTTTGTCTTCAGATGCAATTTAACATTGTCAGCGTTGCCCACTAAATAACGCGCCCTTGTAACCCACGCGACGGGGGTGGTATGAATTATGTTTCTGT
>NC_051386.1:11436388-11442533 GCF_015228065.2 Penaeus monodon | reverse complement strand
ACCCATTGTTACGCCGGCGCCTCGTCTCTCTGCCACCAACAAAAGGGGGCAGGCTAGACGACGGCGTGCTATCCACACGGTCGTGAACACTGAACGTTCCAAGAGGCACCGAGCACCACAGCGTCCCCAGAACACTAGGAGGGGAAACGCCACCTGGAGAGGCAGGGTATCGAAATAAACACAAAATGACAGTCTTTCCTTTATTTACACAAGTTATTACCCGTACACTTTTCTATAGGCACATACAGGGGGGAAACCAGCATGTCACACTGCACGATACAGCTTATAACAGGGCAACACAAGTTTATCGGGGTCACAAAGGCACACACGAGGTCTTCACAGGAGCAGCACCCAACTCGTCTCTCCTGGCTTGTTCCTCCGCTCACAGCCAGTTGTGTCATGTTTGCCCAGATCCCTTCATGTTAACACATGCCCAGGTCATCCTTTTCATGTTAACACACGTTTCGCACAGAGACAAAGACCCACTGGCGTAGCAATATATATATATATACGTACACGCACACACACGCAAATATATATGAAATACATGTATTTCTGACGAAGATAGAATCGAAACCGGTCAAATACATCTCTTGCATTTTGAATATGTACATTCTCATTCATACCTTTTCTCTTCTTGTCAACATGAATTGGTTCACACACACACATATGTGTGTGTATTTATATATATAAAAATATTATATATATTATATATTTTATATAATATATCAAATTTTATATAAATGTTACATCTTATATATGTGTGTGTGTGTGCATATACTGTATGTACATTGGACTGTAATTTTGGGTTTGGGAAATGGTAACATATGTGCTTTTCTTTAATCTTCCCAGCAGTCTGACCTTTTCCCAGAACTCGAGACGAAAGCTTTCAAGATCAGCCAGTGTTCCATCATATGGTATTTTAAAAAACAATTTTCAGCCAGATGATTTGGGCGTTGTTGTGAATTGATTCTTCTTTGGGTCCTCTAAGACATTACATTAAAAAAGAGTTGCAGGCGGGGCGTACAGTGTAAGTATTTATATGTTATCATGTACAATAAGACTGTGATTATGATTGACAATAGGAAAATAGATAAAGTGGAAGGTAGACGGGAAAGGGAGATATGAGGTATGGAGAGAACCTTTTTTAATATCGTAGGATTGAGGTCATGAGGCAAGATTTTTTTTTCTCAAATCAGATACAAAATGAGGGAATCGTGAAAACTTGATAATGCTAGGAATGAGGAAAATATGGTATCGGAAGTACGAAATGAAAGGAATATTAACCAAGGGATTAATCTGACAACTTGAAGGAATTATCTTACCCTTAATCAAGGGGTACTTTTACCACAACGCTAATCTCTAAACGTTGGACGATGTATCTCTTGTAAGTCTGTTTAGACAACAGACGTTTACTTTGCCGATGACGTCACTAATTTGAGTGAGTGGAACATTACCCGGAGAATTTTTGTTTAGCTGATTACTCCTTTTGAATAGACTGTATAGCCAATACCATACTATTGACATTTGTACATAATTAGTGCCAGATTTAATTTCCTTATTATGGCATCAGCGGCAACAGCTATAACAATGCTATACATACGAAACCACAAAAAAGATGTGAATGTGTGCCCATTCGTCTATCGTTTTATCAAAAGTGATTATTCTGTCTCAACATCATGAACTTTAAAATAAAATTGGACAAATATGATTAGTTATGAATTCATTATTAACAGGAACTTGTTACACGCTTTTTGACAACAAAACGAATGATGTCACTTCTCTGTAAGACCCTCCAACGAAATGAAACTACAGTGTTGTTTGTATTGGTAAAGCTAATTGTATTGCGCCCACTCCTTCCTCTCTATGGTCAAAGCCACTATTTCCCTTTCTACTGGGAAATCCACTCGGGCTTTATCTAGAGGGGGCACTATTAATTAACGTCAAGTATGAGCTCTCCTGTATCATTACCTGAGTCAACTCTTGATAAACCCACACTATAAAAATATAATCATAAGAGGGTTACTCATGATCTAATTTCAGTCTTAGAGGTAACTGAGAGAAGGGTAATATTAAACAATTGATAATCTTACATTTCTTGATATATTGAATTATAAACCATTAAACTTGTTCAACTAAAAAAAACTTCATTGACACAGAGGTCCACTTCTCCACTAATGTGTGTAGTATAACTGTCCTTCTCTTATGTCTTCCTTCTTGAATCCTTTGTACAGACTTTCCTCAAATTCCTTCATTTCTTCCCTGTATCAGTTCAGAGGATTCCTAAGGATGGCATCTGCTTTACAATCTGGTAGATCTCTCCAAGGACTTCTCATGAAGCAAACACAACAATAACAGGAAAACGAAAACACAAAAACCCATTCCTAAAAAAAGAAACAATGGTTCTATTTTAGGAATGATAAAACAATAAAAGGTTCAATATAACTAATTTCTTGTAGGAACATAACTACTTTTGACAAACAAACAAATTGCATATGTTCATGCCATTATATACGATCTGAGTAGTTTTATATTTATACATTATATTATATTTATGAAACCCTCATTTTAGCATAGATAGTATTATTCTATTATAAACTTCAATAACACTTACTCCTTGAATGGGTTTTAAATCCTCAATAATAACGGAAAAACATCTGAATGATATCCAAGTGCCACGTGTCAGCCACTAGCTGTGGAGAAGATATTCTATTTACCATGGTTTTCAAATTTGTTCTCAATGATTACTTTGTTATTGTTCTGTTATCAGATCTATAGTATCTTATAATGTTATTATTGATATTAGTACAGCTGAATGTTCTTTGTTACTTCTGGTATTTAAAGAATTTTACTAACCTCTTTCGGGCATTTACCAGGCACTTGTCTCTGTTCTCTCTCTCTCTTTGCTTATGACTATAATATCAGGGTTTAACACTGTATATTCTTAACATTTTAACATCTACTCAGGTCACATATATTACAAGCATATTGTTTCGTCTTAATCATATATGCATGATACCAGAACTTATATGAATTTCTCCAGAAACAAAATGAATACATATAGGTTTCTTCATTAAAATATCCATTATTGAACATTAATATAATAAGCAACAGTGAAATATAACTGCGTACCCTTAATTAAAGAGAATGCCTTGTGAGAGAAACACAGAAAACTGAACTTTGTAGGGTAGACTCGCATATTTACACTGTTTCCTTATCTTAGTGTAATAGTATAAACATATATAGCACCTGATACAAAAATAGTAAAGTAAAGTTTTATCTTTCTAAGAAAATCAAATATCATCTTTCTAAATAATTATTTAAGTACTAATTATCTTACCAGCTAAAAACTAATTAAATGAGGTATACATAAGTAACATATGGGTAAAGACCAAGTAAGTGAGGTATACAAAGGGTGGTCACAGACGAATTTTTGGGTCATTCTTACTTCGTGTCCTAGTGCTCATTACATAATGATATGAATAATGCTAATAAGTGACAAAATGGGGTAGTTTTCTCTGTCTCGATGCTTCCTTTGTGTTAATATGAGATGTAACGAATACCCAGCAAGACGCCCGCTCGTTTGGCTATTCGGAACCCCCCAAAACGGTCATTAGCCTGGGAGACGTCCACGAGGTAGAGACACGGCCAGCAACTGTGATCCGGCATTCTAAGATAAGTTCGGTGTGCAACCTGTGTGGTAACATTTCAAAATGAGGATTTGATATTTTTTCATTGGATACCAAGATGACCAAGCTACAGCTTTTGTCTTCTGTATGCAAATAATGAAATTTTGTCTGAAGTGTAAACGGGGGGGCTTGCTTGAGATTTGCGAAGTTCTGGCTTCGCCCGGGCCTTTCACTTATGGCCCGGCCTAAACGGGGGGGGGGGGGTATTTTTCTTATATATAAACCATGGTAGCAGCCTAGGTTTCTAAATATGTATTTCGCGTTTACTAGTTTATTACACGATAAATGCCCCGTTGAGGTATTTACCTATCGGGGGCTCCGCCCCCGACACCCCGCCCCCCGTTAATGTTACCCATCGGGGACTCTGCCCCCGGACCCCCCGTTAGGGTATTTACCCATTGCATAATTTGTTCACGATTAGCCCCCTGAGTCCTAAGGCTTTACCTTTACTTGTCTGGAGGAAAGAGCTGAGTCACAACCAGGAGGGAAAGCTGCGTCCGTTTGTTGGCCTCTGGATGCCGACACTTAAAAATACTTTAGTCGCGGTAAAACCGGCACACACTCTTTACACTGTAGCGTATTGTTTAGTACACTGTAACGCACAAGAAACTCAAAACAGAAATCGGAGTTTCCTACGACTTTGTTTGAGTATGATATGTGTCATAATCACGGTCACACGATTACTTTGCACAGTTTCCTCGTCGTTGACCGTGGCCGTGTTTCACAGAAGTGTTAAGTAGACCGCCGGGCCGTATGGCCACACCCCATGGCAAACACGACATGTCAGGAAAAAAATAACGCCATGTAGATACATCGAATAATTAACATTGTAATAGGAAACTCAAAATTATATGGGTGAAATGTATATAATAAGGACTAACCTACAAAGATTTGAAATCTGAATAGTGTATCATTGATGTGTATATATACAGACAACAAACTAATGTGTCTATACGCATATATGAACACACGCGCTGTTGTTCTTGATGTTTGTGGAGTTAGAAAATAATCGCAATTTCTAGCTTTGATATTTCCGTTACCAGAGGTGATCGCTATATTTTATTTTCATGTATATGATCTTATTGTTTTGCTCTTCATGCTATTACTAACCATTTTTGCTTCTCCGATATACACATTTATAAAGATTTTTCCCAGTATTTGAGTATAGTTACGAGTGACTCGGCTTCCTAGACAAACAAAGGAGGCTCGCTTACCTTACACTTTCGTCTCATTCAATTTCTTTCTCTAGAGAGAATATCGTTAATCAAGGCTACCGATGGTTGAGCTTGGATTAAAGAATCTCATCAATAATTCACATGTCATTGTCATTTACCCAAAGTCTTTACCGCGAAATTTAATTCACTCATCACTCAATTTTCTTGCTTTTACATCTTGGTAGTTTTCACACACCCCAGTAATATGGGCCTGGGGCTTCAAAACAAACATTCCAACACCTGTAGGTGTCAGTCTACCTATGTCATGTAGCATGGGCAGTACCTCAGCCCCCTGCTAAATGTGACCTCCCAATGGGGGCTGCCTCCCACAACCCCCGCCCAGATAAACAAAGAATCCTCAAGGTATTCACACCAGGTTTGAGCGCCGGGCAGAGTCGGTGTCGGTCGTGCGCTCTACCCTGCAGTGAATAAGTGGAGGATTCTTTGTTTTCCATTGCGCGGGTTGTCGCTAATTGGGGGGGGGGGGGGGGGGTATTTGGATAGTAGAGAGTGAGAGGAAAAGGGTAAGTATACCCTATCAATTATTCCGCGTTCAAGTTTTCTTTGGTAATTCAATGGGTAACTATAATATTTATATAAAAAGATATTGCAGAAGTTTTGGCCCCCGGTGTTTAATATCAGTGACCATTTCGTTTCAAAATGTTTATTTCCTCTTACAAATATACGTGCATAATGACAATTAGAAAGTAACTGCTAAACACTGAGGACATGCGTCTGTTAAGTTTTGAGACATGACACGAGAAAAGTTGACGTACGGAACAGAAAACGCACGCACGCAGACACACACACACACACACACGCACACGCACACGCACACGCACACACACACACACCACACACACACACACACACACACACACACACACACACACACACACAAATATATATATATATATTATATATTATATATATATATATATATATATATATATATATATTAGATAATTGCTTCTAGTCAAGAATTTCCTGTTTTAGATGAATCTGAATGTGTCAGAGTCATGAGAGAGAGGCCGAGATTTTGGGAATCCAGTTCTAAAGCAACTCTCATGAAGATTACATTTACTTTACTTTATTTCTATCAATCTATTATAAAGGTGCAATCGAGAATGTTTCCCTCTAATATTTAACATGATAAGGGTCACACGCTACCACTTAAGGTCCAGGATTGATAGATTGATAGATGCATACATAAATATGCACTCATGTATGGTGGTGTGTTTT
>NC_051386.1:11420401-11436288 GCF_015228065.2 Penaeus monodon | reverse complement strand
CAACACACACACACACACACACACACACACACACACACACACACACACACACACACACACACACACACACACACACACACACCACACACACACACACAACCACACACACACAATATATACATATACATAAAACAACCCTCCCTGACCAGGACTCGAACCTAGGTCACTCCGGGTATGAAACCGGAAGCCAGTGCTAAACCAACCATGCCACACGACCCACTAAAAAGGAGTGTGCAACTAGGATCTTACTAGCTCCATAGACATTACCTGTCTACTCATATTTGAGTAATGACAGCGAAGTTTTACGCTCACTCCCCGTGGGCACTCGGTGGAAATTGATTTAGCAATTCAAATCCTATGTCAGATGTCCTGAGGTGTATTTTATGAAAGATGGAATAATGCAATGCCGCATTGATATCGATAAATAACAACCCTCCCTGACCAGGACTCGAACCCGGAGTGACCTAGGTTCGAGTCCTGGTCAGGGAGGGTTGTTATTTATCGATATCAATGCGGCATTGCATTATTCCATCTTTCATAAAATACACCTCAGGACATCTGACATAGGATTTGAATTGCTAAATCAATTTCCACCGAGTGCCCACGGGTAGTGAGCGTAAAACTTCGCTGTCATTACTCAAGTATGAGTAGACAGGTAATGTCTATGGAGCTAGTAAGATCCTAGTTGCACACTCCTTTTTAGTGGGTCGTGTGGCATGGTTGGTTTAGCACTGGCTTCCGGTTTCATACCCGGAGTGACCTAGGTTCGAGTCCTGGTCAGGGAGGGTTGTTATTTATATATATATATATATATGTGTGTGTGTGTGTGTGTGTGTGTGTGTGTGTGTGTGTGTGTGTGTGTGTGTGTGTGTGTGTGTGTGTGTGTGTGTGTGTGTGTGTGTGTGTGTGTGTGTGTGTACATATCTATATATATATATATATATATATACATACACACATGTGAGTGTACATATATATGTGTATATGCTGTATATATACCTATTTGAACGCCATTTTTAGTATTTCTTTCATCTGCGATTAAACTTCCTATTATCGTGTTTTATATATACGAGTGTATGCAAACATATATAGATAACATCCACGTGAGTCCCTGTACTTTCTCTAACGTCAAACAAAGGGTTCCTGTCTTGCCCGGACGGACGAGTGAGGCAGCAGAGGATATAGTCGCGTGTAAGTGCCAACAGGGCAGCGCAGACCGCCTTCAGCACAGGGCGTAGAGGTCGTGACATCCTCAGAGGTGGGGTGGGTACGTTGTGTATAGTACTGACATTAATATTAGTGCTTTTAGTATAATTACTCTCATCAAGTCACGTCTTAAAGTAGTTTTATTTTCAAGGTATGGATAAAGAGCTGCTGACATAGAAAACAGATAGACAAGATAATTTAAGGTGAATATTCGTTTGTCAAATGCGTGTGGTTCATACACAACTAACAACGCACGACTGATATTTAATGAAGTAAAACCCATGAAGTCGCGATGTAAAAGTCTGAAGAACATCATCCTATGGAGGGCATTACGAAGAAGGATGTCGAATCGAAGACTGAAAGTTTCTTGAAAAATCTGATGAAATAAAAATGCTTTATCAAAATGTGACGTAATTCTATTGCACGACACTTTGCCACTACATGTACAGACGGTAGATTTAAGTCGATTGTCACATGGTCGATTCTAAAGGTAATTGGAATGTAGACACAAATGAACCAAACAAATGGCACAAAGGACTGAAACAAGTGAACGGCGGAAGCTTCCCTCGTCACTAAAATCTTTAAACCGAAGTTGGAAATCTTGCAAATATCTACGTGATTAATAACATGAAAAACAAACTTCAGGGCCAATTCAGCGATGAACCATTTTGTATCCTGTTTCAGTGACCAGGTGTTGTACAGATCAAGAATTGGAAAGATTAATTACCAAATCAATTTTGTTATCAACATGAGGTTATGTATATTACCATTTTATCTTTCTCTTCCATTTTCCTCTCTACGTGAAGATTGAGTTGACGACCCTATTACCTTAACCATAATTTAGAGGACGTACACACGCGCGTTTGTGTGTATGGGTGTATATTCATATTCATTAGTGTGCGTGCGCATAATTTAGAGGACGTACATACGCGTCTATATGTATGGGTGTATATTCATATTCATTAGTGTGTGTGTGAGAGAGAGAGAGAGAGAGAAAGATAGATAGATAGAGAGAGAGAGAGAGTGCATGGTTTATAAGGGATGGGCCAACATTTTACTTCAAAACATAACCTGAAGCTCCGTCTTCTCACGTCACGAGTAAAATTTGGCCTATGACAAGGACACGAAGGGAGTAAACGGACCCTGATGTACAGAACGAAATGAGGAGAAAAACGGAAAGTATATGTATATACTTGCTAACGTATATATATATATATATATATATATATATATATATATATATGTATATATATATATATATATGTATATATATATATATATGTGTGTGTGTGTGTGTGTCTGTGTCTGTGTCTATATATATATATATATATATATATATATATATATATATATATATATATATATATATAATGTGTATATATGTATATCGAAATCTAGATAAATGAAAAGAATATTAGATTTCTATTGAAATATGATCGCCACCACTACCAACGTTTCATTACAAAAAACTGGGAAAACAAATCTTCAAGTGAATCTATTATTTTAAGATTATTAAAGTCAATTCCTGTACTTTATTATTTTTATTACGATATGAACATACTTTACATCTATATTCAAATTAAATACATGAAATCTATATTCAAATTAAATACACTAAATCTATTTTCTCTTTCAAAACTAGATAATTATTACGGACAAGCCCTGCTTACCAAAATAAACACCAAAAACACCCGGGCCTTGGTTACTCCGCCGATCTCTCCTGAGCGACATTGTAGTGAATGCAACCCTGCAGGAAGCGGGAAGTGACCCTGAGGGAGTCAACTACCACAATGCTTATTATTCACTGATGGGTCTTTTCGTGTCGGAGCGGGCCGAGTGGTAAGAACCCTCCGAAGGCACGGTGGGCCAGGGATAAATATTGTAACTAAAATCAAAATAAAAGTTCAGGACTAAAAAAATGAAAAAAAAAACATAAAACTGAGGCATTAAAACCATTGAGGGTTTCCAAACACTAGGTTGCCCCGTTTTCCTTTACACAGCCCTCGTTTTCTATGATACCATTTTAAAAACCTGTGTACTTGTGACACCTACAATTATGAAGTAAAACCAAAAATAAAAAAAGGAGCCTGGGCACAACTCCTTAATAAGAATAAAAGGTAACAAAAAATAACATGAACATTTTAAAACATTTACTGATATTTCGGCTTTGCTCATATATAATAGTGGTACATTTGTAATATTAATATTTCTTAAAACAAAACACAACACTTATCTTTACAGTGTCGCACTGGTGTTCCACAGCAAACCGGATACACACAAAAATATGCCACACTACAAATGACTTAAAAAGGGGTGCCTTCGTCTCCCTGGTTAATATGTCAGGTCAATACCCCGTTGCAGTCTTCTGTCCTTGGATCTCTGGATTAGAGGAGCATTGCCTGGGCATATTAACTGTTAAGAGCTAGAGAGATGTCCGGCAAGTGCTCTCTGTTACTGTGTGACCCCTGCACATCAGGTCAGGCCAGCGGAGGTTGGTAAAAAAAAAGAGGAAAGAAAACTAAGCATGGTCTGACAGGCTCCTAACAGGCTCGTGTGTCTTTTTAGGATTAACCTTGATTTCAGAAAAAGATGAATATAAGGTGTAATATAAAAGAACATAAAATTACATAAAAATGATGTTCACATTAAAACTCGAGCAGATCAAAATAAAAGTAAATAAAAGCGTTAAAAGAAAATACTTCATCTCGCCTTAATGACTGATACCTGGCGGGAAGGGTGAAGCAAGGTCGTTTACCCTGAGGTGACCCCCAAACAACTGGGGATGCTTTTAAAGGCATATTGTAATATTTGTTTATTTGCTACCATTAAAAAAAAACATAGAAAAATACAGAGTTCACTACAACATCCCACAGACAAATCGGAGAGCGACCCGGGGTCTGCCTCCCGGTCCCTCCCTCACGAGCAGCGTCATCACCTGATCGTACATCGTATGATGTTTCGTCATCACGTTTTTTTTCCACTGCTTCTCTGCACCCGTGATCTTCCTTTCTTTTCTAACACCCATGGAAGATTCCTAGTCGTCCATATATATATATATATATATATATATATATATATATATATATATATATATATATATATAATACACACACACACACACACACACACACACACACACACACACACACACACACACACACACACACATATATATATATATATATATATATATATTCATATATATATATATATATATATATATATATATATATATATATACCAAAAGCAAAAATTTTAGAAGAATATTCTTCATTGTCTTTCTAATTATTTTTAGTCTGCTTTTTTGTTTAATTGGGTCATGATTATTAATACTGTCATCATTGGGAGTGGCATCATCATTATCATTGTTAGGAGAGAGAGAGGGGGGAAGAGAGAGGGGGGGAGAAGTGAGAGAGAGAGAGAGAGAGAGAGAGAGAGAGAGAGAGAGAGAGAGAGAGATTGGCAGACAGACAGAGAGAGCGGGACAGAGAGAGCGAGACAGAATGAAAGAGAGAGAGAGAGAGAGAGAGAAGGGAAACCCTGATTTACATGCTTAAACTCATATATATCATTTTCAATTTTTAAAAAGAATGCATAAATACTTTAAACCCTCATGTACATATGTCACCTACATTTTTTTTCCACGTGCATAAATCACTCAAAGGCCCCGCCCCCAAAAAACTGACTGGAAGTGCTAGTAGAGTCGCAGCGACGTCAAGGGGAGGTCAGAACACGTCACCGCAATGAAGTCACCTCAGGGCTCCTCGAACCCTCTAAAATTTTTAGCGCTTGCCTTCGTCGGCGTCTTAATTCTGTAAGATCAATTGCTTCTTGTGGCGTTTTTTTGTATATTTGTTGTTATCACTATTACCTCGGATAGTGATTTATTCTATTAGAATATTGTCGTTTTCACAGTTCAAAAGATGTTAGCTGAATTTTTTTGGTGGCCGAGTGTTCTCCACGGATATTTATGTGTTCGTGTCACTTCCTTATCGTTATGATTCCTTACGAAGGATTAATTCTTCCCACGTAAATTGGTATCATTGCGAGATGACATAATTACGCTGTGCAAATGTCTTAATGATTATCGAGTTATGCACATCAAGCCAGTTACATTAGCCTACTTCTCGAGTTTAATTCCAATTTAAAAAATAGTTTTACACATATTCTGACCTTGACATATATTTTCGCAATCTGACGCACGATATTGTCTAATACCGTATTTGCTCTTATCCATAAACACATCAGTCTGAAGCTCATTTCAGAATATGAACGTTTCAGAATCTGCTGCGTCCTCCAGGGTACAGAAAACGTTCGCCTCATTCCAGAAGCTCTTTCTTTCCCACGGCGAGTAGCATCGACTGATGAGTTTGTGGCTGCAGGTCGTGAGGAGCGGACGAGCATCGACTGGAAAAGTAAGAAGGCCCTTGGACCAAAACTGTTTATAAGGACTTGTCGTTAGGCGTGAGTGTGTTCGCGGACGTTGCATTTCAAAGGTGATGTGCCTGCGCATGCGCATGTAATTACACCGTTTCATTTTCGGTGAAAAAGTGCCAGCTGATATCTATCTTCAGCAAGCTAATGCGTCCACAGTTAAGTTAAGGAAAGTCTGAAAAAAGGTACAGAGCTAAATCCATATTCCCCCAAAACGAAAAAGCATTACGTCCAGGAACAAATTCGAACGTTTTGTTTCCCAGCGATACCGAGCCCGCTGTCTGAACCGCGATGGCCCGAGCTGGACCACAACATGGCGACCACCCCCCTGTGGCCCTCGGACCCTGCCTGCGCCATGTGAGTATCCCTCCGCCTTCCTCTCGCTCTTTGTGTCTCCATCTGTCTACTCTTTCCCCCTCTGCAGCTCTCTGTTTTCTCTCCTTCCCTCTTTTTTATATTTCCGTCTGTTTACTGTTTCTCTCTCTGCTTTCTCTAGTTCCCTTTCTTTTTTCCTTCCGTCTATCTCCCTCTGTCTACTCTTTCGCTCTCGGCTGTCTCTGTTTCCCTTTCTTTCGTCCTTATATCTCGCTCTCTCCAGCTTCATCTCCTATTCTCTTATCCTTCTATTTCTCTTCTTCTGGCAGAACTTTCTCTCTATCCCTGTTTATTTCCCCCCTCTTCACGTTTTTATCCTTCTATCTCTCTCTGTTCTCATTGGTTATTATTTATTTTTCTATTGAAAAAATTCTGCCGCGTCAACATCTAAGCTCATTAGCGGCGTATTCAAAATGTAGCGATAGTGTGGAGCTTGGACGCAAATCCCCCAGCCAAAGAAGTGTTATATGACATCAAATGTGATATGGCAAAGTACAATAGCGAAAAGGGTTAGAAATGAGTCAATGATTCAGGGTAAAGTTACAGGCTGAACAGAGCTAGGGGGTAGTAAATGTTGTTAGAAGGAGGAGTTAAGGGAATAGGGAGCATTATGATAAAGTATTATGGCGAAAATGGCAAAAAATAGTTAACTATTAGGATAAATGGTCAAAACAAGGGGACGAAGAAAAGAAAAGGGAGAGGAAAAGAAGAAAAGACACTACAAATTTAATTGTGGCGAGGGATGAGGACCAACTAGGTGTGATCCCCTACATTGGGCCTCAGTCCCTCCCCCCACAACAGCAATCAACAAGGGGTTGCTGTCCCTTGCTGGGGGTATTTAATATTTTAGTGGATTTACCCTTCCCACTCTATCTCTCTAATACAATTTACTCTCCCAGCACGGAAACTAATTCTTTGTGGCTAGCGAATCCTTCTGTTCGAGTCTCCATCGACCATCCCTGCCTTGCCTTCCAAAGCTCACCCACACACACACACACACACATGTTCTCTTACTTTCTCTTTTGAATTCTCCCAGGTACAACGTTTCCTTCGCCCTCAATGTTAACAAAACCTTCCTGGTGTCCTTCCCTCGGTCCGGCAACGCCTGGACTCGTTACCTGGTGGAAGGGGCGACGGGCGTGGCCACAGGGGCGGTTTATTCAGTCGAACAACTCATTCACTTCGGTAAGAGACTCGGAGAACGTGCGCACTGAGACGGGGAAAATGTTCGTGTTCATGGTTATCTGTTTCGTTTTGTTCCGACTCGAGGTGTTGAAGTATCGAACGTTTGGATGTCAGTCTTGGTATTGTAATATTTCGTTGAGATCGGCAAGAAAAAAAAAACAGAATTATTAAACCGTATTTAAATCTTCAGAGATTCAGTTATTCAGATATTCTTTTATACATTACTCAACCCATTACTCACGAATGGGATGATGTACAAGGCGTTTCCACTGTATTTTAGTTTATTAATTAATGCACATAGATGGCGCCACAAGTATTCAGTAATTGTTAGTCCTACCTATCTCATCTGTTTACTCTTTTCTTTGATTTTAGGAATGAGTCTCATATATATATATATATATATATATATATATATATATATATATATGTGTGTGTGTGTGTGTGTGTGTGTGTGTGTGTGTGTGTGTGTGTGTGTGTGTGCGTGTGTATGTGCATATATATATATATATATATATATATATATATATATATATATATATATATATATATATCATATATATTGTTTTTGTTATTAGTATTTCAACATTACAATAATCATAATACCAATAATATTACCAGTATTGATATTGATATCAGTAAAAAAAAAAAAAAAAGCGTAAATTCAAGGTATGGAGAAATCAGGTGATTCCTAATTGACTACTTATTGGCTGAGCACTTGTGGACTCACTCATATGTGTGCAATTATTTTTTATTTATTACAGTGGACAGCCCTGTTATATCGTTATATCGTCAGATCAGTAATATTTTATATATAAAACGAACATTTCAAGTTTTTCCTAATATTCTTAATTTTGAAAATTAATCTTCAGGAAGCATGGTCTATTCGCTTTTGTTTTTGTATTTTCTATTTCTATTTGCTATTCATGCTAGTGCTTTTATTTTAAAATTATCTCCTGTACGTCTACACAAACGTTTTCTTCCGATTCTGCTCTGCACTTATAGTCATACTGTCTGGTATTAACACCTTCTCTGGAGTAATTAGTGCAATGATAACACAGTTAGAAGAGAATCCATACATCCAACTCCCGTATTATCACACAACAAAATGTGCATCATACATATCGGTGTATATATACTTGAATCTTTGATTTTTTTTTTCACAAAGCGTTTAAAGAGAGAATGTCTTTGACGCGTCTTGCTTGAGATAAATGTAGATATAGATATGAATATAAATATAGATATAGATATGAATATAGATATGGATATAGATACATATAAACGCTTTGGTATTTGGTACTTGATATTATCGTAAATACATATATACATAGTATATATAGTCTATATATTTTTCTCTTTTAAGTCCACATAGACGAGAACGAAAAAGACGCATGTACGCATATAAATAAGTACATAAATTAGAATTATGTATTTTCTTTGAAAAAAAAGTATGGGAAAGATAAATAGAGTATTGAGTCTGTGAATAATTAACATTAATAGGATTACTAAACAGGAATAGGCGTTATACTACTTGCAAAAAAGAGCAACAATTAAAACGACAGTAAAAGCGTGGATTTCATGATACATACTTCTTAAAGCTCTTCACTGAGAGGAACAAAAGCCGGTGGATATTTACCGAAATAGGTCTGATACATGTTCAGATACATAAACACACACACACGTTTACTTACCATACCTTATGCTATTACTCAGATTGGCTAACTCATATAATTACCAATATACATTTGGTACTTGAGGTATTTGCTACAAATAATTATTTATTTATTTATCTATTTTAGGTATGAAGAGCAACTTGAGGCAGCTAGAAGGGAAAGTTATACTCGCAAGGATCCATTTCAATACGAGGCAAAGCGTTCCAGACAACGCTCCTGTTATATTATTACTAAGAAATCCAGCCAAGTAGGAAACATTTTTATCGTTCTTGTTACATTAAAATATATAGTTTTTAATTGATATTGATACTTTCTTTATAAATTAGAGAAGTAAGACCTTCAGTGTCTGGTGTGTCAGAATTGTTTCCCAGTAACTAACTAAACCTCACACGCAGGTTTAACTTTACGGGATTCGCACGCCCTCGCTTTAAGATTGACCCAAAGTCAGCGGGTTTATGTACTGTTCTCTTTAGATTTTAGTGAGTTTTGTTACATACAGATGGCTCCACGTGTGCTCAGCCAGCAAGGAGTCTAACAGTTGGCCCTAGTGACCGATCCTGATTTCCCCATTCCTTGAATTGCCGGGAAAATGTGTTTTTCTTTCCAATACTATCAACATTGACAATGCTATCATTCATATTGATTATTAAATGATTATTGAAATATTGATAACATCAAAGACAATAAAATAATAGAAATGAAGTTTTAAAAAAAGGATAAACAGATGAGACAGATGACAAGACTCTTTGGTGATTACGCAGAGTCACCTATGTGTAAAGACAATATATATAAATTTTTATTACAGTGGGCATGTCACCCGCCGACAATGGGTTAAGCATATTTGAATAGAAAAAGACAATGTTTCCTTTGCAGATCTCTAGTTTCTTACTATAATTTTAAGTGGGGAGAAGGAGATGTAAACAGGTATAGAAATGTAAGCTATGAATCCTACTTTACACAAAGTAAGTGAAGTTGCAAATATATTTGAACGTATTAATTATTATCATTTGATGAGGATAATAATGATATTGATAAATTGTGATGATAACAATAATCATAAGAAAAAAGAAATGGAAAAAACGATAATGATAATAAAAATTATAATGATAATACTAATGATAATAATGATGATAATGATAATGATAATAATAATAATGATAATAATAATAATAATAATAATAATAATAATAATGATAACGTATCCAATGAACTAACAGTTGGACTGACTCATTCCTGATGTTATTTCCAGAATTTAAAAAGCACTTTAACGTTGAGCTTCCGAGATGGACAAAGGTGAGATTCCTACAAGCAATTTGTTTCTTAACTCATGCTCTAAAATGTACATCTTTCTCTCTCGTTTTTTTTCTCTCTCTCTCTTATTCGTTCTGTTTCCTCTCTCTCTCTCTCTCTCTCTCTCTCTCTGGCTCTTTTATTATCTCACTCTCGCTCTCTCATTCTCATTCTCGTTCTCTTTCTTTCTCATTCTCGCGATTCCACTTTCCTCTTTTTCTTTTTGTTTCTTCACAGAGGTAAAAGATTCTTCAGGAACTGATACTAATGGACGAAAACAAGACATTTTGATGGGGCATTGTACAGAGCGGGGGGGGGGGGATACACACATTATATAACCAGTTGATATTGGTATTGGCTAGGGATAGGGTAGGATAAACTCAATAACAGACGATAACGATAAGAACATTTTAATAACATGAATACTAAAACCTTGGCTAATGAATAGATTATGAGCAATGACAGTAGTAATAAAAATTGACATGACGTATATTTTCGTACCAAAGCCTATTACATGTTACCAGTTTAACTTAATGTAAACAACTCTACTCACTGATTCTGCTTTCATACGGACTCCACAGCTGGCCAAGGACCGGCTTTTGTACTCTAAGCGGCTGCTGGTGATCCCGTACGAGGAGTTACAAAAGGACCCGATGACACAGGTGCGGAGGGCGCTCGCGTTCCTGGGCGTTCCGGCGGACGAGGGGCGTCTCGCTTGCCTCCGACGCAACTCCGAGGGGTTTGCGTTGGGCCTACAGAGACAGGTCGGCTTTTTTTTCTTCTTCTTCTTCCCCACCTTTCTCTCTCTCTCTCTCTCTCTCTCTCTCTCTCTCTCTCTCTCTCTCTTCTCTCTCTCTCTCTCTCTCTCTCTCTCCCTCTATAATGGGCTCAGAACCCTAGTACAATGGCTAGCAGGGTTATTATAGTTGTACGACGGCTTGACTCTTTATTGATGAAGAGTACAACACAGTGAGGGGAACACACGAGACGATGTCTTAGGGTAAACGCTGAGCGCGGTGTCACGTGTTCGGCCGGCCAGCCCTGAAGGGCGAAGGCTGACCTGACCTTCTCACGTCGGCCACTGAGCACGAACTGAGGGGTCAGACAAGGTCAGATAAAATCGTCATCTAGGTCCTTGCTAGCTTTATGGTTCTAAATTGGAAGTAGTGCAACGTGGCAAACAGTACACGTAGCCTATTAGTAAAATGGATTACAGAAATCATGCTTATATATACGCCATACCCTCCTACCCACCACCCCCTCTCTCTCTGTCTCTTATCTCTCTCTCTCTCACTCTCTCTCTCTTCTCTCTCTCTCTCTCTCTCTCTCTCTCTCTCTCTCTCTCTCTCTCTCTCTCTCTCTCTCTCTTCTCTCTCTCTCCTCTCTCTCTCTCTCTCTTCTCTCTCTCCCTCTCTCTATTCTCTCTCTCTCTTTCCCTTTTTTCCTTTTTTTCTCTCTTCTCTCTTTTTTCCTTTTCCCATCTCTTTCCTTTTCCTCTCCTTTTCTTTTCTCCTCTCCTTTTTTCCCTCTCTCCTCTTTCTCCCTCTCTCTTTTTCCCCTCCTCACGAGCAGCGTCCTCACCTGATCGTACATCGTATGATGTTTCGTCATCACGTTTTTTTTCCACTGCTTCTTCGCACCCGTGTCTTCCTTTCTTTTCTAACACCCCTGGAAGATTCCTATCGTCCATATATATTATAGATATATATATATATTATATATATATATATAGTATCTATAATATATGTACCTAATATATATATATCTATATATATATATAATACTTATCTCTAAATATATATATAATCTCTGTCTATATATCTGTACATACATATCAGATCTCTAATATATCTATATAATATCTATTACTATATGATTATAATATATATATAATATTAGAGGCAAAGACAAACACACGGACATTATGATAATGATAATATGGACAATGGTCATGTATTACGAGGATATTAAATTTTAATTCACACTTAAATAATACAGTTTGTTTATTCCAGATTTTTCTTTTTTTTATTGTATTTTGTCTTTGACTGATGACCAAAAGCAAAATTTTTTGCTTTTCTGTTTAATTGGGGCCATGATTATTAATACTGTCATCATTGGGAGTGGCATTATCATTATCATTGTTAGGAGAGAGAGGGGGGAAGAGAGAGGGGGGGAGAAGTGAGAGAGAGAGAGAGAGAGAGAGAGAGAGAGAGAGAATTGACAGACAAACAGAGAGAGCGAGACAGAATGAAAGAGAGAGAGAGAGAGAGAGAGAGAAGGGAAACCCTGATTTACATGCTTAAACTCATATATATCATTTTCAATTTTTAAAAAGAATGCATAAATACTTTAAAACCCTCATGTACATATGTCACCTACATTTTTTTCCACGCGCATAAATTACCCCGCCCCCAAAAGGCTGACAGGAAAGCCTAGTGGAGTCGCAGCGATCTCAAGGGGAGGTCACGTCACCGCAATGAAGTCACCTCAGGGCTCCCCTTACCTATTTTTAGCGCTTGCCTTCGTCGGCATCTTAATTCTGTAAGATCAATTGCTTCTTGTGGCGTTTTTTTGTATATTTGTTGTTATCACTATTACCTCGGATAGTGATTTATTCTATTCGAATATTGTCGTTTTCACAGTTCAAAAGATGTTAGCTGAATTTTTTTGGTGGCCGAGTGTTCTCCACGGATATTTATGTGTTCGTGTCACTTCCTTATCGTTATGATTCCTTACGAAGGATTAATTCTTCCCACGTAAATTGGTATCATTGCGAGATGACATAATTACGCTGTGCAAATGTCTTAATGATTATCGAGTTATGCACATCAAGCCAGTTACATTAGCCTACTTCTCGAGTTTAATTCCAATTTAAAAAATAGTTTTACACATATTCTGACCTTGACATATATTTTCGCATCTGAACGCACGATATTGTCCTAATAACCGTATTTGCTCTATCCTAAACGCATCAGTCCTAAAGTTCATTTCAGAATATGAACGTTTCAGATTTCTGCTGCGTCCTCCAGTGGTACAGAAAACGTTCGCCTTATTCCAGAAGCTCTGGCTTTGCCAGCAAATCTCTCAGGTGAAGTTTGTTGCTGCAGGTCCTTGAAGGAAGCGACGAGCAATCGACTGGAAAGATAGAAGGCCCTTGGACCAAACTGGTTATAAGTACTTGTCGTTAGCGTGAGTGTGTTCGCGGACGTTGCATTTTCAAAGGTGATGTGCCTGCGCATGCGCATGTAATTACACCGTTTCATTTTCGGTGAAAAAGTGCCAGCTGATATCTATCTTCAGCAAGCTAATGCGTCCACAGTTAAGTTAAGGAAAGTCTGAAAAAGGTACAAAGCTAAGTCCATATTTCCCCAAAAGGAAAAAGCCATACGATAAGGATCAAAGTCGAACGTTTTGTTTGCCAGCGATCCCGCTGTCTGAACCGCGATGGCCCGAGCTGGACCACAACATGGCGACCACCCCCCTATGGCCCGCGGACCCTGCCTGCGCCATGTGAGTATCCCTCCGCCCTCCTCTCGCTCTTTGTGTCTCCTTCTGTCTACTGTTCCTCCCTGTTTCGCTCTCTGCTTTCTCTAGTTCCCTTTCTTTTTTCCTTCCGTCTATCTCCCTCTGTCTACTCTTTCGCTCTCCGCTGTCTCTGTTTCCCTTTCTTTCATCCTTATATCTCGCTCTCTGCTGCTTCATCTCCTATTCTCTTATCCTTCCATCTCTCTTCTTCTGACAGAACTTTCGCTCTAGCCCTGTTTCTTTCCCCCTCTTCACGTTTTTATCCCTCTATCTCTCTCTGTTGTCATTATTTATTATTTATGTATTTATTGAAAATTTTGTGCCGCGTTAACATCTAAGATCATTAGCGGCATATTCCAAAATGTAGCGTGAAGCTTGACCTCTAAAATCTCCCACCCTAAAAGAATGTTATAGCATCAAATGTCATATGGCAAAGTACAGTAGCGAAAAAGGTTAGAAATGAGTTAAGGGAATAGGGAGCATTATGATAAAATATTATGGAGAAGACGGCAAAAAATAGCAAAATATTAGAATAACTGGTTTGTACGGGGATGAAGAAAAAAAGGGAGAGGAATTAGAAAAGGCCATGCAAAATTAGTTGAGGCGAGGGCTGAGGACCAAGGTAGGTGTGATCCCCTACATTGGACCTCAGTCCCCGTCTCCTAAGCCCCCCTCCCCCACGACATCAAGTGATTTGGGGGTATTTATTATTTTAGTGGATTTACCTTCCTCCATCTCTCTAATAAATTCCACTCTCCTAGCACGGAAACTGATTTTTTGTGACTAGCGAATCCTTCTGTCCGAGTCTCCATCGATCATCCCTGCCTTGTCTTCCAAAGCTCACACACACATGTGTGTGTGTGTGTGTTCTGCTTACTTTCTCTTTTGATTCTCCAGGTACACACGTTTCCTTCGCCCTCAATGTTAACAACCTTCTGGTGTCCCTCCCTCGGTCTCGGAACGCCTGGACTCGTTACCCCTGGTGGAAGGGGCTACCCCCCGGGGGGCGTGACCAAAGGGGCGGTTTATTCAGTCGAACAACTTATTCACTTCGTAAGAGACATCCGGAGAACGTGCCACTGAGACGGGGAAAATGTTCGTGCTCATGGTTATCTGTTTCGTTTTGTTCCGACTCGAGGTGTTGAAGTATCGAACGTTTGGATGTCAGTCTTGGTATTGTTAATATTTCCTCGTTTCCACTGCATTTTAGTTTATTAATTAATACACATAGATGGCACCACAAGTACTCAGTAATTAGTAGTCCTACCTTTCTCATCTGTTTACCATTTTCCTTGATTTTCGAAAAATTTTCTCTTGTATATTTTCTTGTTATCATATTTCAGCATTATGATAATCACAATGCTAATAATATTAGCAGTATCGATATTATTGTCATTTGAAAAAAAATCCGTAAATTCAAGACATAGCTTGGTCATATCTTGGTTTCAGTAATGATATATTTCAGGTCTCATAATGAAGATAGAAATGCTTTTGAAAGGTTATATCGTCAATTCAGCAATGTCTTTTTATGTATAAACCGAACATTTCAAGTTTTTCCTAATATTCTTTATTTTGAAAAACAATTTTCAAGAAGCATGGTCTACACAGTTTTGTTTTGTGTGTTTTCTATTTCTATTTGCTATTTATGCTAGTGCTTTTATTTTTAAATTATTTCCTGTACGTCTACATTATACATTTTCTTCCGATTCTGCTCTGCAGTTAGAGTCATATTGTCTGTTATTAACACCTTTTCTGGAGTAATTAGTGCAAAGATTACACAGTTAAAAGAAAATCTATACATCCAACACCCATATTATCATGTACACAATAAAATGTACATGATACATATCGGTGTGTATATATACCTGAATCTTAGGACGGATTTTCCCCCCAGAGCGTTTAAAGAGAGAATGTTTTTGACGCATCTTGCATGAGATAAAAATAGATATAAATATGAATACATATATAGATATAAATATTACTATAGATATAGATATTGATATTGATATAGATACATATAAACCCTTTGGTATTTGGTACTTGATATTGACATAATCACATATATACATAGTCTACAGTTTTTCTCTTTTGCGTCCACACAGACGAGAACGAAAAAGACACATGTACGCATGTGAATAAGTAAATAAATAAGGATTATGTTTTTTTTTTTTTTTTTTTTTTTGAAAAAGAAGAAGGATAGGA
>NC_051386.1:11405401-11410401 GCF_015228065.2 Penaeus monodon | reverse complement strand
GGTTGAGCTAGATCTCACGGCGAGAAAACGACATATTGCCTTGAGAAGTTTGACTTCTCAAGGCGAGAAGTCACCGCCATGGCAAAGGTGTTAACTCACTGAACCGAGGTTGATTAGAAGGTGACAATGCCCAAAGAAATCAACAAGCTACAAATGGATAAGTTGGTTCAGAAGTGGAAGAAAAAAATTAATATAGCCCTGCAGAGCAGGCCATCAACATCAGTTTGTGAGGAAAACATTAATACTTTTCGCGACACATGATTGGATAGACAAATAACCACTGAATCAGTATGGACACACTCATATCTCTGTGGGTTTCTTCACACAATTCTGGTGGAGAGTTTGGGGCTAAGAAAGCTTTCCGCTCATGGTCCCTACGCTGTTGCACCCAATTAGCAGCAACAAGGTAGCTCTTTTGAATGAAAATTTTGAACAAGTGGATGAAGATTCTGAAACTTTTCTGCAGAGAATTCTTGACGAATGAACAGGCTCTACCAGCATGATCTCAAGGACAAAATTAATTAAAGCAGTGCTGCCCAGGGGTGGAAGTGGACTAGTCATACCAAAATTTGAGCACTCAAGAGGAAAGGTCATGGCCCATGTCTTCTGGGATACAGAGGTGATTTTGCTGTTGAATTCTTCGAGAACAAGAAACAATTACATCTGCTTATTATGAATACGTTTTGAGAAAACTCTAAGCAAATCTCAGAAAAATACCCTGGAAAGTGGCATCCCTGTGTTCTGTTCCACCTCAACACTGCACCTGCTCACGGCCTCGGCGACGTGAATTTCGATGGGAAATCGTCTGACATTCACCTTACAGCGACGATTTAGTCCCATACATCTTTTTGTTTCCAAACTTTTTAAAGAATATTGAAAGGCACAAATATTCTGTCGGTTGAAGATGTAAAAAGAGCTGCTCTGACATGGTTCAGATCACATGACCCTCAGTTTTACTCAATGACTTAAAAGCGTGTATCATGTTTGCAGAAGTATTTTAACCTTAACGAAGGATATTTTTAAAAAATAAACATCAAAACCTAAAACCCTTTTCTCATATTTTCCTTTTTTTCCCGAACTTTTTTAAAGCCCCCCGTACACCACCCCAAAACACACATATTTATACATAATATATATACATATTGTTGTTTTGTGTGTGTGTACAGGGGCTTAAAATAATATAATTATTAAAATAAAAATTTTTATACATATTATATAATATATATTTTATATTTTGTATATATATGAAATAATATATATTATATTATTTTATATTAAATTTTGTTTATATTATATATATTATTATTTTATATATTTTATATAATTATATATATTATAATAAATGTATATTGTATGTGACTCCCCCCCGATGGTCCCGGGGTTTAGAGCCCTGGACCCCAAACCCTCAGGGCCCCCAAAAATTTCTTTCCCCCGTCGCGGCGGGGCGTAAAAAGCTTGCGCTTTTACTGCTCCGCTGGGACTCAATCTCACGGCGAAAACGACATATCCCCTTGAAAAGGCCCCCAAAATGCAAGTGCCCTTTGGGGGAATTCGCCCCCGTGACAAAATTTTTCAGGGCCGAACCGCACCCGGAAGAGTGAAATCCAAAAAACCCTTTTAAAATAATGAATTAAAAGGGGCCTTTTTTCCTGCAGTGGAAAAAGGGCTTTTTAAAAAAAATGGTGTATGTATTACAAAACCATGCCACACATACTTTAGTGCTTTTTATTTATCCCTCTATCAATCTATAAACCTGGCCCTTTAAATTGGTAGGGGTGTGACCCTTTCATTTAAAAATATTAGGGGGAAACCCTTCTCGTTTCCCCCCTTTATAAAGTTTGGGATAGAAAAAAAAGTAAAGAAAAATGAAAATTTTCATGAGATTGTTTTAGAACTGGTTTCCCCCAAATCTCGGCCCTCTCTCTCATGATTTCTGCACATTCAGATTCATCAAAAAACGGGAAAATTCTTGACTAAAGAAATTTCAAATAAAAATATTTATTATTTTAATATATTATTTATATAAAAAAATATATATATATATATAAGGTGTTGTGGTGTGTGTGGGTGTGTGTTTTGTGTGTGTGTGTGTGTTTGTGGGGTGTGGGGTGGTGTGTATCCCGTGTGCGTGTCGGTGCGTGTGGTGTGCGTGTGGGGTGTGTGTGTGTTTTCTGCGTGGGGTGCTTTTTCTTTCCGTCGTCAACTTTTCTCTGTCTTCTAAAACAAACAGACGCATGCCCTCAGTGTTTAGCAGTTCTTTAAATTGTCATTATGCTGTTTTTTGGGTAAAGGAAAAAACCTTTTTAAAACAAAGGGTTCCTGATTTTAAACCCCGGGGGGCCAAAATTTCTGCAATATCTTTTTTATAAATATTATGTTCCCCCTTGAAATTTCCAAAGAAAACTTGAAAGCGGGAAAAATTGATGGGGATACTTCCCCCCCTTTTTTCCCCTCACTCTCTACTATCCAAAAACCCCCCCCCCCCCCTTTCGGGCAACCCCGCAATGAAACAAAGAATCCTCCCTTATTCCTGCAGGGGAAAAAGCGCACGACCCACCGACTCTGCCCGGCGCTCAAACCCGGGGTGAATACCTTGAGGGTTTTTTTGTTTATCTGGGCGGGGGTTTTTTGGGGGGCACCCCCTTGGGAGGGGCACATTTGCAGGGGGGTGAGGTACTGCCCCCGCTACATGACATAGGGGAAATCACCTACGGTGTTGGAATGTTTGTTTTTTAAGCCCCCCGGCCCTATTACTGGGGTTGTTAAACACCAAAAATGTAAAAGGGAAGAAAAATTTAGTGGGTGAAATGAAAAAATTTTTGCGGGAAAGAAATTTGGGGGAAAAGCAAAAGAAAGTGAATTATTGATGAATCTTTAAACCAAACTCACCCCTCGGTTTGCCCTTTTATTAACGATAGTCTCTCTAGAGAAAGAAAATTTAATAGACGAAAGTTTTAAGGTAAACGGCTCCTTTTGGGTTTTTCAGGAAACCGATCACTCGTACCCATAAATCAAAAACTGGAAAAATCTTTATAAATGTGTATATCGGAAAAAGCCAAAAAGGTTAGTAAAAGCTGAAGAGCAAAAAATAAGATCATATACATTAAAAAAAAAATATAACGGGGCACCCGGGGAACGGGAAAAATTTAAAACTAGAAATTGCGATTTTTTTTCTAACTCCCAAACATCAAGAAAACAGCGCGTGTGTTCATAATTTCGTATAGAAAACATTAGTTTGTTTGTCTTTTTTATAACACATCAATGATACACTATTTGATTTTAATCTTTGGGAGGGTTAGTCCTTTTTATATACTTTTTACCCTATAATTTTAATTTTCCATTAATGTTAATTATTCGATGGGATCTACATGGCTTTTTTTTTTTCCGCATGGGCCTGTTTGCCATGGGGTGTGGCATACGGCCCGGGGGTCTACTTTTAAAACCCCTTTTGTGAAAAACCGGGCCCCGGTCAACGCGAGGAAAATGTGCCCAAAATAAGGGTGACGGATTATGACCCATCATACTCAAACAAAGTCGTAGGAAATCCGATTTCCGTTTTTAATTTTTTTTGTGGGGTTACGTGTACTAAAAAATACGTACAGTGTAAAGAGTGTGTGCCGGGTTTTTTTCCGCACTAAAGGGTTTTTTTTTGTCGGCCTCCCGAGGGCCCAAAAAAGGACGCAGCTTTCCCCCTGGTTGTGAAATCCCCTCTTTCCTCCAGCATAAAGGTTTAAAACTTAGGACTCCCGGGGGGTAATCGTGAACAAATTTTGCAAAGGGGAAATACCCTAACGGGGGGTCCGGGGGGCCCAGAGTCCCCGTGGGTAACATTAAAGGGGGGCGGGGTGTCGGGGGCGGAGCCCCCGATAGGAAATACCTCAAGGGGGCATTTATCGTGAAATAAACTAGTAAACGCAAATACATATTTAGAAACCTAGGCTGCTACCATGGTTATATATAAGAAAAATACCCCCCCCCCCCCGTTTAGGCGGGGCCCTAAGTGAAAGGCCCGGGCGAAGCCAGAACTTGCAAATCTCCCAAACAAACCCCCCCCTTACACTTCAGACCAAATTTCATTATTTGCATACAGAAGACAAAAGCTGTAGCTTGGTCATCTTGGTATCCAATGAAAAAATATCAAATCCTCATTTTGAAATGTTACCACACAGGTTGCACACCGAACTTATCTTAGAATGCCGGATCACAGTTGCTGGCCGTGTCTCTACCTCGTGGACGTCCCCAGGGTAATGACCGTTTGGGGGGTTCCGAATAGCCAAACGAGCGGGCGTCTTGCTGGGTATTCGTTACATCTCATATTAACACAAAGGAAGCATCGAGACAGAGAAAACTACCCCATTTTGTCACTTATTAGCATTATTCATATCATTATGTAATGAGCACTAGGACACGAAGTAAGAATGACCCAAAAATTCGTCTGTGACCACCCTTTGTATACCTCACTTACTTGGTCTTTACCCATATGTTACTTATGTATACCTCATTTAATTAGTTTTTAGCTGGTAAGATAATTAGTACTTAAATAATTATTTAGAAAGATGATATTTGATTTTCTTAGAAAGATAAAACTTTACTTACTATTTTTGTATCAGGGGCTATAAAATGTTTATTACTATTACACTAAGATAAGGAACAGTGTAAATATGCGAGTCTACCCTACAAAGTTCAGTTTTCTGTGTTTCTCTCACAAGGCATTCTCTTTAAATTAGAGGGTACGCAGTTATATTTCACTGTTGCTTATTATATTAATGTTCAATAATGGATATTTTAATGAAGAAACCTATATGTATTCATTTTGTTTCTGGAGAAATTCATATAAGTTCTGGTATCATGCATATATGATTAAGACGAAACAATATGCTTGTAATATATGTGACCTGAGTAGATGTTAAAATGTTAAGAATATACAGTGTTAAACCCTGATATTATAGCATAACCCAAAAGAGAGAGAGGGGAACAGAGACAAGTGGGCCGTAATGCCG
>NC_051386.1:11399216-11401716 GCF_015228065.2 Penaeus monodon | reverse complement strand
TCAATATAACTAATTTCTTGTAGGAACATAACTACTTTTGACAAACAAACAAATTGCATATGTTCATGCCATTATATACGATCTGAGTAGTTCTATATTCATACATTATATTATATTTATGAAACCCTCATTTTAGCATAGATAGTATTATTCTATTATAAACTTCAATAACACTTACTCCTTGAATGGGTTTTAAATCCTCAATAATAACGGAGAAACATCTGAATGATATCCAAGTGCCACGTGTCAGCCACTAGCTGTGGAGAAGATATTCTATTTACCATGGTTTTCAAATTTGTTCTCAAATGATTACTTTGTTATTGTTCTGTAATCAGATCTATAGTATCTTATAATGTTATTATTGATATTAGTACAGCTGAATGTTCTTTGTTACTTCTGGTATTTAAAGAATTTTACCAACCTCTTTCGGGCATTTACCAGGCACATGTCTCTGTTCTCTCTCTCTCTTTGGTTATGAGTATAATATCAGGGTTTAACACTGTGTATTCTTAACATTTTAACATCTACTCAGGTCACATATATTACAAGCATATTGTTTCGTCTTAATCATATATGCATGATATCAGAACTTATATGAATTTCTCCAGAAACAAAATGAATACATATAGGTTTCTTCATTAAAATATCCATTATTGAACATTAATATAATAAGCAACAGTGAAATATAACTGCGTACCCTCTAATTAAAGAGAATGCCTTGTGAGAGAAACACAGAAAACTGAACTTTGTAGGGTAGACTCGCATATTTACACTGTTTCCTTATCTTAGTGTAATAATATAAACATATATAGCACCTGATACAAAAATAGTAAAGTAAAGTTTTATCTTTCTAAGAAAATCAAATATCATCTTTCTAAATAATTATTTAAGTACTAATTATCTTACCAGCTAAAAACTAATTAAATGAGGTATACATAAGTAACATATGGGTAAAGACCAAGTAAGTGAGGTATACAAAGGGTGGTCACAGACGAATTTTTGGGTCATTCTTACTTCGTGTCCTAGTGCTCATTACATAATGATATGAATAATGCTAATAAGTGACGAAATGGGGTAGTTTTCTCTGTCTCGATGCTTCCTTTGTGTTAATATGAGATGTAACGAATACCCAGCAAGACGCCCGCTCGTTTGGCTATTCGGAACCCCCAAAACGGTCATTAGCCTGGGAGACGTCCACGAGGTAGAGACACGGCCGGCAACTGTGATCCGGCATTCTAAGATAAGTTCGGTGTGCAACCTGTGTGGTAACATTTCAAAATGAGGATTTGATATTTTTTCATTGGATACCAAGATGACCAAGCTACAGCTTTTGTCTTCTGTATGCAAATAATGAAATTTTGTCTGAAGTGTAAACGGGGGAGGTTATTTTTCTTATATATAAACCATGGTAGCAGCCTAGGTTTGTAAATATGTATTTCGCGTTTACTAGTTTATTACACGATAAATGCCCCGTTGAGGTATTTACCTATCGGGGGCTCCGCCCCCGACACCCCGCCCCCCGTTGAAGTTACCCATCGGGGACTCTGCCCCCGGACCCCCCGTTAGGGTATTTACCCATTGCACAATTTGTTCACGATTACCCCCCTGAGTCCCAAGGCTTTACCTTTATTTGTCTGGAGGAAAGAGCTGAGTCACAACCAGGAGGGAAGGCTGCGTCCGTTTGTTGGCCTCTGGATGCCGACACTTAAAAATACTTTAGTCGCGGTAAAACCGGCACACACTCTTTACACTGTAGCGTATTGTTTAGTACACTGTAACGCACAAGAAATTCAAAACAGAAATCGGAGTTTCCTACGACTTTGTTTGAGTATGATATGTGTCATAATCACGGTCACACGATTACTTTCCACAGTTTCCTCGTCGTTGACCGTGGCCGTGGTCTTTATATTCACACTTGAGTATAGTTACGAGTGACTCGGCTTCCTAGACAAACAAAGGAGGCTCGCTTACCTTACACTTTCGTCTCATTCAATTTCTTTCTCTAGAGAGACTATCGTTAATCAAGGCTACCGATGGTTGAGCTTGGATTAAAGAATCTCATCAATAATTCACATGTCATTGTCATTTACCCAGAGTCTTTACCGCGAAATTTAATTCACTCATCACTCAATTTTCTTGCTTTCACATCTTGCATAGTTTTCACTCACCCTAGTAATATGGGCCTGAGGTTTCAAAACAAACATTCCAACACCTGTAGGTGTCAGTCTGCCCATGTCATGTAGCATGGGCAGTACCTCAGCCCCCTGCTAAATGTGACCTCCCAATGGCGGCTGCCTCCCACAACCCCCGCCCATATAAACAAAGAATCCTCAAGGTATTCACAACAGGTTTGAGCGCCGGGCAGACTCGGTGTCGGTCGTGCGCTCTGCCCTGCAGTGAATAAGTGGAGGATTCTTTGTTTTCCATTGCGCGGGTTGTCGCTAGTGGGGGGGGGGGGGTACTTGGATAGTAGAGAGTGAGAGGGAAAGGGTAAGTATAG
>NC_051386.1:11381716-11394216 GCF_015228065.2 Penaeus monodon | reverse complement strand
TCTGTAGACCCAACGCAAACCCCTCGGAGTTGCGTCGGAGGCAAGCGAGACGCCCCTCGTCCGCCGGAACGCCCAGGAACGCGAGCACCCTCCGCACCTGTGCGATTGGGTCCTCCTGCAGCTCCTCGTACGGGATCACCAGCAGCCGCTTAGAGTGCAAAAGCCGGTCCTTGGCCAGCTGTGGAGTCCGTATGAAAGCAGAATCTGTGAGTAGACTCTTAAGTAATTTACATTAATTAACATGTAATATGCTTTGGTGCGAAATTATACGTCATGTCAAATTTAATAATAACGATGTCTACTGTCATTGCTCATAATCTATTCATTAGGCAAGTTTTTAGTATTCATTTGTTATTGAAATAGTTCTTATCGTTATCGTCCTGTTATTGATGTCATCTTTATCCTACCCTATCCCTAGCCAATACCAATATCAACTGGTTATATAATGTGTGTATTGCCCCCCCCCTCCCGCTCTGTACAATACCCCCATCAAAATGCCTTGTTTTTGCCCATTAGTACCAGTTCCTGAAGAATCTTTTACCTGTGTGAATTAAACAAAACGTACAAGAGGAAAGTAAACCCTTTCATGTAAGGTACCTTTTAAAATTTTTCCATTTATGTTAATGGTCCTTTGTTAAATGGCTTTTATTCAGGGTTGAAAGGAAAAGGAGAAACATCAAGAAAAGAGGGGGAAAAGAATAAAAAAGGTTTTTTAGAGCATGAGTAGGAATCTCACCTTTGTCCATCTCTGAAGCCCAACGTCAAAGTGCTTGTTAAAATCTGGAAATAGCATCAGGAATGAGTCAGTCCAACTGTTTGTTTATAGGATACGTTATCATTAGTAGTAGTAGTAGCAGCAGTAGTAGTAGTAGTAGAAGTAGTAATATTATCATTATCATTGTTATTATTATTATCAATATTATTTTTATCATTATTAGTATTATTACATTGACAATGTTATAATGATTATGATAATATTATTATTACTATTAATTTTATAGTTATCATTATTACTATTATTATTATTAAAATTATTGTTATTATTATTATATTGTTATTGTTGTTGTTGTTTTATAGTTATTTTCATCATCAATATCATTATTTTTATCATTATTATTATGTTTATTGTTATTATTATAATGATATTAACAATACCAATGATGATGATAATAATAATAGTAATAGTAATAATATTAATTACTATTATTATCATCATTATATCATTATTATTATTATTATTATTATCATTATTATTACTACTATTATTGTTGTTATTAATATTATGATTATTATTATTATTTTTTATTTAAAATTATATTATATTTTTTTTTCATCATCATATAATTTTTATTATTATTGTGGTTTTTGTTGTTATCTTATATCATTATATTATTATTGTTTTATTTTGTTACTTATATATTTTTATTTATTTTTTATATTATTATTATTTGTTGTTGTTGTTGTTTTTGTTTGTTGTTGTTATAGTTATTTTCGATATCATCATCATATCATTTTTATCATTATTATTATGTTTATTGTTATTATTATAATACCAATGATGATGATAATAATAATACCAATGATGATGATAATAGTAATAGTAATAATAATAATAATTACTATTATTATCACCATTATTATTGTTATTATCATTATCAATATCATTATCATCATCATGATCGTCATTGTCATCATGACCATTATCACTATTATTATTATTGTTGTTGTTGTTGTTGTTGTTTTTATTATTATGATCATCATCATCATCATTTTTATTATTATTATTATTATTGTTGTTGTTGTTATTGTTATCATTATTATTTTTTATTATTACTAGCGTTATGTTGTATGTGTTGCTGTTGATGTATTATCATCCTTATCATCATTATTATCATTAGTATTATCATCATCATCTTTATTACCATTATCGTTCTTCTTATAATTATTGTTGTTATCATAATTTAGCAATGTTATGATTATCCTCATCAATTAATAATAAATACATTCAAATATATTTACAACTTCACTTACTTTCTGTAAAGTAGAATTCATAGCTTACATTTCTATACCTCTTCACATCTCCTTTTCCCCACTTATAATTGTAGTAAGAAATTATAGATCTGGAAAAGAAACATTGTCTTTTTTCTATTCAAATGCTTAATCTCCAAGCGAGTATGTGAAATGAGGCGTCGGAATCCCGTAGAGCTAAACCTGCGTGTGAGGTTTAGTGATAGAGTGAAAATATTAGTAGTTAGTTGCAGGGAAACTATCCGAACACATCAGGCACTGAAGGTCTTACTTCCTTAATTCATGCAAAAATATCTATATCAATTAAAAACTATGTATTGTAAATGCAACAAGAACGATATAAATGTTTCTCACTTGGCTGGATTTCTTAGTAATAATATAACAGGGACGTTGTCTGGAACTCTTTGTCTCGTGTTGAAATGGATCTTTACAAGTATAACTTTCCCTTTCAGCTGCGCCATTTTACTCTTCATAGCTGAAAAAAAATATTAATAACATATACCTCAAGTATATGTGTGTTTATGTATCTGAACATGTATCAGACCTGTTTCGGTGAATATCCACCGGCTTTTGTTCCTCTCAGTGAAGAGCTTTAAGAAGTATGTATCATGAAATCCCGCTTTTCTGTCGTTTTTATTGTTGCTTTCTTTTTTGCAAAGTAGTATAACGCATATTCCTGTTTAGTAATCCTATTAATGTTAATTAATCACAGACTTAATACTCTATTCGTCCTTCCTATCCTTTTTCTTAAAAAAAAAAAAAAAAAAAAAAAAAAAAAAAAAAAAAAAAAAAAAAATAATCCTTATTTATTTACTTATTCACATGCGTACATGTGTCTTTTTCGTTCTCTTCTGTGTGGACGCAAAAGAGAAAAACTGTAGACTATGTATATATGTGATTATGTCAATATCAAGTACCAAATACCAAAGGGTTTATATGTACCTATATCAATATCAATATCTATATCTATATTAATATTTATATCTATATATGTATTCATATTTATATATATATTTATCTCATGCAAGATGCGTCAAAAACATTCTTTCTTTAAACGCTTTGGGGGGGAAATCCGTCCCAAGATTCAGGTATATATACACACCGATATGTATCATGTACATTTTATTGTGTGATAATACGGGTGTTGGATGTATAGATTTTCTTTTAACTGTGTAATCATTACCTAATTACTCCAGAAAAGGTGTTAATAACAGACAATATGTCTATAACTGCAGAGCAGAATCGGAAGAAAATGTATAATGTAGACGTACAGGAAATAATTTAAAAATAAAAGCACTAGCATAAATAGCAAATAGAAATAGAAAACACAAAAACAAAACTGTGTAGACCATGCTTCTTGAAAATTGTTTTTCAAAATAAAGGAATATTAGGAAAAACTTGAAATGTTCGGTTTATATATAAAAAGACATTGCTGAATTGACGATATAACCTTTCAAAAGCATTTCTATCTTCATTATGAGACCTGAAATATATCATTACTGAAACCAAGATATGACCAAGCTATGTCTTGAATTTACGGATTTTTTTTCAAATGACAATAATATCGATACTGCTAATATTATTAGCATTGTGATTCTTATAATGCTGAAATATAATAACAAGAAAATGTAAAAGAGAATCTTTCCGAAAATCAAGGAAAAATGGTAAACAGATGAGAAAGGTAGGACTACTAATTACTGAGTACTTGTGGTGCCATCTATGTGTATTAATTAATAAACTAAAATGCAGTGGAAACGAGGAAATATTACAATACCAAGACTGACATCCAAACGTTCGATACTTCAACACCTCGAGTCGGAACAAAACGAAACAGATAACCATGAACACGAACATTTTCCCCGTCTCACTGCGCACGTTCTCCGAGTCTCTTACCGAAGTGAATGAGTTGTTCGACTGAATAAACCGCCCCTGTGGTCACGCCCGTCGCCCCTTCCACCAGGTAACGAGTCCAGCCGTTGCCGGACCGAGGGAAGGACACCAGGAAGGTTTTGTTAACATTGAGGGCGAAGGAAACGTTGTACCTGAGAGAATTCAAAAGAGAAAGTAAGAGAACATACACACACACACATGTGTGTGTGAGCTTTGGAAGACAAGGCAGGGATGATCGATGGAGACTCGGACAGAAGGATTCGCTAGTCACAAAAAATCAGTTTCCATGCTAGGAGAGTGGAATTTATTAGAGAGATAGAGGGAGGAAGGTAAATCCACTAAAATAATAAATACCCCCAAATCACTTGATGTCGTGGGGGAGGGGGGCTTAGGAGACGGGGACTGAGGTCCAATGTAGGGGATCACACCTACCTTGGTCCTCAGCCCTCGCCTCAACTAATTTTGCATGGCCTTTTCTAATTCCTCTCCCTTTTTTTCTTCATCCCCGTACAAACCAGTTATTCCAATATTTTGCTATTTTTTGCCGTTTTCTCCATAATATTTTATCATAATGCTCCCTATTCCCTTAACTCATTTCTAACCTTTTTCGCTACTGTACTTTGCCATATGACATTTGATGTCATATAACACTTCTTTAGGTGGCGATTTTGTGTCCAAGCTTCACGCTACATTTTGAATATGCCGCTAATGATCTTAGATGTTAACGCGGCACAAAATTTTCAATAAATACATAAATAATAAATAATAGCAGAAGAGGGGAGGGAAGAAACAGGGATTAAGCGAAAGTTCTGTCAGAAGAAGAGAGATGGAAGGATAAGAGAATAGGAGATGAAGCAGCAGAGAGCGAGATATAAGGATGAAAGAAAGGGAAACAGAGACAGCGGAGAGCGAAAGAGTAGACAGAGGGAGATAGACGGAAGGAAAAAAGAAAGGGAACTAGAGAAAGCAGAGAGCGAAACAGTAAACAGACGGAAATATAAAAAAAGAGGGAAGGAGAGAAAACAGAAGCTGCAGAGGGGGAAAGAGTAGACAGATGGAGACACAAAGAGCGAGAGGAAGGCGGAGGGATACTCACATGGCGCAGGCAGGGTCCGAGGGCCACAGGGGGGTGGTCGCCATGTTGTGGTCCAGCTCGGGCCATCGCGGTTCAGACAGCGGGCTCGGTATCGCTGGGAAACAAAACGTTCGACTTTGTTCCTGGACGTAATGCTTTCGTTTTGGGGGAATATGGATTTAGCTTTTTACCTTTTTCAGACTTTCCTTAACTTAACTGTGGACGCATTAGCTTGCTGAAGATAGATATCAGCTGGCACTTTTTCACCGAAATGAAACGGTTTTAATTACATGCGCATGCGCAGGGACATCACCTTTGAAATTGCAACGTCCCCCTGAACACACTCAAAGCCTAACGACAAATCCTTATAAACAGTTTTGGTCCAGGCCTTCCCTTACTTTTCCAGTCGATGCTCGTCCGCTCCTCACGACCTGCAGCCACAAACTCATCCCTGAGAGGCATTTGCGGCAAAGTCAGAGCTTCTGGAATGAGGCGAACGTTTTCTGTACCCTGGAGGACGCAGCAGATTCTGAAACGTTCATATTTTCTGAAATCAGCTTCAGAATGATGTGTTTATGGATAAGAGCAAATACGGTATTAGACAAAATCGTGCGTCAGATTGCGAAAATATTTTGTCGCAAGGGGCCGAATATGTGTAAAATAATTTTTTTAAAAATTTGGAATTAAACTCGAGAAGTAGGCTAATGTAACTGGCTTTTTGGCATAACTCAATAATCTTAAGACATTTGCACAGCGTAATTATGTCATCTCGCAATGATACCAATTTACGTGGGAAGAATTAATCCTTCGTAAGGAATCATAACGATAAGGAAGTGACACGAACACATAAATATCCGTGGAGAACACTCGGCCATCAAAAAATCACCATTCAGCTAACATCTTTTGAACTGTGAAAATCGACAATATTCTAATAGAATAGATCACTATCCGAGGTAATAATGATAAAGATTATACAAAAAACGCCACAACAAACAAATGACCTTACAGAATTAAGACGCCGACGAAGGCAAGCGCTAAAAATTTTAGAGGGTTCGAGGAGCCCTGAGGTGACTTCATTGTGGTGACGTGTTCTGACCTCCCCTTGACGTCGCTGCGACTCTACTAGCACTTCCAGTCAGTTTTTGGGGGGGCGGGGCCTTTGAGTGATTTATGCACGTGGAAAAAAAAATAATGTATGTGAGATATGTACATGAGGGTTAAAAAGTATTTATGCATATTTCTTTTTAAAAAATGAAAATAATATATATGAGTTTAAGCATGTAAATCAGGGTTTTCCCTTCTCTCTCTCTCTCTCTCTCTCTCTCTCTCTCTCTCTCTCTCTCTCTCCTCTCTCTCTTTCTGTCTCGCTCTCTCTGTCCCACTCTCTCGGTCTGTCTGTCAATCTTTCTCTTTCTCTCTCTCTCTCTCTCCTCTCTCCTCTCTCTCTCTCTCTCTCTCTCTCCTTCTCTCCCCCCCCCTCTCTCTTCCCCCCTCTCTCTCCTCCAAACAATGATAATGATGATTTCCCCTCCCAAAGATGCAGTGGTTTTAAAAATCCCTGACACAATTAAACAGAAAAGCAGACTAAAATAATTAAAAAGACAATTAAGAATATTCCCCTTGGCTTTCGGCCATCAGTCAAAATACAATGAAAAATAAAATTTGGAAAAAGGTGTATTATTTGAATATTAATTAAAAAATTAATTTCCTCGTAACTCATGTTAGATGATTAATATGTGGTTATTACATCCAAAATGTAAAATTACTATTCTCAGTTTTATTATCATTGTTATTATTATTATCATTATTGTCATTATTATTGTTATTATCATTAACATTACTATTACTATTATCATCATTAATATGATGATCATTATTATTATTGTTAGTATTAGTATTATTATCATTATAACCATTATGATTATTATCATCATCATCATTATTATCATCATCATTATTATTATTGTTATTATTATTATTATTATTATTAGTATTACTATTATAATTATTATCATTATTATTATTATTATAATTATTATTATTGCCATAATCGGTATTATTATTTTTTATTTTTTATTACTATTATTATTATCATTATCATTATCACTCTGTATGTGTTAGTTTGCCTATATATATATATATATATAAAAAATATATATATATATATATAATAATATATATATTATAATACATATAAAATATAATTATATCTATAATATTAATATATATTATATTATATTATTTATATTATATATATATATTTTTATATATATATATTATATTAAAAATTTAAAATTATATATCTATTGTAATATATATATAATATATTTATATATCTATATTATATAATTATATAAAATATATATATATTATATTATTTATATATTATATTATATTATAGATACTATATTAGATATATAAAGGTTCGCGATAGCCACTCGCCAAATAGTCATTGGCGAAAATTACCCTATTTTGGCTAATTAAAATCACCAATTTGGCGAATTACTTTTCAACTAAAATTAGTCTTACTAATAATCAAGTTGGCAAATAACTTCTTGATGGATGTAGTTTTGTAAACTTAGTCGGAACGCGGAGACACTGATCTAATGTTGGACTGTTTACTTCGTTAGCCCTGGAGAACAGGCATTCGTAACTGCTTCGTCTGAGATCGGCGAACAGATCCGAGGGAATCACACCTCCAAAGAAGATTTCGCGGGAAAGAGAATAACTCGATGTATTTGGTCACAATTATAACGCACAGTAAATAATGGCAAATAAAAGTTGGCTAATTGTCATCCAATTTGGCTAATAACAGCTTGATCAAATTAGCCAAAATGACTAATGCTTTAAAATTACTTGCGCTAACCCACGTGTACTTTTTTTCTATTTCTTCTCATTTCGTCATGTGCACCAAGGGCCGTTTATTCCCTTCGTGTCCTTGTCATGGGCCAAATTTTACTCGTGACGTGAGATGACGGAGCTTCAGGTGTTAAACACTTTGTATCATATTTGTGCTTCTCTCTGGTGTTGATATTCCTGTAGAAATTGTTTTGAAGTATTATGTTGGTCCACCCCTTATAAACTATATGTATGCGCACACACACACAAATACACGCACGCCCGCACGCACGCACGCACGCACACGCACGTACGCACGCACACACACATACGTACGCACGCACACACATTAATGAATATGAATATACACCCATACATACAAACGCGTATTTACGTCCTTTAAATTATGCTTCAGGTAATAGGGTCGTCAACTCAGTCTTCACGTAGAGAAGAAAATGGAACAGAAAGATAAAATGGTAATACATATGACCTCATGCTGAGAACAAAATTAACTTTGGAAATTAATCTTTCTAATTCTTGATCTGTACAACACCTGGCCATTCAATCAGAAAATAAAATCGTTCATCGTTGAACTCTTAAATCTGTTTTTATGTTATTCATTACGTAGATATTTGCAAGATTTCCAACTTCTGGTTTAAAGATTTTAGTGATGAAGGAAGCTTCCGCCGTTCACTTGTTTCAGTCCTTTGTGCCATTTGTTTGGTTCATTTGTGTCTACATTCCAATTACCTTTAGAATCGACCATATGACAATCGACTTAAATCTACCGTCTGTGCCTGTAGTGGCAACGTATCGTGCAACAGAATTACGTCACATTTTGATAAAGCATTTTTATTTCATCAGATAAAAAAAACTCGATTCGACATCCCTCTTCGTAATACCATAGGATGATGTTCTTCAGACTTTTACATCGCGACTTCATGGATTTTACTTCATTAAATATCAGTCGCATTTGACAAACGATTATTCACCTTACATTATCTTGTCTATCTATTTTCTATGTCAGCAGCTCTTTATCCAAACCTTGAACGTGACTTAATGAGAGTAATTGTACTAAAAGCACCAATATTAATGAAAGTAGCATATACACAGAAGATGAAGAACTCTCCCTCTCCTTTTAGCACCTTTCCTGGCTCTCTGGATCGGCACAACGTACCCTCCCCACCTCTGAGGATGCCACGACCTCTACGCCCTGTGCTGAAGGCGGTCTGCGCTGCCCTGTTGGCACTTACACGCGACTATATGCTCTGCTGCCTCACTCGTCCGTCCGGGCAAGACAGGAACCCTTTGTTTGACGTTAGAGAAAGTACAGGAACTCACGTGGATGTTATCTATATATGTTTGCATACACTCGTGCATATATAATAGGATAACAGGAAGTTTAGTCACAGATGAAGGAAATACTAAAAATACACATATATATGTACACACACATGTATGTGTATGCATATATATAAATACATATATATATATACATGTATATACTTATACATATATATACATGTATATACTTAAACAAAATAGAATTTTACAGTATATACTTATACATATATATACATGTATATACTTAAACATATATATATACATGTATATACTTATACATATATATACATGTATATACATATACATATATATACATGTATATACATATATATTATATATATATATAATATATATAATATATATATATATATATATATGGGGGCCGCGGTGGCCGAATGGTTAGAGCGTCGGACTCAAGACTGTCACGACGGCAATCTGAGTTCGAGGGTTCGAGTCACCGACCGCCGCGTTGTTCCCTTGGGCCCAAAGGGAAATTCACCTCGATTTCCTGCCTAGCCACTGGGGGACCAAGTCAGCCCAAGTCAGTGCCGGGTAAAAAAGAGATGGTGGCTCGAAAAAAAAAAAAAAAGAAAAAAAAAAAACACCGGGCGGAAGGGAATGGGAACCACCCGCTCTAAATTTCCAAGAAAAATCATGGAAGCACATGATCGTCAGGGCCGCGGTGGTCGAATGTTTGAGCGTCGGACTCAAGACTGTCACGACGGCAATCTGAGTTCGAGGGTTCGAGTCACCGACCGCCGCGTTGTTTCCCTTGGGCAAGGAACTTCACCTTGATTGCCTACCTAGCCTACCTAAAAAGGTACCACCGGCACTCTCCGTGGAAAGGAACTGGGGACCCTACCCACGTACTCACTCCAAGAGCATCAAAAACATAAAACTACAACTAAGTATCATGCTGTGACCACGGCGGCTCAGACATGAACCTACCGTTAAATGATGATACATATATATATATATATACATGTATATACATATACAATATACATGTATATACATATACATGTATATACATATACATGTATATACATATACATATATATACATTATATACATATACATATATATACACGTATATACATATACATATATATATACACATGTATATACATATACATATATATATACATGTATATACATATATATACATGTATATACATATATATACATGTATATATATATACATATATATATATACATATACATATATATATACATATACATATATATATACATATGCATATATATATACATGTATATACATATACATACATATATACATATACATATATATACATGTATATACATATACATATACTTATACATATATTTACAATTTAATTACTAAGCAAGGGGCTGATTGTAACCAAGGTTTGTGTGCTTTTATAAAAAAAAATATTCATAGAACACCTGTATTTGGAAAAGCCTTTTGGGCAAGACAGGAACCCTTTGTTTGACGTTAGAGAAAGTACAGGAACTCACGTGGATGTTATCTATATATGTTTGCATACACTCGTGCATATATAATAGGATAACAGGAAGTTTAGTCACAGATGAAAGAAATACTAAAAATACACATATATATGTACACACACATGTATGTGTATGCATATATATATATACATATATATATATACATGTATATACTTATACATATATATATATACATGTATATACTTATACATATATATATACATGTATATACTTATACATATATATACATGTATATACTTATACATATATATACATGTATATACATATACATATATATACATGTATATACATATACATATATATACATGTATATACATATATATATGTATACATGTATATACATATACATATATATACATGTATATACATATACATATATATACATTATATACATATACATATATATGCATGTATATACATATACATATATATAAATACATGTATATACATATACATATATATATATATACACATGTATATACATATACATATATATATATACATATACATATATATATACATATACATATATATACATGTATATATACACATGTATATACATATACATATATATATATATACATGTATATACATATATATACATGTATATACATATATATACATGTATATACATATACATATATATATATACATATACATATATATATATACATATACATATATATATATACATGTATATACATATACATATACTTATACATATATTTACATTTTAATTACTAAGCAAGGGGCTGATTGTAACCAAGGTTTGTGTGCTTTTATAAAAAAAAAAATATTCATAGAACACCTGTATTTGGAAAAGCCTTTTGGGAAGGAAATTGACTAACTTTTAAGCTTCGTATATCAAGTGAGAGGTAGACGAGAGAGAGAAATATAAGGAATGGAGAGAACCTTTCCTAATATCGCGGGGTGAGGTCATGAGGCAAGTTTTTTTTCTCAAATCAGATACAAAATGGGGCATTGTGAAAAATTGATGATGCTAGGAAAGAGGAAAATTATCGGGAAAATACGAAATGAAGAGAATATTAACCAAGGACTAAACTGACAACTTAAGGGTATTACCTAAACCATTAATCAAGGGGGTGCCTTTTACCACAACGCTAATCTCTAAACGTTGCACACATGTGTCTCTTCTAAGTCTGATTAATCACGGGCTTCCTAAGACGTTTTAGATCCAGTAAGAGAGAAAAAAAACAATACATTTACCTTTACCCAGTAGCACTTGACGCAAATAGGCAGTTAGGGACTTGCTAAACGCCGATTATACGCTAATTAGCAAGGAAAGAGGTATTAGGTCACTCCCGTAGTTGGCCTGGCTATAAACAAGCGCATTGGCAATTTGCGTCACTTTGTTTCATTTTAACATACCCATTTCCCTTTTAGAATGGAATCTTTTAATAATCTATCTTGTGTAAGTCTACTGAAGTCATTCACGGGCTTTAAATAGGATTATTTTTGTGTGTGTTTGCGGGTTCTGTTAGATTTTGCTAATATGTAGTTTGTTAATTCAATTTTTGAAACTCCTATATTCCAGGTGGGTCTTCAGAAACAGCGGCGACCTTGCAGACTGAAAATCTAACTCTTGAAGCTGTGGTCACTATGAAGGCCAGAGACTCTCTTTCATGACGGATAGAACCGACGACTCAGGGAACTTTTGCGAAAGCGTGAGACTACCTTTTTTTTTTGGGGGGGGGTGGTTCTTTTTAGTGATAACCAGTGGCTTTTTGTTTATTAAACACGTAGGTGGCTTCGCGAGTGTTTGTGACCAAAGGGGTTATTTAGTTAACTAACT
>NC_051386.1:11371716-11376716 GCF_015228065.2 Penaeus monodon | reverse complement strand
CGATTACCCAAAACTATTATTGGTTTTCAATGAGATATGGACAATGGCCACAAAATATGATTATAGATGAAAAAAAGATAGAAAACAAAAAAATACAAATTAATTAAAGATACTGTGACGTCGTGTGTGTGTGTGTGCTGACGGCTGCTCAGTGTCATCCCTGCAGAAGTTAGTGCCACGCTAATTCCAAGATTCCGGTCACGGCACCTGCGCCTAGTCAATTCTGTGATTGACTGTTTGCTTCCGTGCGTTCGTGTGTGTGTGATGGGGATGATGACGGCTTCGATTATGAAACTGCTAATGGTGTAGTTATTAATACTTAATACTAAAAGTCTTACATCGACGATCAGAATTCCCAAACTGCAACAGAACGGAGAAATAAAATCGTGGAGTATAACTGTACTGATTTTAATCGTATAATCGCAACTCTGTTATACACAATTCTCTTTAATGCCAGAGGTCAAGTTAATTATTCAAGCCGGAGATAATACGTAGTTTTGTAGAGCACCTTTTTTTTCCCTGTCGCATTTACCAGGTACATTCGCTACAAAGGCAAAACGAAGTAGAGAATATTTTCGTCAGCATTTCGGTTTGTCCCCGTCCCCTTTTATCCGAATTTAACAGAGGCATTAAATCAAGTTTGTTTTGATGAGTTTAGGTTTACAAAACTACGGGGGGAGAGTAGCAACAATACAGCGGCACCAGCAGTACTTTAGCATATATAATACTTGTTTTCGAGAGAAATGTTTTATTTCTGTTCTGTGAGTAGCATTTCTGTGGTTTTAATTGCTTTTTTTCCTGTCCGTATTAACGGCTTTAATTTTCACTATAATTATTCTCATCTTTAGTAATAACTCCCTTCAGTGCAATCATTGTCATTATCTCCGTTGTGATTTTTCTTTTATGATAATATAATTATCATCATCGTTATTATTTACTAATTTTCATTATCCCGTTCCCAATCATTTCTATAACAACTCTCATTACTGTTATTGATATTTCTCTCTCTCTCTCTCACACACACACACACACACACACACACACACACACACACACACACACACACACACACACACACACACACACACACACACACACACACACACACACACACACACACACATATATACACACCATGAAGCCGTTTGATTATTTGATTTACAAATTAATGTGTCAACTTGCACCTCAACACTTTGAAATTGTATAACACTTCACGCAATTTGTGGTATACATTTTTAAAATGAATTTCGAGATTTTTCCTTACTGGTTTATATATGGATTTCATTATGTCACTGTTACAGGGATGCTTGCAATGTAAATGGTTTAGCTTTATATGATCAAGTTTATATGATCAAGTTGTATAAACATTACTTATCATTCATTCAGCCTTATAAGAATGTAGGGTGTATATATCATCCTTATTATCAATTTGTTTATTTTCATGTAATTATAGCTGGTACTTTATCCGAATGTGTAAATGTGTATGCGTTAGTTAATGGCCTCATTTCACACACAATACAATGCGCCAACGTATTACTTAAAACTTTTCCAAAATGATATGTTGCAGTACCATTTTAACTGCAAGATTGTAGAATATAAATAGTAAACGTTAATTTTCTGTTAACATCCTCTCTTTTCCCTCCTCCTAAATATGTGTATTCGTACTAATCTAAATATGTGTATCCGTGCTAATTCCTCCTCTTAAATCGAGTGTAAACAATACATTTACTTCCAGTCTAAAAAAAAGGAAGAAAAAGTTTGCAAAATGAGCTGGAGTTTTTTGCTCGTCAAACATTCTTAATCATTTTCTTTTTAGGATTATGATACTTCCTAAACTGTGCAGTATTCACTCTTCTTTCACTATAAGAGCAACAATTAAAAAACAAAAGTTCATCGCTGATTTTTGTCAGTCGATTTCCGAGTCAGTTGTTGCATAGGGTGAAAATTGCTTGAAAAGCCGTGGGTCTAACTTCAACTAGCAATTAGTGTGTTCTGTGTGGAAATGATGATGCTCGTTGTGTTATTATCATCATCGTTATCGGTATCAGCATGATTTCCTTGTTCTTATCGATGTTGCTGTTATTGATGTTACCATAATCATCATTGTTATTATTGTTATTACTATTATTAACACTTTCATCATTATTATCATCATTATCACCATTATCATTATCATCATCTATATCATTTCACTATCATTATCATTGATGTTATTATTATTATTATTATTATTATTATTATTATTATTATTATTATTATTATTATTATTATTATTATCATTACTATTATTATTATTATCATTATCATTATTCATATCACATTATTATTCATTATAATTACTTTATTATATATAATCATCAATATCATTATCTTTATCTTTATTATTATCATTATCATTATTACTATTACTATTATCATTGTTATTGGTATTATCATTATTATTATCATCGTTATGATTATTGTTATCATAATGATAACAACAACAACAACAACAAACAACACAACAACAAAAATAATAATAATAATAATAATAATAATAATAATAATAATAGTTAATATTATTATTATTATTATTATTATTATCATCATCATTATATTTTTTGCTATTATATATATACATAAATATATATGTATATATATATATATATATATATATATATATATATATATATATATATATATATATGTGTGTGTGTGTGTGTGTGTGTGTGTGTGTGTGTGTGTGTGTGTGTGTGTAATATATATATAAATATATAGGTATATATACGACAAGAGAGAGACAGGCACACACGCACACACACACACACAAACACACACACACGCTTATATGCCCCATTCACATTAGTCATTCTAAATGATAGCGCTCTTAACGCAACGGAGATGGCAATCATGTTGATACCACTGAAATTACATAATTATGAGGAATATTCGGGGTAATAAAATGTCCCTTAAATTAGTTTTTTTCACCCCAGATCTCATATAAAGTTCATGAAAAACCTAATTAAGATAAGCTATTTCAACCTCAAATTATTCTTAGAATGGCATCGTTATGAAATGAAGTATACTTTGATACTAAAAATTTAGGTGAACGAATCGAATAATTTTGCCTTTACATATATATATCAATGATTAATTTAGTGTTTTTTTGGATAAACTAAGGTCTAAGGGATCGCTATCATTGATATATACTTTCATCTATTAACTGCAGGTAAATGAAGTTTCTTTTTCAGTATTGTTGCGATTATCAATATCGGTATGTTCACAGTTGCAGAATTTTGTCTTTGCTAATCCTCCTTAACAAAACTCGAAAGGTTGATTGTTACGCCTTCAATTTCTTTTTTTTTATCCACTGTTCTATATAAGGGTGTTATAAGCTTAGAATACTGGAAAGTAAACACAGTGCCAAATGCATATCAAGTTTTGATTACAAATTCTTTTACTAAGTCTGCATCTTCGATTTACCGTGTGAAATTGCAATAATCACAGAATACTCTACTATGTTAAACATATGCAGATCTCTACAATCGTTACTGCTCACGCCTGAACAATTAGCCAGGGTAGTAAATAAACTTAACTTACACGCCAACTGGATTAATTGGTAGTATTGCCTACAAATCAGCTGATGAGCCCAACTGCGAGGAAAAGTTTGTCGAATATATCGTTCGCTCTCTTGAAATTACACTCGACTGAAGCCACAGAGCCGCCAGAGTGTACTTGTGATGATTGCATTCCACTGGTTTCATAGTTAGACAGTTACCACAGTCCTCATCACAGAAATGTAGGATATAGCCTTAGTGTCTTGAGAAACACAGGTAGTGTTTCTCAAGACACTAAGGCTATATATAATAATATCTATAATATCTAAGACACTAAGGTATATATCCTACGTTTCCGAAATACACCATCGCTATGGATACGAATGCTTTACACACACACACACACACACACACACACACACACACACACACACACACACACACACACACACACACACACACACACACACACACACACACACACACACACACACAATTATTATACGGCTTTAAGCAGTACAAACCACCGTAAAGTACTCCACACAAAAGGCTCCAATAAATGGGAATCTTTAGGTTAGGTTAAGTTAGATTACCTTTCTACACTTCCCACGTTTCATACGGAAAAGGCAACTACTTCAAATGTAAGTGCACAACTGCAGAATATTATGCGATGCACTTGGAAGGCAATTGCAACACAGCCGTACAGGTCTAGTAGCAATGGGTATATTGCAGACAGCAGGATAGACTCTAAGCACTTGTTGAAAATTGTCACTGACTACACGGGTCTGCTCAGTGACCCCGTTATTGCGAAAGAACTCAAATGATTTCAGAAGCTTGTCCATTATGATAAGGCTAACAGGAAGCCGGAATAATCTGGTTCGCTCACGGTAAAAAGCGCAAATTATATCAGAGGAAACGTATCGCTTACGGCCATGTTACAATAATGAGGATACCATCACACGTTGGAATCCCTAAGTATGGCTAGTACGATGCTATAGCATTATTTAAATGTATGCAAAAGCCTGTCCACGGCTGAGAGGTTAATAAAGGACTAAAATAAACTGATAAAAGTCTACACGAAGAAAACTTTACTACTCGAAAATTATAACTGAACACTTGTACACAAAATCTCAGTGTCACGAGTTTCAGGCCACTTTGCATTAGGTACATAGAGTTATGTAATTATCTCATCTACTAAATATATCGTCAGCTTCAAATGTAATATCTCAATATGGCCATTAATCAAATAAATCAAGAGTTAATCTACACCCGATACCCTACAGCTACTTAGGATGGCAAATAAAGCCCAAAATTAACCAACCGAAACTAAACGCGAACTCGACCTCACCAACTCCAAAACTACTCTTAGCACTCCATAAGAAAATAAGAAACCGATATCGAATAATACCACGAATATAAAAAAAAATAGTAATAATAAAAAAGAGAGAGAGAGAGAGAGAGAGA
>NC_051386.1:11288971-11342155 GCF_015228065.2 Penaeus monodon | reverse complement strand
AAATGTAATGTGATGGTAAATGACCGTAGATAAGAGGGTTCAAAAGATTTGTTCTATATTTTCCATGTATACATATATTACATTGAATAAATTCTTCTATAATATTTTCTGGAGTGGCTACACAATCTTAGGGAAAACCGACGAATATCTACGATCCCGTCTCTCTCTCTCGAACAAATAACCTATAACAGACATATAATTGGTTTCCAGGTGTCTATCAGCAATGTTACCTCCGTCTTCCTTCGTCTCCCTTTGCTCTTCTCCTACTTCGTGCCAATTTCTTCCTTATCTTCGATGTCGGTTATCTCACACGTAAGATTGTGTACGTCCACCATAATGGCTGTCGCTTGTCGCACGCCTGACGAGAGGAATGGGAAGATTAGGAAATGTGTGTCGTTACTTGCATGCATACCAGTGTGTGTGTATGTGACAACAAAGGAAATGACACTGACATATGAATTCATTTATTCAACGAATTGGCGCTGGTCCGCCATACCGTCTACAGTCGTTTTCTTTAGATAATTCAATTTGCACACAGATGGCTCCCATGTGCTCCGCCACCAAGGCCTACCTGTCCCCAGCTGATTTCCTCCTTCCTTGAATTTTCGGGGAAATATTTTCTTAATGCTATTGACATCGATGTTGCTGTCTTGATATTCTATGTTATTAACAAAACTAATTGCAAGAAAATATAAATGAATCTTTCCGAAAATCTAGGAAAAGAGTTAGTTAACTAAATAACTCCTTGGTCACAAAACACTCGCGAAGCCACCTACGTGTTTAATAAACAAAAAAGCCACTGGGTTATCACTAAAAAGAACACACCCCCCCCAAAAAAAAAAAGGTAGTCTCACGCATTCGCAAAAGTTCCCTGAGTCGTCGGTTCTCATCCGTCATGAAAGAGAGTCTCTGGCTCTTCATAGTGACCACAGCTTCAAGAGTTAGATTTTCAGTCTACAAGAGTCGCCGCTGTTTCTGAAGACCCACCTGGAATATAGGAGTTTCAAAAAATTGAATTAACAAACTACATATTAGCAAAATCTAACAGAACCACGCAGACACACACAAAAATATATCACTATTTCAGTCCGTGAATGACTTCAGTAGACTTACACAAGATAGATTATTAGAAGATTCCATTCTAGAAGGAATGGGTATGTTAAAATGAAACAAAGTGACGCAAATTGCCAATGGCGCTTGTTTATAGCCAGGCCAACTACAGGAGTGACCTAATACCTCGTTCCTTGCTAATTAGCGTATAATCGGCGTTTAGCAAGTCACCTAACATTGCCTATTTGCGTTAAGTGCTACTCGTAAAGGTAAATGTATTGTTTTTTTCTCTCTTACTGGATCTAAAACGTCTTAAGGAAGACCGTGATTAATCAGACTTAGAAGAGACACATCGTGTGCAACGTTTAGAGATTAGCGTTGTGGTAAAAGCACCCCCTTGATTAATGGTTAGGTAATACCCTTAAGTTGTCAGATTAGTCCCTTGGTTAATATTCTCTTCATTTCGTACTTTCCGATAATTTTCCTCATTCCTAGCATCATCAAGTTTTCACAATGCCCTCATTTTGTATCTGATTTGAGAAAAAAAACTTGCCTCATGACCTCAGCCCCGCGATATTAGGAAAGGTTCTCTCCATTCCTTATATTTCTCTCTCTCGTCTACCTCTCACTTGATATACGAAGCTTAAAAGTTAGTCAATTTCCTTCCCAAAAGGCTTTTCCAAATACAGGTGTTCTATGAATATTTTTTTTTTTATAAAAGCACACAAACCTTGGTTATAATCAGCCCCTTGCTTAGTAATTAAAATGTAAATATATGTATAAGTATATGTATATGTATATACATGTATATATATATGTATATGTATATACATGTATATATATATATGTATATGTATATATATATATGTATATGTATATATATATATGTATATGTATATACATGTATATATATATATATGTATAAGTATATGTAGTCTATGTATAATATATAATGTATAGTGTATATACCGTGTGTATAATATATATGTATGATATATGATTCTACTATCCTGTATGTATGTATACTATATATGTAGAGTATCTACTACGTATGTATCTGTCTAATTACTTATGTGGTATATATGATCATGTATTATATGTATATGTGTATATATATGTATAAGTGTATATATATGTATGTGTATGTGTATACATTTGTAGATATTATAAGTATTATTGATATAATGTATCTACAAGTATAGTATTATTGTATATGTAGCTATACCTGTGCTAACATATGTATACTGTATATAGGCAAGTGATATATATTTGGATTACTGTATCATATAAAAAAAAAAAGCTATGTATACATATGTATTTATGTGATATATCAATGTTAGGTGATATATCTTTAGGTTGACTATACATTATACCTATGTATATGTAATAATACATTGTATTATATATGTATAATGTATTACATGTATATATATAGTATATGTTATATACATGTATTTATGATATATGGTGAGCTATGTATACTACATGCATATATATGTATATTTACTATAATGTATATATATTTATATGTATATACATGTACTAGTGTTGGGGGGTTATTTATATATTATGTTATATGTATAGTACATAGCTATACTATGTATAATGTATATAATGTCATCTATAATGGATATGTATATGAATGTATATATATTTATATGTATATGCATGCATTAATATATGTATCATGTATATACATGTATATATGTATACATGTATTGATACATGTATCTACTGGTAATATGTTATAGTACATGTATATTATATGTTATACATGTATTACTGTAGGTATCATATAGAATTGTATCTACTATAGTATATATCGTGTATAACCTGTCTTTCGTAGCATGTATTAATGATGTCTGATGTATATACATTTATTGTATATATAATGTATATGTCTATTATACATGTATATGTATATTATATGTATAATGTATATACCATGTATATATCTTATATGTATATTTACATGTATAATATATATGTATAAAGTTATATACTACATGTATACTTATATATAGTGTATCTGTATAATAAACATTGTTGATAGTATATTAATGTTATCATATATAATCTGCATCATCATATGCATGTGTGTGATAGCACTATATAATTTGTATTTTTTAGTATTTCTTCATCTGGTGACTAACGCTTTCCTGTTATCCTATTCTATACTGCACGAGTGGTATGCAAACATATATAGTGATAACATCCACAGTGAGTTCCTTACTTTCTCTAACGTCTTAGAACAACAGGGTTGCACTGTCTTGTCCCGAAAAGGCTTTTTTCCAAATAGCTGAGGTGTCTATGATATTTTTTTTTATATAAAAGCATCACAAACCTGAGTTACAACTCAGCCCGCTTGCTTAGTAATATAAATTGAAATATATGTATAAGTATATGTATATGTTATTACCTGTATATATATGTATATGTATATACATGTATACTATATGTATACTGTATAGGGGTACATGTATATATTGTATAAGTAGCAGTGTAGATATATGTCTATGTAGTATACATGTATCTATATATATATGTATATGTATATACATGTATATAGTATAGTGGCATGATGTATATAATATGTATATGTATACATATAATGATGTTTGTATATTTATATATATAATTATATGTACTTATATATATGTATATATATTACATGTAATATAATGTATAATACATGTCTATATATGTATCTCATGTATATATTATTATATGTATAGATTAGCATGTATAATATTTTATATACAATGTATGATCTATGTATATGTATATGATCCGATGATATATATATATGTAATAGTGTATATACATGTATCGTATTATACTATGTATATGTATTACATGTATATATCATACATCTATGTATATATATTTAGTATGTATGAGCTATATTTGTACATGAGGTATACTACCTGTGTATATATATATGTATAATATAATGGTATAAAATGTATATATATAGTGTATATGTATACTACATGTGTATATATACTATGTATATGTGTAATATACATAGTGATAGTATTATGTATATATATTATACATGATAGTATTTTATGTATACTGTATAACATGTATAATATTACATGTATATGTATATAATGTATAAGTATATATAGTGTGATGATGATAATATACATGGCAATATCTATGTCTATGTATATAGACTGTATATATATCGGTGTATATAGTATAAATACATGTATATATATTGATTAGTTGTATATGGCATTGCTATCTTTTTTTTTGTATAATGTATTACATAGTATATATGTATCCTATATATACAGCATGTATATATGTATCTGTATATACATGTATAATCTGTATATGTATATACATGTATATATCTGTATATGTATATACATGTATATGTATAGTACATGGACTATGTATCTACAGTATATATGTATAGTTGTATATACTATGTGATAATATATACTCTTATTTATACTATCATTTAATTAACGGTGGATTCATAGTTCTGAGTCCGCCGTGGTCACTAGGGGGGGGGGGGCATGATACGTTAGTTGTAGTTTTCAGGGATGCTCTTGTAGTGAGTACGATGTTAGGTCCCCAGTTCCTTTGCCACGGAGAGTGCCGTGTGGTAGCGCTTTTAGGTAATGGCTAGGTAGGTCATATCAAGGTGAAGTTCCTTGCCCCAATGGTAAACAATCGCGCGTGTCGGTGGCCCCACTGCGAACCTCTCGAAACATCAGATTGCCGTCGTGACAGTCTTTATGGTCCGACGCTGCTAACCTTATTCGTACCACCCGCGCCCTGAGCGATGCATGTGCTTCGCTGAGTGGATTTTTCTTGACTAATTTAGAGCGGTGGTTTTGACCACTTTTGCCTTTCTGCGGCCCGGTGTTTTTTTTTTCTTTTTTTTTTTTTTCGAGGCCCCTCTCTATTTACCCGGGTCACTGGACTTGGGCTGACTTGGTCAGGCCCCAGTGTCTTTACTAGACAGTCAAATCGGAGGTGAAGTTCCTACTGCCCTAATGGGAACAACTGGGCGGTCGGTGACATCGAACCTCTCGTAACTCATATTGCCGTCGGTGAGCAGTCTTGAGCCGACGGCTCTAGACCTTATTTCAGGGCCTAGTCCGGCGGCCGCCCATATACATTATATATTATGATATATACTATATATATAAGATATATATATATGATATAATATAATATATTCTACATGTATATATATGTATTATGTATATACATGTTTATAGTGTATAGCTATATGTATATGTTCTATGTATATGTATATATGATGTATATGCTACTATACATTGTATATAGCGTGTTATTATGTATGACTACCGTGTCTATAGTATGTGATATTATAGTACATGTATATATATGTTATATGTATATAACATGTATTATTTATATTGTATATGTATAGAAATACATGTATATATATGTATAGGTATTATAGCATGTATAGTATTGAATGTATATAGTATATAGCATGTATAGTAGATTATATATTATGTATAGCACCCACCTGCTTTTGTATACGTATAGTACTATAGAGTATATCTATGATATAAAGTATTATGACATGTATATATATGTATAAGTATATACATGTATATATATATATGTATTTATATATATGCATACACATACATGTGTGTGTACATATATATGTGTATTTTTAGTATTTGTGTGTACTAACATATCCTGTTATCCTATTATATATGCACGAGTGTATCAAGAGGCATGATATGAGCTTCAACATCGCAGTGAGTTCGCTGTGTTAACTTTCTGTCTAACGGTCATAACGAAAGGGGGTTCCTGTCTGCCCGGTAGCGGACTGAGTGAGGTCAGGCAAGGTCTATATATTCGCGTGTAGTGCCAACAAGCGGCTAGCGTCAGACCGCCTTCCGCAGCAGGGCGTAGAGGTCGATGGCATCGCTCAAGAGTGTGGGGAGGGTACGTTGTGGCTACGATCCTCTGATGAGCATGTCGCAGGTAAAGGTGCTAAAAGGAGAGGTCAGAGAGGTTCTTCTCTTCTGTGTATATGCTTTACTTTCATTATATATTGGTAGCTTTTAGTACAATTTAACTCTCATATATAGTTCTACGATTCAAGGTTTGGATAAAGGATGGCTGGGCTGCACATGACATAAGTAAAATAGGATAGACGAAGGATACATGCTACGGTGAATAATCGTTTTCAATGCGACTGAATTTATGAATTAGGAAAATCCATGTAAGTCGCGATGTAAATAGTCTGAAGAACATCATCTATGGTATTTAATCGAAGAGGATGTCGGAATCGAGTTTTGGTGTAACCTGATGAGAAAAAGATGCTTTATACAAAATGTGAGCGTAAATTCTGTTGGCACGATGACGTTGCCACTACAGGCACAACGTTTAATTTGAAAGTCGAATTGTCATATGGTCGATTCGAAAGGTAATTGGAATGTAGTACAAAATGAATCGCAGACATAATGGCTACAAGGACTGAAAGCAAGTGCAGGCGGAGCTTCTTCATGCACTAAAATCTTTAGTACCAGTAAGCTTGGAATATCTTGCAAATATCTTACGTAATTGATAACAATAAAATACATCGGGTTGGCAGGGGAAGATTTAAGAGTTCAATCGATGAAGCGATTTTATTTTTCCGATTGAATGGCAGGTGTTGTGAGCAGTGCAGAATTTAGAAGATTAATTTGCCCAAAGTTACTTTTGTTCATACACATGAGGTCATATGTTTAGCGCGATTTATCTTTCTGTCCTTTTCTTCTACTACGTGAAGATCGAGTTGACGACCTATTACCTGAAGGCATAATTTAAAGGACGTAAAATATGCGGCGTTTGTATGTATGTGTGTATATTCATATTGCATTAATTTGTGTGCGTGCGTACGTATTTGTGTGTGCGTACAGTGCGTGTGCGTGCGTGCGTGCGGCGTGGCGTGTATTTGTGTGTGTGGTGCGCATATCGATATATTTTAAGGGGTGGAGCGGCAACATAGATACTTCAAGACAATTTCCTACAGGAATATCACCGAACCAGTTAGTAGATAGGCTACGAAATATGATGACTAAAGTGTTTAACATCAGCTGATAGCTCCGTCTTTCTCCCAGTCACGAGTATAAGATTTGGCTGCTCATGACTTAAGGACACGAAAGGGAGATGAAACGCGTGCTTAGGTGCACATGACGAAATGAGACGAAATGAAAAAAGTACACTGGGTTAGGCGCAAGTAATTTTTAAAGCATTTTAGAATCATTTTGGTCTATTTGATCAAGCTGTTATTAGCCATAATTGGATGAGACAATTAGCCAACTTATTGCGCATATAGTTACTGTGGGCGTTATAATTGTGACCAAAATACATCGAGTATATTCTGCTTTGCGCGCGCTAAATCTTCTTGGAGGTGTGATTTCCCTCGGATCTGTTCGCCGGTCTCAGTGTACGAAGCAGTTACGAATGGGCCTGTTACTGCGGCGGGCTAACGAAGTAAACGTAGTCCTGTAACATTAGATCAGTGTGTCTCCCGCGTTCCGACTAGTTTACAAAACTACATCCATCAATGAATTATTTGCAACTTGTGGTTATTTAGTAAGACTAATTTTAGTTGATAAGTACTTCGCCATAATTGTGATTTTAATTAGCCAGAATTAAAATAGTGTACTTTTTCTGGGGGGGCAAAAAAAAATGACTATTTGGGCGGAGTGGCCTACGCGAAGCTCTTTATAATATGTAGCATATATGATATATGATAATATTATATATACTATATTATATCCTCTATATTAGTATACTATATTGAATATACATATTATTTATCTATTACATATATATAACATATATGTAATATATATTAATATATTATATATATAGTATATATATTATACTAGTATATAGTATTACTATTATATATACATCTCTAATATATATAGTACTATATATATAATCTATATATAAAGTATATATGAGTATCTAGCATATATATATATATACATATATATTATACATATATATATATACTATAATATGTAATATATACCGCATTAATATATTTAACACATAATGTGTATCTAAGTATAGTATATCTCTATAAGCTATATATATATATATATATATATAAGTATAATATAATATATATATATATAGGTGATATATCTTATGTATGGATTATATATATAATATCTATATATATATAATATATAGTCTCTTCATCTAGTCTCTCATTATATATTCGTATCATATAATTCTATGAATATACTAGTATTCTCTACCTATATGATCTCTATATATACTTGTATAGTCTTCTATCTGATAATATCTATTTCCTATAGTATCTCTATATATATCATAGTAGTCTTTCTATATCTCTACTGTGATCTACTAGAATTATATTTCTCCTCTCATACTCCTATACTATCTATGTGATAACGTAATTAATATCTACTATCATAGTTCTCTTATATTACTTTACTAGGTCAACTAACAGAACTACCGAGTGATATTATGATTGAATGATAGATAAGTATAGTAATAAAAAAATAAAAAATAATAATATGCCGGATTATGGCAATATACTAATAATGATAATAATGATGATAATGATGTCTTATAATAAGATATAATGATTGATAACAGCCTAATTACAGATTTAATAATAATAATAATAATAATATAATCTAATAGATAATGCATATAATAAGATATGTAATTATACTAGTATATACTAATAATAATAGTAGTAATAATAATAATAGATAATAAGTACATACTAATAATAATAATAATAACCATAATAATAATAATAATGTAAGCATAAACATTATGATGATGTAAAATGAATTTATGATAATACTGAAATGAAACTAATAATAATGATAATAATAGTGAGATGATGATAATAGTATGACGTTGTAATATAATAATAATACATAATAATAATAAATGAGTAATCATACTTGCAATTAATATAATAACTAACAATACTAATTAATGATGATGATAATAATGTGATGATGATAATATATGGATGATATGATAATTAGTTATCATAATGGTTATAAGATAATAATACTAATACTAACAATAATAAGTAATGATCATCATATAAGATGATATTATAGTACTAAGTAGATGTAATGATAATAACAATAATCATGACAATAATGATAATAATAATTAACAATGATAAATAAAATCTGAGAATAGTAATTTTAAGCATTTTGGATGTAATAACCACTATATTTAAATCATCTAACATGAGTTAACAGGAAATTATTTTTTAATTAATATTCAAATACTACACCTTTTTTTCAAATTTTATTTTGTTATTGTAATTTTGACTGTATGGGCGTCGAAAGCCAAGGGGAATATTCTTAATTCTTTCTGCTTTTTAATTATTTTAGTCTGGCTTTTTTTCTGTTTAATATTGGTGTCATGATTATTAACAACTGTTTCTGTCATCATTGGGAGTGGCTATGCATCATTATCATTGTTGAGGGATGAGAGGAGGGGGAATATTAGAGGGGGGGTAGAAGTGAGTAGGGAAGAGTAGAGTAGTAGAGAGAGAGGAGTAGAGAGAGAGAGAGAGGAGAAGAAAGATTGTAGCTAGAGCAGAGCCGAGAGATGTGGGGATTAGAGAGAGCGTGGATCAGAAGAGAGAGAGAGGAGAGGAGAGAGGAGAGATGAGAGTCACGAGAGAGATGAGTAGAGGTAGAGTTAGAGTAAAGGGAAAAACCGCTTAATTTTACATTCTTAAACTCATATATTTTATTTTCATTTTTAAAAAAAAAAAAAGAATATGCATAAATACTTTTTAACCGGTCTCATGTACATATCTAGCACATCATTATTTTTTTTGTCCACGTGCGATAATCAGCTCAAAGAAAAAATCAAAGGCCTCTTCCCGCCCCTCCATAAAACTGACTTGAAGTGGCTAGTAGAGTGCGTGGGCAGCGACGTCAAGGGGGAGGTCAATACATACGATCACGCACAGATGAATCACGCTCTGGGCTGCTGCGAACCCTCTAAAGATTTTAGGCGCGTTTGTGTGCCTTCGTCGCGTCTTATATCTGTAAGGTCAAGTTTTTGTTTGTTGTGGCGTTTTTTGTATAAATCTTTATCTATTATTACCTTCGGATAGTGATCTATTCTCTAGGAATATATTGTCCGATTTTCACATTGCAAAAGATGTTAGCTGAATGGTGATTTTTTGATGGCCGGTGAGTGTTCATCCGGCACGGATATTTATGTGTTCGTGTCATCTTTCTTTATCGGTTATGATTTCGCTTAAGAAGATTATTCTTGCCCATGCTGATAAATTTGTATCATTGCGGAGATGACATGATTACGGTAGCGAGCGGCTGTGCAAATGTCTTATGATTATCGAGTTATGTGCAGCATCAAGCCATTTACGATTAGCCTTACTGTCTCGAGTTTAATTCGGCGCCAATTATAAAAAATTATTTTTTAGCTGCACTATTCTACTCTTGACTGACGAATTAATATTTCGTAATCTGGACCGCACGATATTGTCTAAATACCGAATATTTTTGGCTGGCTCTTATCCTATAAACTATATCAGCTAAGGGCACAAGAGTTGAGAGTGGGTGTCTAGAAGGACTCTGATAGCTGATTTCAGAATATGAACCGTTTCAGAACTGGCTGCGTCCTCCAGGTTACTAGAAAAGCGTTCGCGCTCATTCCAGAAGCTTCTGACTTTGCCGCATACAGATGCCTCTTGCAGGGATGAAGTTTTTGGCTGCGGTCGTGAGGCAGCGGACGAGTCATCACTGGAAAAGCTAATGAAAGGGTCCCTCTGTGACGCTAAAAATCTGTTTTATAAGGACTTGTCTGTCTGGCGTGAGTGTGTTGCGCGGGATCGTTGGGTCATTTCGAAAGGTGATGTCGCTGCGCATGCGCGATGATAATTACACCGTTTCATTTTCGGGTGATATAAGAGTGGCTTGCAGCTGATGTCTATCTTCAGCGAAGGCTAATGCGCTCCACAGTTAAGTTTTAAGGGGAAAAGTCCCCTGAAAAAAGGTACAGGAGTAAATCGCATATTCCCCCAAAACGGAAAAAGTCATTACGTCCTAGGAACACAAAGTCCCGAATCGTTTTGTTTCCCTTAAGTCGATACTCGAGCTCCTGCTGTCTGAACCGCGATGGCGGCTGCGAGTCTGGACTACACAATGGCGCACCACACCACCTGGATTTCTGTGCCCTCGGATCGCGCTGTCCTGCGCCATGTGGTTCACCTTCCGCCTTCCTCTCGCTCTTTTGTCTCTCATCTGTCTACTACTCTTCCCTCTGCTGTCAGCTATCTGTTTTCGCTCCTTCCCTCTTTTTTATATTTCCGTCTGTTTTACTGTTTCGCTCACTCTGGGGAAGTGAGGGGGTATTTTTGTTTCTTTCTCTAGTTTCCCCTTTCTTTTTTTCCTTCGGGGGGGGCCGTCTATCTCGCTCTGTCTACTCCCTTTCGCTCTTCGCTGTCTCTGTTTCCCTTTCTTCCTATCCTATATCTCGCCTCATCTGGCTGCTTCATCTCTCTCTATTCTCTTATCCTTCCCTATCTCTCTTCTTCTGACAGAATTTCGCTTAATCCGCTGTTTCTTTTCGCCTCCCCTCTTCTGCTATTATTTATGCATTTATGTATTTATTGAAATAATTTGTGCGCGACTTTAACATGTAAGATCATTAGCGGCATTTCAAATTTATGTCGCGTGAAGCTTGGACGACAAAATCGCCACGCTAAGTAAGTGTTATATGACATCAAATGTCATAATGGGCAAAGTACAGTAGGGGTCGAAAATAGGTTAGAATGAGTTAAGGGAATAGGGAGGGCATTATGATAAATATGATATTATGGAGTAAAACGGTCAATATAAATAGCAAAATATTGAATAATCTGGTTTGTACGAGGGATGAGAGAAAAAATAATGGGAGAGGGAATTAGGGATATAAGGAGCCGGCATGCAAGAATTAGATTGAGGCGAGGGCTGAGGCCGAAGTAGTGTGATCCCCTATCATTTGGACCCTCAGTCCCCGTCTGCCTAAGCCCGTACCCTCCCCCCATCGACATCAAAGTGATTTGGGGGTTTATTTATTATTTTAGTGATTATACCTATCCTCGGCCTATGCTATCTCTCTAATAAATTCCACTCTTCCTAGCATGGAAACTGATTTTTTGACTAGCCTAATCCTTCTGTCGCACGTCTCGCATCGATGCATCCCTGGCCTTGTCATTCCAAGCTCACACCACATGTGTGTGTGTCGTGTTATGTCTCTTACTTTCCTTTTGAATTCATCTCAGGTAACGACGTTTTTCCTTCGCCTCAATGTTTAACTAAACTCTTCCTGTGTCCTTCCTCGGTGCTGCGGCATATCGCTGGACTCGTTACCAGTGGTGGAATGGGCGACCGGCGTGACACAGGGGCGGTTTAGTTCAGTCGTAACAACTCCTTCACTTCGTAAGAGACTCGAGAATGCGTGCGCAGGTGAGGGACGGGGAAAGGATGTTCGTCGTTCATGGTTATCTGTTTCGTTTTGTTGCACGACTCGAGGTGTTGACAGTATGCGAATCGTTTGATGCAGATCTTGTATTGTAATGATTTCTCCGTTATCCACTGGCATTTTAGTTTATTAATTAATACACATAGTATGCACTATAACCCACAAGTACTGGCAGCTGAATAGACATAGTAGTGCCTACGCTTTCTCTCTTTCTTTACCTATTTTTTCTGATTTTCGAAAGATTCTCTTTGTACATTTCTTGTTTATTATATTTCAGCATTATAATATTAATCACAATGCTAATAATATGAGGCGGTAACGCTATTATTTGTCATTTGAAAATAGACTCACGCGTACTAATTCTAAGACATATGCTTGGTCAACGGAAGTCTTGGGTCAGTATGATATGATTTTCATGTCTCAGATATGAAGATAGATATGCTTTTGAAAGGTTATATCGTCTAATTCATAGCAATGTCTTTTTATATATAAACCGGAACATTTTCAAGTTTTTCCGGAAAACTTCTAATATTTCCTTTATTTGAAAACAATTTTCAAGTAAGGCATGGTCTAGGACAGTTTTGTTTTTGTATTTCTATTTCTATTTGTTATTTATGCTAGTGGCTTTATTTTAATTATTTCCTGTACGTCTACAGTTAGTCATTTTCTTCCGATTCTGCTCTGCAGTTATGACTATATTGTCTGTTATTACGACCTTTCTGGAGTATTAGTATGATTACGTAGGCAGTTAAGAAGAAAGATCTATACATTCTCTAAGACACCCTTTTTGCGTATTATCACAACACTTCAATAGAATGTAGCGATTGATCCTATATCGAGTGTGTTATATACGCTGAATCTTGCGACGGATTTCCGCCTCCCAAGCGTTAAAGAAAGAGATTGTTTTGACGCATCTTGCATAAGATAAATTGTATATGAAAACTATAATAGCAGTGATATATGGATACTAATAATTATATAGTATATAGATATTGATATTGATATGGGTACATAATAAACCCTTGTGATTTGTACTTGATATTGACATAATTACATATGTACATATTCTAAGTTTTTCTTCGTTTTACGTCCAACTATAGAAGAGAACGAAAAACACTTGTTAAGCATGTGAATAGTAATTAAAATTAGGGATTATGTTTGTTTTGGGGGTTTTGTTATGGGGGGGGGGTTTTTTTGGGGGGTGTTTAAAAAGATGAGAAGATGAAATAGTATAAGTCTGTGAATAATTAACAGTAATGATTACTAAAGCAGGAATTGCGTTTTACTACTTGCTAAAAAAAAGGAGCGAACAATTAAAACGACAGTAAAAGCGTGGATTTCATGATACATACTATCTTAAAGCTCTTCACTGAAGGAAGCAAGCCGGTGGAATATTCACGCCAAACAGGTCTGATCACTGTTCAGATACATAACGCCACGATATACTTGAGGTATATGTATATTATTTTTTTTGACAGCTATGAAGTAGTAAAATGGCGCAGCTAAAGGAAAAAAAAAAAAAACAAAAAACAAAAAAAGAACGTTTAACTTGTGAGGATCGCATTTCAACACGAGACAAAGAGTTCCAGACAACGTCCCTGTTATATTATTACTAAGAAAATCCAGCGCAAGTGGAGAAACTTTATTCCGTTCTTGTTGCATTTAGACTACATAATGTTTTTTATTAGATATTAGATATTTTTGCATGATTTAGGAGTAAGACTCAGTGTCTGATGTGCTTCGATTGTTTCGCCTGCACTAACTTACTATAATATTTTTACTCTGTCCTTAACGCTCACACAGCATGTTTAGCTCTATGGAATCCGACGGCCTCGTTTGCTAGATAGATAGATAGATAGATAGATAGATATGTATATATATATACATATATATACACATTAGTATTACAATACATTCAACCACTCATATAGAGGATCTGGAAAGTCATTACTAGTTAAAACTGAAAAAGGCCTTAGCAATGAAAAAGCATGCCAAGTGTAGTACAGGAGACGAGTATCGCGCAGTCACTGACATACTCCAAGTTCAGATCCAGACGATCAGCTCAATCTTGTCTACGCTAAAGAGGGTGCAGAATGCCAGGGAGCCCTCCGGTATGTTCATGCTACCGGAAGTCACCGTCGCCATTTACCGTGACTGACTTCACTAACAACTAACTTCGTGATATCGCTGACGACACGTTGACGCCGCTGTACGTTCACATCTCTGACATGTGGCCTTCTGACGGAGCTTCCAGCGAACCTTCTGACAACGCTGACGGTGTCTACGATAAGCATCCAGTCTAATCACAGTGGTTAGAGCATCGGACTCAAGACTGGCACGACGGCAGTCTGAGTTCGAGGGTTCGAGTCACCGACCGGCACGTTGTTCCCTTGGGCAAGGAACTTCACCTCGATTGCCTACCTAGCCACTGGGTGGCCAAGCCAGCCCAAGTCAGTGCTGGTCCCAAGCCCGGATAAAATAGAGAGAATGATTACCTAAAATTACCACCAGCACTCTCCGTGGAAAGGAACTGGGGACCCTACCACGTACTCACTCCAAGAGCATCACTACATGAAAACTACAATTAAGTATCATGCTGTGACCACGGCGGCTCAAACATGAACCTACCGTTGAAAAAAAATATATATATACACATATATACATATATGTGTACATTTATGTTACATATATATCCACGCATACACATACACACATATATACACAATATATATACATGTCATATACATATACATGTATATACATATATATAAATATATATATATATATATATATATATATATATATATATATATATATATGTATATATATACATAATGTATATTTACATATATATATTTATAACTATATACATAATATAAACATAAATATACACATTACTATATACATAATATAAACATAAATATACATACACATACATGCATACATAAATATAAGCATTTTATTTATATATATGTATATATATATATATATATATATATATATATATATATATACATATACATATATACACGGAGGACTGCCGCGATGATGAAGTGGTTCGAGCACTGAACCCGAGTTCAACTTCTTGTCACGGCAGTCGTAAAAATGCATGCGCTCCTACTGCTGGGTTGAGCTAGATCTCACGGCGAGAAAACGACATATTGCCTTGAGAAGTTTGACTTCTCAAGGCGAGAAGTCACCGCCATGGCAAAGGTGTTAACTCACTGAACCGAGGTTGATTAAGAAGGTGACAATGCCCAAAGAAATCAACAAGCTACAAATGGATAAGTTGGTTCAGAAGTGGAAGAAACAAAATTAGATATAAGCCCTGCAGAGGCAGGCCATCAACATCAGTTTGTGAGGAAAACATTAATACTTTTCGCGACATGATTGGATAGACAAATAACCACTGAATCAGTAGTGGACACACTCAATATCTCTGTGGGTTCTTCACACAATTCTGGTGGAGAGTTTGGGGCTAAGAAAGCTTTCCGCTCAATGGGTCCCTACGCTGTTGCACCCAGATTAGCAGCAAACAAGGGTAGCTCTTTGAATGAAAATTTTGAACAAGTGGGATGAAGATTCTGAAACTTTTCTGCAGAGAATTCTGACGAGATGAAACAGGGCTCTACCAGCATGATCTCAAGGACAAAATTAATTAAAGCAGTGGCTGCCCAGGGGTGGAAGTGGACTAGTCATACCAAAATTTGAGCACTCAAGAGGAAAGGTCATGGCCCATGTCTTCTGGGATACAGAGGTGATTTTGCTGGTTGAATTCTTCGAGAACAAGAAAACAATTACATCTGCTTATTATGAATACGTTTTGAGAAAACTCTAAGCAAATCTCAGAAAAATACCCTGGAAAGTGGCATCCCTGTGTTCTGTTCCACCTCAACACTGCACCTGCTCACGGCGCTCGGCGACGTGAATTTCGATGGGAAATCGTCTGACATTCACCTTACAGCGACGATTTAGTCCCATACATCTTTTTGTTTCCAAACTTTTTAAAGAATAATTGAAAGGCACAAATATTCTGTCGGTTGAAGATGTAAAAAGAGCTGCTCTGACATGGTTCAGATCACATGACCCTCAGTTTTACTCAGATGGACTTAAAAGCTGGTATCAATGTTTGCAGAAGTATTTTAACCTTAACGAAGGATATTTTGAAAAATAAACATCATAACTGAAACCATTTTCTCATACTTTCCTTTTTCCACGAACTTTTTTGAAGCCCCTCGTACACACACACACACCACAAAATTATATAATAAAATATATAAAATTGTATGGTGGTTGGTACGGGGTTTTCAAATAAATAAGTTTATATAAAATATTTATACAATTTATTTTAAAATATATGTTAATATTATATATATGATATATTTTTATATATAATATATATATATATATATGTTATATATATATATATATATATATAATTTTATTATATAATATATATATATAGATGTATATGTGTATGTGACTGCCGGATGGTCAGTGGTTAGGCACGGACTCCAACCCCTCATGGTCCCGGTTAATTTCCCCCCCGGCATCGAAAAAGCTCCCTCCTCCTCCCCCCCTCTCCCCCCCCCCCCCATATCCCCTTTGGAAGTCAAAATGCAAGTGTCGTGGGGAAGTCGCCCCCGTCCCACAAGTTTTAGCACCCGAACCGCGGTTGATTTAGGAAGGATCTGATAAAGGCAAAAAAGTGAGATCCAAAAATCCCTCAAATAAGAATTAGAGACCCAATTTCTGCAGTGGAAAAATTGCTTACAAAAATAAATTTTTTATTACAAAAAAAGAAAAAAAATAGGTATTTATGAGATCTATAACTATCAACCCGGCCTTAGGGGTCGGGCCCTTACATTTAAAATTAGAAAAAAACATTTCATTGTTTAAATAATTAAAAAAATAAAAAAATAAATGAATTATGGGTTGCCTTTGTGGATTCCCAAAACCCGGGCCTCCCCTTTTTGATCTGCCATCAGATTCATCTAAAAAGAAATTTCTGACTAGGCTTTCTAAATTATTATATTCTATTTTTTTTAATTTTAATTTAATTATTTTTATATTGTTGGTTTTGTGTGTTGTGGTGTTGTGTGTGTGTGTGTGTGCGGTGGGGTTGCTGTGCGTGTGGTGTGGTTGTGGTGTGTGGTTGCGGCGTGGTTTCTTCCTACGTCAATTTTCTCGTGTATGTCTAAAAATTTACAGCGAGCCCTAGTGTTTAGCAGTATTTAATTGTTTATGCAGTATTTTGTAAGGGAAATAACATTTAAAACGAAAGGTACTAAATTTAAAACGGGGCAAAATTCTGCAATATCTTTTATATAAATATTAATTTACCATGAATTCCCCAAAAAAACTTGAACGCGGAAAATTGATGGGGTATACTACCTTTTCCTCTCACTCTCTATACCCAAATCCCCCCCCCCCCCAATTTGCGACAACCCCGCAATGGAAAACAAAGAATCCCATTTATTCACGCAGGTGAGCGCACGACCGACACCGCTCTGCCGGCCAAACCGGGTTGTAAAACCCTTGGGGATTTTTTGTTTATCTGGGGGGGGGTTGTGGGAGGCAGCCCCATTGGGAGGTCAATTTAGCAGGGGCTGAGGTACTCCCATGTACATAAAATAGGTAACTGAACCTAAGGTGTTGGAATTTTTGTTTGAAGCCCGGGCCCATTTACGGGGTGTGGAAAATAAAGATGTAAAAGCAAGAAATTGGGGATGGGAATTAAATTTCGGGGTAAAGATTTTGGGTAAATGACAAGACAGGAATTATTGATGAGTTTTTTAATCCAAGCTCAACCATCGGTAGCCTTGTTTAAACAAATTTCTTAGAAAAAGAAATTGAAGGGAACGAAAGGAAAGGGTAAGCGAGCCCCCCTTTTTTTGTTAGGAAGCCGAGTCACTCGTAAACTATACTCAAATAGGAAAAATCTTTAAAATGTGTATACGGAAAGCAAAAATGGTTAGTAATAGAGAAGAGCAAAAAAATAAGATAATACATGAAAATAAAATATAGCGATCCCCTCTGGTAACGGAAATACAAAGCTAGAAATTGCGATTATTTTCTAACCCAAAAACATAAAGAAAAACAGGCGGTGTTATATAGCGATGACACATTTTTTTTGGCTGTATAAAACACTAAAGATCCCACTTTCATTTTCAAATTTTGGGGTTAGCCCTTATTTACATTTACCCATAAAATTTGAGTTTTTTTTAAAAGTTAATTATTCGATGTATTACATGGGTTTTTTTTCCCTACATGTCGTGTTTCCCATGGGGTGGGCCATAGGGCGGCGGTCTACTTAACACTTCTGTGAAAACGGCCACGGTCAAGACGAGGAAACTGTGCAAAGTAATGGTGCCCGTGATTATGAACATATCATACTCAAACAAAGTTGGGAAAACTCCGTTTTCTTTTTTGAGTTTCTTGTGCGTACAGTGTACAAAACCAATACGCTACAGTGTAAAGAGGGTCCCGGGTTTTCCCGCGACTAAAGTTTTTTTTAAGGTCGGCACCCAGGGGCCAAAAAACGGACGCAGCTTTCCCTCCGGGTTTGTGACTCAGCTCTTTCCTCCAGACAAGTAAAGGTAAAGCCTTAGGACTCAGGGGGCAAATCGTGAACAAATTATGAAAGGGTAAATACCCTAAGGGGGGGGCCCGGGGGAGAGTCCCGAGGGGTAAAATTAACGGGGGGCGGGGTGGGGGGCGGAGCCCCCGTAGGTAAATACCTCAACGGGGCTTTTATCGGTAATAAACTAGAAAAAGCGAAATAAAATTTTTAGAAACAGGCTGTACCAGGGTTTTTATTATAAGAAAAAACCCCCCCCCCCCCCCCCCCCCCCCCCCGGGCCAAAAGTAAAAAGGCCGGGCGAAGCCAGAACTTCGCAAATCTAAAGCAACCCCCCCGTTTACATTTTCAGAAAAAATTTCATTATTTGCAACAGAAGACAAAAGCTGTAGCTTGGTCATCTTGGACCCAATAAAAAAAAATACAAACCTCATTTTAAAATTTTCCCAACGGGTTGCACACGAACTTATTTAAAAAAAGCCGGAACAGGGGCGGCCGTGTTCTACCGTGGACGTCCCCCAGGAATGACCGTTTGGGGGTTTCCGAATACCCAAAACGGCGGGGTTTTTGTGGGATTCTTTACATCTATATTAACACAAAGGAAGCATCGAACAGGGGAAAAAACTCCCCCTTTTTGTCATTATTAGCATTTTTCATACATTAGTAAGAGCATAGGACACAAAGTAAGAATGACCAAAAATCGTCTGTGACCCCCCTTTGTATCCTCATTACTGTCTTACCCATATGTTACTTATGTATACTCTTTAATTTTTTTTAGGGGTAAGAAAATTAGTATTTAAATCTATTTAGAAAGATGAATTGATTTCTTAAAAAGAAAAAAAATTTTTACTTTAATTTTGATCAGGTGCTATAATGTTAACTATTACATAAGAAAAGGGAAAAACAGTGTAAATTGGAGCTCCCCTAAAAAAGTTCGTTTCTGGGCCCCCCCCCAAAAGGCTTTCCCTTTTAATTAGAGGGTAGCAGTTATTTCACTGTTGATTATATAATTTTCAAAATGGATTTTTTAAAATAAAGAAACCAAAGGGGATTCTTTTTGTTTTTGGAAAAATTTCATATAAGTTCTGGATCAGAATTAGTTTTAAGACGAAACAATAGCTTGAAATAATGTGACCTGAGTAGATGAAAAATTTTAAGAAATATACAGTTTTAAAACCCCTGATATTATAGCAAAGAAAGAGAGAGAGAAAACAGAGACAAGTGTGGTAAACCCGAAAGAGGTTGAAAAAATTTTTTTAAAACCAAAAGAACAAGAACATTCAGCTTACAAATTCAATAAAAACATTATAAAATACTATAGATCTGAAACAGAAAATAAAAAAGTAACATTTGAGAACAATTAAAAACCAGGGGTAAATAGAATATCTTTCCCAGCTAGGGCTAAAATTTGCACTTGGATATCATCAGATGTTTTTCCCTTTATTTTTGGGTTTTAAAACCCCATTCAAGGATAAGTGTATTGATTTTAAAAAGAATAATACTATCTATGCAAAAATGAGGGTTTCAAAAAAATTTAATATAAGTATAAATATAAAAACTCGGATCGTATATAATGATGAACTATGAAATTTTTTGTTTGTCAAAAGTGTTTGTTCCTAAAAAGAAATTTTATATTGAACCTTTATTGTTTTATCATTCTAAAATAGAACCTTGTTTTTTTTTTAGGAAAAGGGTTTTGGTTTCGTTTTCTGTTATTGTTGTGTTTGTTCATGAGAAGCCCTTTGGAGAGATCTACCAGATTGAAAAGCAGATGCACCCTTAGGTCCTCGGAATGATACAGGGAAGAAATGAAGGGAATTGGGGAAAAAGTCTGTACAAAGGATTCAAAAAGGAAAGGGACATAAGAGAAGGACAGTTATACACACACATAGTGGAGAATTTGGGCTCTGTGTCAATGAAGTTTTTTTTAGTTGAACAAGTTTAATGGTTTTTAATTCAATATATCAAGAAATGTAAGATTTTCAAATTTTTTAATATTTTCCCCTTTTTCATTTTCTTAAGACAAATTAGATCATGAGTAACCCTTTTTGATTATATTTTTTTGTGTGGGTTTATCAAGAGTTGATCAGGTAATGAACAGGAGAGCTCTACTTGACGTTAAATTTAAAGTCCCCCCTTAGATAAAGCCGAGTGGATTTCCCAGTAGAAAGGGAAAAGTGGCTTTTTCCCTAGAAGGAGGAGGGGCGCAATAAATTTGTTTACCAATCAAAAAACCTGTAGTTTTTTTTTCGTTTGGGGGCCTTTAAAAGAAGGACATCATTCGTTTTTTTGTCAAAAAGCGTGAAAAAGTTCCTGTTAAAAAGAATTCATAACTAATAAAATTTTTTCAATTTTTTTTAAAGTTCATGTTGAGACAGAATAAACACTTTTATAAAACGATAGACGAATGGGGACCATTCAAAACTTTTTGTGGTTTCGTATGTATGCATTTTTATAGCTTTTCCGCTGTGCCAAAAAGGAAATTAAATTGGCATAATTAGACAAATGTCAAAGTTGGTATTGCTATACAGTCTATTAAAAGGGGGTAATCAGCTAAACAAAAATTCTCCGGGAATGTTCCACTCACTCAAATAGTGAGTCATCGGCCCAAAATAACGTTGTGCTAAACAGATTAAAAAGATAATTTGTCCAAGTTTTGAGATTAGCGTTGTGGTAAAAAATCCCCTTGATTAAGGGTAAATAATTTCCCTTTAAGTTGCAGATTTAAACCCTTGGGTTTAAAATCCTTTCATTTACTTGATACTATTTTCCCCCATCCTGCTATCAAGTTTTCCGATTCCCCCATTTTGTATCTGATTTGAGAAAAAAAATCTTGCCCCATGACCAACCTACGATTTAAAAAAAAGGTTCTCCCATACTCTATCTCCTTTTCCCTTACTTCCACTTTTTCTATTTTCCTTTTTCAATCATAATCACGTTTTTTGTAAGATAACATATAAATACTTTCATGTACGCCCGCCGCAACTCTTTTTTTGTAATGTCTTAGAGGACCCAAAGAAAAATCAAATTTAAACAAAAGCCAAATCATCTGGGAAAATTTTTTTTTAAAATACCATATGAGGAACACTGGCTGACCTTTTAAAGCTTTTGTCTCGAGTTCGGGGGAAAAAGGCAGACCTGGAAAATTAAAGAAAAGCACATTGTTCCCCCTTCCCCAAACCCAAATTACAGTCCAATTACATACAATAGCCACACAAACATATATAAGTAGTATACATTAATTATAATTTATATATATATATTTTATAATAATATATATATTATATATAATATACACACCATATGTGGGTGTGAACCATATTCAGTGAAAGAAAAGGGAAAAAGGGATGAAGAGAAGTACATATTCAAAATGCAAGAGAGTATTTTTACGGTTTCGATTCTTCTTCCAGAAATACAGTATTTTATATATATTTGCGTGGTTTTGGCGTGTTTCGTATTATATAATATTGTAGCCGTGGGTCTTTGTCTCTGTGCGAAAAAGGTGTTAAAATTAAAAGGCTGACCGGGCATGTGTTAAAATGAAGGGATCTGGGGAAACATGACAAATGGCTGTGAGCGGGGGGGGGGAAAAGAGGAGAGAGAGGGGTGCTCCCCCTGTGAAGACCGTGGTGCCTTGGGACCTGATAAACTTGTGTTGCCCGTTATAAGCTGTATCGTGAGTGTGAATGTGGTTCCCCCCCTGTATTGTGCCTATAGAAAAGTGTAGGGAAAAAACTTGGTAAATAAAGGAAAGACTGTCATTTTTTTTGTTTTTTTTACCCTGCCCTCAGGGGGCGTTTTCCCCCCCCTGGTGTTCTGGGGACGCGTGGTGCCCGGTGCCTTTGGAAATGTTCAGTGTTTACGACCCTGTGGATAGCCGCCGTTGTTAGCCTGCCTTTTGTGGGGCAGAGAGACGAGGGGGCCCGGCGTAACAAATGGGTGTCAGAAGTGGGATTTTTTGATATTTTATCAGTGAGCGCGCCCATATCATGCCAAAGATGGCGGAGCCCTGAGGGGGAGGAGGATGATTGAGCCAGGGCCCAGTGAGGTTTTAAACCGAGCCCGATGGACCGATCCCTGCCATGCTGGCCGGGAGAGGGGGGAATGGCACAAAGGGCAGAAGAGCAGGCACAGAGGGGACGCGAGCAGGGCACCATCTCGTCGGATGCAGGGGAAGGAAGGGAGAGGAAAACCCTTTTGCCAATTGTTTAGGGTACGAGCAATCTTGCATTGGAAAATGGGAAACCCAGCAGACACCGACAAGGCCTGCAAAGCGTGAAGATGAAATGATGGAGGGGGTGCAGCTCGAAGGGCGAGGTTTTAGGGGCCTGAGGGGGGGAAGTGAAGGAGGGAAAAGGGGGCGTCACAAGGTAGTAACTTGCAAGCGAAAAGGCAGCGAGGTTCTGGCAACAGATGCCAGGTAGATTTACGGGGGCTGCCTGGGGGCCGTGGCAGGAAACCCCCGGGGCCCCGCAGCGTTGTGTCGGGGCCCTGCCACGAGAAGGCTGGGGGACCCTGGAACCCCCCCTTGGGTATGGTGGCGGGAAATCGGACCCGGGGGCACCCGCCTTTTGCCTCCCCCCCCCCCTTCCTCCCCCCGGGGTGTTAGTTTAGGGACGCGTTCCCACCCCGCAGCCCCGGCCCCCGAATTTGTAGGGGTAAGCAGTGAGTACGAGGGGGGAAGGGGGGCCGGGGCTATGTCGCCCAATTTTGAAATGTTGGATTGTCAGGGGTGGAGCCAGGAAGAGAAGGCCTTTCAGTGGAAAAAAGCGCTAAGGGGCCCGCGGGGAAGGTTGGGGCATCTGCAGCCATCCAACATGCCTCTACCCAGCGGGGCGGAGGTTTTAGAAGCCCTTTTGGGCACCACCACCAGGCCAAGGTATATCGGGGGCTGAAGAAGCGGGCCCTGAGGTGGCGGACACATCCCAGCTGGCGGCATGGGAGGTGCGGTAAGGAAATCGTTTTCCCCGAGCTGCAGAAGAGAGATCGGTTGGCCCCGCGATTTCTTGTTTACGCTTTGCAAGACCGCCGTTGCAAATCTGTCAAGCAGGCACACCTGACGACTGCAGGTGGCGGGGCGAGGGTCTTGGAGTTTTAGGCCTTCTTTAAAGGAACCAGTGGGGCCGGGCCAGTGCCCGCCCCCCCCAGACCTCCGGGGCCCGGGAAAGGGTAAGTGGAGGGTAGCATTTAGGAAGGTGAGCCCAGCCTTTCAGGCTTTTGTGGGGCTGCGGTGAGGGGGGGCACAGGGGTAGTCGGTGTCGGAGGGAGGGAGAACAAGTCCTCTCAAAAAGGAGGATTTTTTGAGCCTTCAGCAGTCCGCAAGGAGTGGCAGGTATGGTCACCATCCCCAGTGCAGCCCTAAGGCTAAGGAAGTGGTACAGGCGGAAAACTCGGACAGGCTGGCGAAGGGGGCCGAAACCCAGCCGTCCTGGTTTCCCCGGGCCCCGCTTTGGGTAAGCTGCCCCTCAAACCCCGCACGTGCAGGTGGAGGGCCAAAGATGGGAAAGCCATGCCGCCTGACAGGGGACACTGGGGCTGAGAAGGACCCCCATGCGGCCTGATATGTTGGCCCCCCTAGGACTTCCCCGACGCCCCCCAAAGGACTGTTGGTGAAAGGGGCATTGTTGCAGTCAAGGGGCCATGGAGGTGTATTGGGGCTGGGCAGCACGGGCAGCGGCGCCGGGTATGTGGCCCATCGGACAAGCCCCTGTTTTCTGGGCCTTGAACCCGACGCAGGTAAAGGGCTGTGTCGACCTTGGGGAAGCGGGGGGGGCCCCCGGGAAGAATGCCCTGCTCCGGGGTTGGCTGTGCAGAGGGAGTACAGCTGGCGACGCACCTTGCCCCCCCGGACAGAGTCTAGAATCGGGGTCGATGTCAAGATGATGTGTGGAGTAGGGGGGCCTCGTGGAGCCCAACCAAAAACCCGCAGTGGCTGATGGCGGTGCGTTGGGCGGGGCCTTTTTGGACCGGGGGGGGGTTGTTACAGTGTTGGTAGAAAATTTTGATAAGGCCCCGAAGGGAGCTGGTGCAAAAGCGGGCACTTGAGGAAGTGGAATCCAGAAAAGTCGAGGGGAAAAGGGATTGGTTGATGTGGGGCAGTTGCCCGACTCCCCAAGGGACTTGGGCACCCCGGGGGCCCCAACCTGGCGGAGGGCACCGAGAGTTTGTGGCAAGCTCAAGGTAGCTGGCCATGCCATGAAGGAGGGAAGTGAGGTACAACATAGCTGACAGAGGGGCTGCAAACCCCCGTCCCGGAAAACGAGGGCTCTCCCGGCTACAGAGCCCCCCGGAAAGGGCCCAAAAACGGTGGGAGCGGCCCTTTGAGTCACCCCATCGAATTGCAGAGGGCGAAAAACCACCTGTTGTCCACGTGGACCGGGTGGGCCCCTTACCATGGGCCCGGGAAACATCCCGGGGCCTGGTGAAAAAAAAAGAGACGTTAGCCCCCGTAGCGGCGATGGGGGCGTGGCAGACGCGGGCCCAGAGAGGGCGAGCATCTGGACGGTGAGGGGAAGAAAAAGCGCAATGGTGACCAGGCAAGGGCTTAGGGCAGGGTACCCCCCGGGTGCCCCTGCCCAAACACCGCCGCCAAACCTCTCCCCGAGCGACCCCCGCGAGAGTGAAAAAAGCCCCCACTGGGAATGGGGGAAAATTTTTGTGTTTCTGAGGACTAATTTTATTTAAATTTCTTATTTGTTAGGTTTTGTTGTAAAAGGAGACGGGTGTCCTGTTAATAGGGGGGGATAGTGCTACGCCAGGGGTCTTGTTTTGTGGAAATGTGTGTTAACATGGAAAAAGGGTGACCCGGGCAGTGTTAACATGAAGGGATTTGGGGAAACATGACAAAGGCTGTGAGCGGGGAGCGGAGGAACAAGCCCGGAAAAGATGGAGTTTTGGGTCCGCCCGGAAGACCTCGTTGTGCCTTTGTGACCCAAAAAACTTTGTGTTGCCGTTATAAGCTTTTTATGGTGGGCTCATTCCCCCAAACAGGGCCCCCAAAGCTACGGCCCCGGGGGCAAAAACCCCCGGGGACGGCCCCGACCCCATAATTCGAAAACAAAAAACCCCCTGGGTTTCCACTAAGGGTTCCATCAAAATTTCTCCGGTAAAAAAAAAACGTTAGCCATACCGGGGGGGGGCCCCACCACAATAACAACCGGTATAAAGAATTTTGGGGCAAGCTTACAAATCCCCCTTTCCCTGAATCTACCCCCCAAAACTCCCCCCCCCCAAAAAAAACCCCACAAAAAATTTTTTTCTAACTAATTTTATTAAATTCTTTTTTATTATATTAAAACCCCCCCCCCCCCCTTTTTTCCCCCCCCCCCCCCCCCCCCCCCCTTTTTCAAAAAACCCCTCTGTTTAAAAGGGGGGATTGGGCCATGACAAATTAAAACAAACAACAAAAAAAAATTTTTTGGGAAAAACCTTTTCCTTTTTAAAAAAAAATTTTTGGTTCCTTTCCAAATTTAAGGGGGGTTCCCCCTTAGTCCTAAAAAAAAATTGGGGTAAAAAAATTTGAAAATAAAAAACCAAAATTTTTGAAATTTTTCCCCTTTTAAAAGGGGGGTTTCCCCATTTCCTGTTTGGGGGCCCCTTTTGGAAACTTTTCAGAGTTATACCCGCCGTTTCTAGGTTTTTGGGGGCAAAGAACGGGGGGGGCAAAATTTTTTTTTTTATAATAAAATTAAATTAATTAAATAAATATTAAATGTTGTTTGTACAATCCATATATTTAAAACATAATTTATTTTAAAAAAACCTATTTTTTTAAAATATTAAAAAATTTTATAATATATAAAAATTTATTTTAAAAAAATTTAATGATATATAGAAATTTAATAAAAAATATCAACCCCCCCCCAAAAATATTACAACACACAAAACCCCCCAAACCCCCACAAAATTTTCCAATTTTTAAATAATTTAATTTAAAATTTTTTTTAAATAAAAATTTTAAAAAAAGGGGTTTTTTCATATTTTCCCAAAAATTTTTTAAAAAATTTTAAATTTTTAATAAAAGGTAAATTTAAATTAAACTATTAAAAAATTTTTAAAATAACTTTTAATTTTTTTGTTAAATGTCAAAAAAAATTTTTTCAATTATTACAAAAAACCCCCAAAATTTTCCCTAAAAAAAAAAAATAAAAAATAAACAAATTTAAAAATTATTACAACTAAAATAACAAAAAACCCCCCAAAGGTTTTCCAAAAAGGGTTTAAATAATTTCATAATTGCCCCGAAACGGGGTTTTTTTTTTTTTTTTTTTTTTTTCCCTCCATTTTTCCTTTTAAAATATTTTTTTTTTTTTTTTATAATTTTTTTTGGGAAGTAATTAGAAAAAAAATAATAAAAATAAATTAATTTTATATATATATATAATATTATATTTTAAAATATATTATTATAATTTTAAAATTATATATATATAATATATTTTAAATTAATAAAATTATATTTTTAATAAAATTATATAATATATAATTTTAATATTTTAATTATTTTTTTAACACTACTAATTTTGGGAAAAATGGACTTACCCCCCCCCCCCCCCTTTTTTTTTTTCCCCCCACTTAAATCACCCCCAAAATTTTTTTTTCTTTTTCTTGGGTTTCCCCTTCCCTTTTTTCCCCACCCCCAGCAGTTTTTAAATACTTTACTTTCATTACATGCCAAAAATAAACTTTAATTCTCTTGTTCAAGAGTCCAACAGCGGTCTTTAAATTTATTTTTCCAGCACTTCATCATTCGTCTTTTTCTTGTCCCGCTAATAGCAGTACGTCGTAAACCACATTTAAAACTATTGATCTTTTTTTGTCTATTACTTTAACACCCCCAACACCAGAACCTATGAGCAATTTGGGGAAAATAATGAGTTCAATAACCTCAGCCTTGTCCGTAAAAATGCTTCGTTTTCCCCTTTATTCTTTCCTTTTAATGGGTTTCTTTTTTTTTGGTTTTTTTTTTTTTTTTTCCCCCCCAAAGACGTGAACTCCCCACTCTCCAAATACTAGAGCAACAAGCTCTTTGCATGGGCCTCTTTAAATTTATGATCTTATTTTCTTGGGATCAAAAACAAACCCCCCCCCGCTCCCTCTCCTTAAAATACGTTGCAGTTCCCCGCCCAAAATGCCCCGGGAATCAAAAAAAATTTATGGGACCTCAGTTTTCTTTGATCCCAAAACCACCCCTTTCCTTCAAAATTTTCCCCAGAGCCCTTAAAATGCCTCAAAATATTAAAAGGGTGCGGGGACAATGCAACCCGTCTACTCCCCGTTTACTTCACCATTTTTAAAAAAAGTGGTCTTACAGCGCTTGTTGTTGGTCAATACAAGGCTTTTACTAATTGGGTGATCGTTTGGGAAAAATTCACATCGTACGCCACCCAGGGATATCGTGATCAAAAGCACCAAAAGCTTTTTACAAAAACGAAAAACACAGGTACAGTCTCTTTGATGCTTTCCTTTCTCAAAGATAACTTTAAATCCCGAATCTGGCCCCCGGAAACCCTCCCGGGCGAAAACCCGCTCTCGTCTGCAATTCCTCTCCCAACCAACTTCACTCCCCGCAAAACCCCAACAAAATTTGCGCTGCGACCTACCAAAAACAATGTCCCATTATGTTGAATGGAGGCCCTACCCCCCTCAGGTATGGGGGAAAGCTGATTTCCCAGTCTTTTGGCCTTCTCTTCATTCCACATTCCCGTACAGAGATGCAGAAGAAGCCCCAACACCCCTGCCAGCCTCCCAAATTTTTCCGGCCCCCCTTTCCCCCCCTCATTTTACTTCCCCCGGCCAAACTTTTCACAGGGGGCCCCCAACCCCCACCCAAAAAATTTGGAAAAAACCCCAATTTTTTAAAATTTAAAAAAATTGCCTCCACCCCCCCCCCCCCCACACAAAAAAAAGTCCCCACCGGGGGCCCCCGCGGAAATTCTCGTGCGACGCTTCGCACCCCCTGGTAGAGCTTGTTCCATTTAAAAACAGCCCCCCCCGGAATTACCCAAAATTTCCCTATCTTTGCAAAAAACTTTTAACTTTTTCATTTGCCTCTTGCAAATTACTCTTTCAAGGGTCACCCATACCTTTTTATTTTAGGCATCTTCCCGTTTCAACTTTTACCCGGTTCCTTCAGATACCAGGGGGGAACCGTCCTTTCCCCCCCGGCGACAGTTTTCCCAAACAGGCTCGCAAGAGCTCCCCTCCCCCCCACAACCCACTTTTGTCCCCTCATCCTACATGACCCAGATTCCAAAATTTTTTGACACTGAATTCGTAATTTCATCAAAAGCTTGTAGTCGACCCCTAGGGTGGGTTGGAGCTCACCCCCCCAGGGGCTCATTTCAAAGTCGATATCAAGTGGTGGCATGTTGCAGTCGGCACCAGGTTCGTTTGGAACCCCCATGCAACTCCTCCCCCCTTGGTTTAGACAATGCAGTCAATTGGTTTTCGCGCTCCCCCCCTCTGGGGAAAACCAGTGCACAAGGTCCGGGGTGTTGGGAAAAATGTTGGCCATAACTAAAAACCCGACCACAGAACCCAATTAAAATCCCCAAACCCCCCCATCAACCAAGGCCCAATTTTCACAGGGGCCCTTTTTTTGTTATTTCTTCCCACTTGGCGTTGGGTTCCCATAAACCCCCTCCCACATCCTGCAGGGACCGTGTCTAAAGATCTGGAGAGAGCCACAAAAAAATTCCACCCCTTTCCCTCCCTCGCAAAATTGGTTTTGGGGCGTAGCATCATATACCAAAATTTTGAGGTTTTGCTTGTATTCGACTTCCCAAAAAGCGACACCTACCGGGCTGCACCCAACTAGTGCACCCGCAGCCCTTTTCCGAGAATACAGCAACCCCCCGACTACAATTTCCCCCTTTTTTTCCCGAAAAAAAAAAGCTTTTTTTTTATTTTTAAACTTCCCTTACTTTCAATTTGGGCTCAATGATTCCCAGTATTTGAAGTTGTATTTCCATCCCAAATTTTTTTAAGACAGTAGTAATTTACCCACTCTTATTTTTTTTTACGTTCCCCGTTCGATTTTAAGTGTTTCTTATTGGACCTTTTTTTTTATTTCTTTGCTTCCAGATTATTTAAAATTTTCAGCCTGGTTTCCCCACTAACAACGCGCCCCCTTTAACCCACGCGACGGGCGAGTGGTATGAATTATGTTTCTGTAAACATGGTGTAGAGGTTTTTCAGGGGAAAAAAAAGTTGATGGAATCCCCCAGGCTCCTTTCAAAATCGCAGTCTCCCAACTAATTAGGAGGAACTATCTCTGCCGCTTTTAAAACAGTTACCCCTGTAATACGCCAGACATATTATTTGGTAAAACCCAGAAAACAGTAGAACTGAAGGTGTTTTCACCAGTATCCACTGCCCGCTGCCGACAGTTTCACCGCAACCCTGGTATAGGGAGCTAATAGGGGGCTACCCTTGTTCAAGGAACCCTAGGTGCAGTTTTGTCTTACAAGGACACATATTATATATATATAATATATATATATATATATATATATATAAATATATATATATATAATTATAGCATATGCACATATATATTTACACACACACACACACCACACACCCCACACACACACACATACACACACACACACACACACACACATACACACACACATACACACAACACAAAACACCACACACACACACACACCACACACACACACACACACACACATATATATATATAATATATATATATTAATATATATATATATATGAAAGATGAAATAATGGCAATGCCTCATTGATATCAATAAATAACAACACTCCCGACCCCGGACTCGAAGCTAGGTCACTCCAGGTATGAAACCGGAGGCCAGTGCCCCACACACACACACACACACTCACACATACACACACACACACACCCCACAACCACACACATATATATATATATATGTATATATATGTATATGTATATATATAATATATTATATTTTATATATATATATATATAATATATAATATATATATACATATGTGTCTGTGTGTGTGTATGTGTGTGTGGTGTGTGTATACATATATATATATATATATATATATATATATATAGATAGATAGATAGATAGATAGATAGATAGATAGATAGATAGATAGATATGCATATACACATGTGAGTGTACATATATATGTGTATATGCTGTATATATACCTATTTGAACGCCATTTTTAGTATTTCTTTCATCTGCGATTAAACTTCCTATTATCGTGTTTTTATATTTACGAGTGTATGCAAACATATATAGATAACATCCACGTGAGTCCCTGTACTTTTACTAACGTCAAACAAAGGTTCCTGTCTTGCCCGACGGGCGAGTGAGGCAGCAGAGGATATAGTCCCCCGTGTAATTGCCAACAGGGCAGCGCAGACCGCCTTCAAGCACAATGGCGTAGAGGTCGTGACATCCTCAGAGGTGGGGTGGGTACGTTGTGTATAACGTACTGCATTAATAATTAGTGCTTTAGTATAATTACTCTCATCAAGTCACGTCTTAAAGTAGTTTTATTTTCAAGGTATGGATAAAGAGCCTGCTGACATAGAAAACAGATAGACAAGATAATTTAAGGTGAATATTCGTTTGTCAAATGCGTGTGGTTCATACACAACTAAAAAACGCACGACTGATATTTAATGAAGTAAAACCATGAAGTCGCGAGGGAAAAGTCTGAAGGGAACATTTAATCCCTAAAAAGGAAAAAAGTTCGGAATAAGGATTTTCTTTTTTCCAAAACCTTAACCAAAATTTTTTTGGGCCAACCTGCCCTTCACCGGGCGCCCTTCCCCCCGGCCCACCGGGGGAAGGGGTTTCGAGGGGAAATGGGTTGACATTCACCCTTAAACAGCACGATTTAGCCCCATCCCTTTTTTTTTTCCCAAAACCTTTTTAAAAAAATAATTGAAAGGCAAAAATATTCTGTCGTTGAAGTTTAAAAAAAGGCTGCTCTGACATTTTCAATCACTTTGGCCCCTCGTTTTACTCAGATGGATTTAAAAAGCTGGTTTTCAATTTTTTTCAGAAGTTTTTTAAACCCTTAACGAAGGATTTTTGAAAAAAAACATCATAACTAAAAAACTTTTCTATACTTTCCTTTTTCCAGAACTTTTTGAAGCCCTCGTACACACACACCACACACATATATTTTATACTTTACATATAAAATTACAAAAGGGTAGTGTGTGTGTGTGCCAGGGGCTTAAAAATTATAAAAGGTATATATATAAAAATTTTTTAACATATATTTTAAAATAAATATGTATATATATGTATATATATGTATATATTATATATTATATATATATATATATATATTGTATATATAATATTTTTTATATATAATAAATATATATATATAATATATATTAAAATTTTATATAATGAAATATGTGTATGTGACTGCCGCGTGGTCCATGTTAGAGCAGGGACCCCAAATTTCCTCTTTGGTCCCGAGTTAAAATTCCCCGTCGGGGCAGTCGTAAAAATGCTTGCGCTCGGGACTGCTCGCTGGGACCAATTCAGGGCCCAAAAAACGACATATCGCCTTGAGAAGTCAAAATGCAAGTGTCGTAGGGGAAGTCGCCGCCGTGACACAAGTTTTAGCACGCCGAACCGCGATCAGGCAAGAGTGAGCCCTAAAAAATATCCTCTCAAAAAATAAATTAAGAGGGGCCCAATTTTCCTTTGCAGGGGTTTAAATGGCTGTTAAAAAAAAAAATGTGTTTAGGGTATATACAAAACACATGCACACAAAATACATGAGTGCATATTTATGTTGCATCTATCAATTTTATCAATCCTGGCCCTTTAAATTTGGTGCGGGGAAACCCCTTTTTCATTTTAAAAAAATTAGAGGGAAAAAAAATTCTCAAATTGGGCACCTTTAAAAATAGATTAAATGGGAAATAAAGTAAAGTAAATGAAATTTTCATGAATTTGCTTTAGAAGGTTTTCCCAAAAATTTCGGCCTCTCTCTCATATTTGGAACATTCAGTTTTCTTTCAAAAACGGGGAAATTCTTGATAAAAGAAATTTACCCCTAATATATATATATATATATATATAAAATAATATAAAAATATAATATATATATAAAAATATATGTGTGTGTGTGTGTGTGTGTTTGTGTGGTGTGGGTTTTGTGGGGTGTTTGTGTGTGTTTGGTGTTTTATGGTGTGCGGTGGGTTTTGGCGTGTGCGTGGGGATGTGTTTTGGTGTGTGTGTCTGCGTGCTTTGCGTTTTCTTTTTCCGAAACGTCAACTTTTCTCGTGTCATGTCTCAAAATTTAACAGACGCATGTCCTCAGGTTTAGCATTTACTTTCTAATTTTTTTTTATGCATGTTATTTGTAAAAAGGAAAATAACATTTTAAAAACGAAAGGTCATGATATTAAACACCGGGGGCCAAAACTTCGGAAATATTTTTTTAAAAAAATTTATATTTTACCCATTGAATTCCCAAAAAAAATTTAAACGCGGAATAATTGATAGGGTATACTTCCCCTTTTCCTCTAAATTCTTACTATCCAAATCCCCCCCCCCCCCCCAATTTGCACAACCCGCGCAATGGAAAACAAAGAATCCTCCACTTATTCACTGCGGGGTGGGAGCGAAACGCCCACCCTCTCCCCGGCGCCCCAAACCTGGTGGGGAATACCTTGGGGATTTTTTTTGTTTTACTGGGGGGGGTTTGGGTGGGGGGCAGCCCCATTGGGGGGTCACTTTTTAGCGGGGGGTTTTGAGGTACCCCCAGGCTACATGACATAGGTAGACTGACCCCTACAGGTGTTGGAATTTTTGTTTTGAACCCCGGGCCCATATACTGGGGTGTGTAAAAACTACCAAGATGAAAAAGCAAGAAAATTGAGTAGGGGAAAAAAAAAATTTCGGGGGGTAAAGATTTGGGGGTAAATAAACAATGACATGTGAATTATTGATAAATTTTCTTTAACCAACCCTCAACCATCGGTAGCCTTGTTTAAAACGAAGCTTTTCTAGAGAAAAAAATTTTAAATGAACAAAAGGAAAGGGAAAGGCGACCTCCTTGTTTGTTTTAGGAACCCGATTTCACTGAAACTATACTCAAATACTAAAAAAAATTTTAAAAATTTGTATATCGGAGAAGCAAAAAGGGTTTAGAAAATGGGCAGGGAAGAGCAAAAAAATAATAAACCCCCTGAAAATAAAATATCATACCTCTGGTAACGGAAATATCAAAGCTAAAATTGCGATTTTTTTTAACTCCAAAAACATCAAGAACAACAGCGGGTGTTTCAAAATATGCGTAAGACACATTGTTTGTTGTCTGTAAATTACACTAAATTTGTCAAAAATTCGATTTAAAACTTTGTAGGTTACCCTTATTTATAAAATTTCACCCTTTATAATTTTTTTTTTTCCCTTTATTACAATTTTAAATTTAAACCCGGTATCTACATGGCGTTATTTTTTTCCCCACATGTCCGTTTTTGCCATGGGGGGGGCCCAAAACGGCCCGGGGGTTTCTATTTAAACCCTTTTGTGAAACAGGGCCCCACGGTCAAACGGGGAAAAACTGTGCAAAGAAAACTTGTGACCGGGTTTGACACTTCCCATACTAAAACCCAAAAGTCGTGGGAAAAATTTCCGATTTTTTTTTGAGTTTCTTGTGCTTTTACAGGTCAAAACAAAACGTACAGTGTAAAGAGTGTTTTGGCCGGGTTTTACCCCGACTAAAGAAATTTTTAAGTGCCCGGCATCCAGGGCCAACAAACGGACGCAGCTTTCCCTCCGGTTGGACTCAGCTCTTTCCCCCAGACAAGAAAAGGTAAACCCTTGGGGACTCGGGGGGCCTAATCGTGAAAAAAATTATCCCAATGGGAAATACCCAAAGGGGGGGCCCGGGGGGCGGGAGCCCCCGATGGGTAACATTAAGGGGGGGGGGGTGTGGGGGGCGGACCCCCCGATGGGAAAAATACCCAACGGGGTTTTAAATCGTGTAAAAACTAGTAAACGCAAAATACAATTTAAAAAACCTAGGCTGCTACCAGGGTTTTTATATATAAAAAAAAAACCCCCCCCCCCCCCTTTTACCCGGGGCCATAAGGGGAAAGGGCCCCGGGGGCGAAGCCAAAAATTCGCAAATCTCGCAACCCCCCCCTTTTACACTTAAAAAAAAATTTTTCATTATTTGCAACAAAAAAGACAAAAGCTTTAGTTTTGGTCATCTTGGTACCCCTTTAAAAAAAAATAAACCCTCATTTTAAAATGTTACCACACGGGTTTCCACACCGAATTATTTTAAAAGGGCCGGATCAATTTTGCGGGCCGTGTCTCACCTGGGGGGGAAAAGTCTCCCAGGCAATGACCTTTTTTGGGGGGGGTTCCCCAAAATAGCCAAACGAGCGGGGGGTTCTTGCTGGGTTTTCGTTACATCTCTATTAACAAAAAGGAAGCATCGAGACAGGAAAACTACCCCTTTTTTGTAAATTATTACATTATTCATACATTATGAAATGACCTAGGACACGAAGTAAGAATGCCCCAAAAAAATTGCCCTGGACCCCCCTTTGTATACCTCACTTATTTTGGTCTTTCCCCATATGTTACTTATTTTATACCTCTTTTAAATTATTTTTTTTAGCGGGAAAGGGAAAAATTATTACTTAAAAATTATTTAGAAAGATGATATTTGTTTTTCTTAAAAGAAAAACTTTACTTTACTTTTTTGTATCGGTGCTATAATTTTATACTATTACACTAAGAAAAGGAAACGGGTGTAATATCGGTCTCCCCTACAAATTTTCTTTTTCGGGTTTTTTCTCTCAAAGGCATTCTTTTAAAAATTAAAGGGTACCAGTTATTTTTCCCACTTTTTGTTTATTATATTAATGTTCAATAATGGATTTTTTAAAATGAAAAAAACCTATATGTTTTCTTTTTGGTTTCGGAAAAATTCATAAAATTTTTTGGGTATCTTTGCATAAGGATTAAAAACGAAACAATAGGCGAAATATATGTGACCTGAGTAAAATGTTAAAATGTTAAAATTTTACTTTTTAAACCCCTGATATTATAGCCCATAAAGCAAAGAGAGAGAGAAAAAAGAGAAAAAGTGCCTGGAAAATGCCCAAAAAAGGGGTTTAGTAAAATTTTTTAAAACCAAAAAGAAACAAAGAACATTCAGCTGTACAAATACCCAAAAAAAACCCATTATAAAAAACTTAGATTTTTAAAAACAGAAAATAACAATTTAATCTTTTTGAAAAAAAAATTTTTAAAAAACCATGGTAAAATAAAAATATTTTTAAAAACGCTATGGTTTGCACGGGGCCCCTTTGGGAATTCTTCAATTTTTTTTCCCGTTATTTTGGGGATTTAAACCCATTCAAGGAGTAAGTGTTTTTAAATTTATAATGGGAATAATACTTCTATGCAAAAATGAGGGTTTCATAAATATAATAAATTGGTATAAATAAAAAAAACTACTCAGATCGATATAAGGGCATGAACATATGCAATTGTTTTTTTTTGTAAAAAGTATTTTGGGTTCCTACAAGAAATTAGTTATTTTAAAATTTTAAAATTGTTTTATCATTCCTAAAATAGAACCATTTTTTCTTTTTTTGGGAAACGGGGGTTTTTGTTTTTTCTTTTTCCTGTTTTTGGGTTGTGTTTCCCTTCATAAAAAGCCCTTTGGAGAGATCTCCCAAAGTTTGGGAAGCAAAATCCCATCCTTGGAATCCTCTAACAAATAAGGAAAAAATAAAGGGAATTTTTGGGGAAAGTCGTACAAAGGATTCAAAAGGGGGACATAAGAAAAAGGACATTTTATACTACAACTTTTAGTGGAGAAGTGGACCCTGTTTTCAATGAATTTTTTTTTTAGTTGAAAAATTTTAAAGGGTTTTAAATAATTCAAAATTATCAAGAAATTTTAAGATTACAATTTTTTAAATTTTTACCCTTTTCCCCCTTTACCTCAAAAGATGAAATTAACCCATAAAAAACCCCTTTCTTTTTGATTATTTTTTTATTGTGGGTTTTTATCAAGATTTGGGGAACCCAGGTAAGGGATCCCGGAGGGGCTCATATTTGCTTTTAATTTAAATTTGGTGCCCCCTCTAATAAAGCCCGAGGGGAAATTTCCCAGTAAAAAGGGGAAATATTGGCTTTGACCATAGAGAGGAAGGAGTGGGCGAAATAAAATTTGGGCTTTTCCCAAATAAAAACAACACGTATTTTTCATTTCTTTGGGGAGGGTTTTTTTTTTCCCAGAAAAGGACATCATTCTTTTTGTTGTCAAAAAGCGTGTAAAAAATTTCCTTTTAATAATGAATTCAAACAATCTTTTTTGTCCAATTTTTTTTTTAAAAAGTTCATGAATGTTGGGGACAGAATAATCATTTTTGATAAAACGATAGCAAAGGGGCACCCTCACATCTTTTTTGGGGGTTTTCCGTAGGTATAGCATTTTTTTAGCTTTTTCCCCCCCCCGCGGGATGCCAAAATAAAAAATTTAAATCTGGCACTAATTAGTACAAATGTAATTTAGAAATGGTATTGGCTATACAGTCTTTTCCAAAAGGGAATAAGCTAAAAAAAAATTCTCCGGTAATTTTCCCCACTCACTCAATTAGTGACGTCTTGGGGCAAAATTTAAAGTCTGTTGTCTAAACGATTTACAAAATAAAATCGCCCCAAACTTTTAGGGTTAGCTTTGGGGGGTAAAAATTTTCCCCTTGATTGGGAAAGATTTTCCTTAAAATTGTCAGTTTAAAACCCCTTTTGGTTATTTCCCTTTCATTTCGTATTTTCCGAACCATTTTTTCCTCTTTCCTACATTATCAAGTTTTCACTTTTCCCCTCATTTTGAAATCGGATTTGGAAAAAAAATTTTGGGCCTCATACCTAAAACCTACGATATTAAAAAAGGTTCTTTCCCATCCCTCATATCCCCCTTTTTCCCCGTCTCCCCTTCCACTTTAATCTATTTTCCTATTGTCAATCATAATCACAGTTTTAAATTGTACATGAAAATATAAATACTTACAACTGTACCCCCCGGGCCTCCTCTTTTTTAATGTATGCCCTTAGGGCCCCAAAAGAAGAACCCAATTCACAAAAACCCCCAAAATCTCTGGCTGAAAATTGTTTTTTAAAAAAAACCATATGAGGGAACCCACGGGGCGGATTTTGAAAGCTTTCGTCTGAGTTTGGGAAAAGGTTTCAGATTTTTAAAAGTTTAAAGGGAAAAGCCCCATATTTTTACCTTTTCCCAAAACCCAAATTACAGCCCCAAATTTTAAAATACAGATAGGCCACACACACCCAATATAAGTATGTTTTACATTTTTATAATATATATATATTTTATATATTTTAAAATATTATATTAAAATTTTATATATAATATAATATCACACAATATGGTGTGTGTAAAACCATATTCTTTTTGACAAAAAAGAAAAAGGTAGAAGAGAATGTACATTTCAAAATGCAAAGATGTATTTGACCGGTTTGGGATTCTATCTTCGTAGAAATACATGTATTTCATAATATTTGCGTGTGTGTGGTGTACGTATATATATATATTTTTGCTACCCCAGGGGGTTTTTGCCCTTTTGTGCAAAAACGTGTGTTAACAGGGAAAAGGATGACCTGGGCATTTTTTAAACATGAAGGGATTGGGAAAAACAGAAAAAAACTGGCTGTGAGCGGGGGAAAACCAAGCAGGAGAGACGAGTTTGGGTGTTTTGCCCGGGAAAGACCTTTTTTGTCCCCTTTGTGACCTGATAAACTTTGTGTTCCCCTGTTTAAGCTGTATCGTGCAGTGGACATGCGGGTTTTCCCCCCCCCTGTATTGTGCCAAATAGAAAATGTCGGTTTAAATAACTTGGGGTAAAAAAAGGGAAAAGGGCCCGCCCTTTTTTGTGTTTTATTTCGAAACCTGCCTCTCCAGGGGGGTTTTTTTCCCCTCGTGGTGTTCGGGGGACGCTGTGGTGCTGGGTTGCCTTTTGGGAAACTGTTCAGTTTAAACGCCCGGTGGGAATAGAAACGCCGTCTTCAGCCTCCCTTGTTTTGGGGTGGCAGAGAGACGAGGCGGCCGGCCGTCCCCCAAAGGGTGTCAGAAGGGGGTTTTGTGATATTTGATCGGACCCGGCCCCCGATTTATCATGCCCCAAAGTGGGGGGCAGCCATGAGGGGAGGAGGCATGATTGGGGCCAGGCCGAGTGGGGTAAAGCCGGGGGCCAAAAAGGGGACCTGATAAATTTCCAATGTGGCCGGTATGAGGGAGGAAAGGCACAAAGGGCAAAAAGACGGGCCCACAGAGGCCCGCGAGCGGGGCGCCCCAATCTCGTCGAGTGCAGGAAAGGGAAAGGCAGAGGAACCTTCTCCCAAAACTTGTTGAGGTGCTACAGAGCAACTTGCATCTGTGAGAGGGAAACCACCCATTTACACCGAAAAGGGCCTGAAAAAAGCGTGAAGAGTGAACTGATGGGGGAAAGGGCAAACTCTGAAGGGGAGGTTCGGGCCCTTTAGGGAGGAAGTGAAGGAGGAAAGGCGGCGCACAAGGTATTAAACTTTTGCAAGCAGAAAAGGCAGCCGAGGTTTGGCAACAGAGGGCCAGGTTCAGATTTACTGGGGTTCCCTGGGGTCCGGGGCGGGAAAAACCCCCGGGCCCCCGCAGCTCGTGTGGGAAACCCCAGTGCTCCCCTGCAGAAGGCGGGGGACCCATGGGAAACCCTTTCCCCCTTTGGGTAAGGTGGCGGCAAACTCGGACCCGGCCCACCCCGCCTTTTTTGCCCCCCTCCCCCCCTTCCCCCCCCCTTGGGGTGTTTTTTCCCGGCACGCGTTCCCACCCGAAAGCCCCTTTGGCCTCCAGACATTCTTGGGGGCGAAGCCAGCTTGAGTACGAGGGGAAGGTGGCCGGGGAAAGGAAAATATGTCCCCAAATTTTTTAAAATTTTGGCATCTGCTCAGGGTTTGGAGCCGGGAAGGAAAAGGCCTTGCAGCTGGAAACGCGCAAAGGGGGCCCCGCGGGGGAAGTGTTGGGGGCATGGGCAGCCATCCCAACATTCCTCTTACCCGCGGGGGCGGAGGTTTTGAAAAAGGGCCGTTTCGGGCACCCCCACCGGGCCCAAAGGGTTTTTATCGGGGGGCGCTTGAAGAAGGGGGACTCGTGAGCGTGGCGAAAAACACTATCCCAGCTGGCCCCGGGAAATGGGGGAAGGTGCGGGTTTAAAAAGTCGTCCCCCTCCCACGCAGAAGGATGATCGTGGTCCTGGCCTGCGATTTCTTTTTTGACGCTTTCCCCAAGACCGCATTTTGAAATTTTTTAAACGTCAAGCGGGCCCCACACCCTGACGACCTGCAGGGGGCGGTGGGGGAGGGTCTTGGATTTTGGAGGCCTTCTTGAAGGAAAACCATGGCCTGGGCCAGTTTGCTCAGCCCCGCCAGGGACCTCCGGGGCCGGAAGGCAAAAAGGGAGAAGGTACCTTGGGGAAAGGGTTTGGGGCCCAAAGACTTCCAAGGCTTGTGTTGGGGCTGCGGTGGGGGGGGGACAGACGTATTGGGTTTCGGAGGGAGGGGGGAGAACAGTCCTCTAAAAGGGGAGGGATTCTGATCCCTTTTCCAGAAATTTGCTGCAAGGACTTTTGGCGGTATGGTCCCCATCCGAGTGCATGCCCCAAAGGGGGGCAAAGGGAAAAGTGGAAAACGGGCCCCCGGGAAAACCGGACGGGCGGGCGAAGGGGCCGAAACCCACCCCCGCCCCTGGGTTCCCCGGGGCCCCCGACTTGGGTAAGCGGGCCGTCGAACCAGCACGTGCGGGTTGGGGGGGCTCAATGGGATGGGAAGCCAGGGCCGCCGGGACAGGGGGACACGGGGGCTGGGGAAGACCCGGGTGCGGCCCTTTTATTGGGGGTTTCCACTATGCGATTTTCCAGCGCACCACAGAGACTTTTGGTGGTGTCAGGGGGCTTGTGTGCAGCCAAGGGGCCCCAATGGGGGCCGTATTGGCGGGGGCCCAGAAACGGTGCAGGGGCCCTGCCGGTATGTGGCCGATCTGGAAAAGCACTGTTTGCGGGCCCCTTGACAAACTGACGAAAGAGAAAAGACGGGGTGTCAAACCTTGGAGGGAAAGGGCTGGGGGAGGGTGCACGGTGAAGAGATGCCCTTGTTTGGGAGGTTGGCGGGTGCAGAGGTATTTTAAAAGTGGCGACTGCCCCTTTCCCCCCGGGCAGAGTTAGAATCCGGTGTGGGACGTCAAAAGTATGTTTGGAGGGAGGGCCCCGGGGACCCCAAACCCAAAACCCTGCAGCGGTTTGAGGGCGGAAGGGGTTGGGTGGAGCCTTGTTGGACCAGGGGAGGGGTTATTTTACAGTTTTTGGTAGCTAATTTCCCCGAAAAGGGCCCCCAAAAGGGCCCCCGGGCGGGGCAAAGTTGGGCACTTGTGGGGAAAGGGGAAAACACCCAAAGAGTCGAGGGGAGAGAGGATTTGGGGTTGAGTGGGGCATTTGGGCCTGATTTCCCTCAAGGACTTGGCGCCCCGGGAGCGCCGCAAACCCTTTGGCGGAGGGGACCGACGATTTTCGTGGCAACCCAAGGAAAGCGGGCCATGCCATAAAGGGAGGGAATGAGGTAAAAACATGGGTAAACAGAGTGGGCGGGAAACCCGCGTGGGAAACCCCGGAGGGGCTCCGCCGAAGCTACAGACCCCCGGGAAAAAGGGACAAACGGGGGTAGGGGGCCCCTCTCTGATGTCCCCTTTTCGAATTCCCCGGGAGGCGAAAACGACCGTCAGTTGTCCAGTGGCCGGCTGTGGCGTTTAAACCCGGGCCAAAGGGAAACTACTCCTGGGGCCATGGTGAAAAAGAAAATGACGTTTCCCCCCGTAGCGGGGATGAGGACGTGGGGAGACGCTGACCGGATTTAGGACGAGCAAACTGGACGGTGGGGCGAGGGAAAAGACGTCCTGGTGACCATGACAAAGGTTTTAGGGCAGGAGATACCCCTTTGGGTTTTCCCCTGCCAATCTACCCCCCGCCCACACCTCCTCCAGAGCGACCCCAGCGAGAGTGAAGGAAAACCCCCACTGAATGAAATTTTTGTGTTTTTGAGGGCTAATTTTATTTAAAATTTTTGTATTTGGTTTTAGGGGTTTTGGTAGGGCAGAGCAGAGGGGGGTCGGGTTAAATGGGGGGATAGTGCTACGCCAGTGGGTCTTTGCTCTGTGCGAAAAAAGTGGGGTTAACTGAAAAGGATGACCTGGGGATGTGTTTAAAATGAAGGGACCGGGGAAACATGGGCCCAAAACTGGCTGTGAGCGGGGAGCGGGGGAAAAAGCCAGGAGAGATGGAGTTGGGTGCTGCCCGGGGAAAACCTTTGTGTTTTGCCTTTGTTACCTTTATAAAAATTTTTTTTGTTGCCCTGGGGGGAAAACTGGTCGTGCAGTGTGACATGCTGGTTTCCCCCCCGTATTGGGGGCCCAAGAAAATTTTACGGGTTTAAAAAACTTGTGTAAATAAAGGAAAGAAATGTCATTTTTTGTTTTTTTCGTGCCCTGCCTCTTTCCCGGGGGAGTTTTTCCCCCCGTGGTGTTCTGGGGGCCTGTGGTGCCCGGTGCCTCTTGGAAAATGTTCAGTGTTCACGACCTGGGATAGCACCGTCTGTCTAGGGCCCGCCTTGTGTTGGTGGCAGAGAGACGAGGGGGGCCCCGGGTAAAAAAAATATTAATAAAATATATATATTATATATTTTTATATATTATACAGTGTGTGTGTGTATACACACTCCCCATATTAATGTAAATCATACTATTTATATATGGGAAAAAATCTACCAAACTGGCCCATCTTTCCCCTAAATATTATTTATATATATAATAATATATATAAATTTTAATATAAAATATATATGCAATATATGTATATATACATATAAACTAAGTTAAAAGCCCATTATTTTACATAACACACACACACAACCCCACCCACCCCACACACACACACACCAAAATAATATATTATAAAATATATTTATATATTATATATATATTAAAATATATATTGTTATATACATAAAGTATGGTGTTGGGGGGAAAAACATATTCATATACAAAACATAAAATATATTAATATATATTAAAATATATATATATATATATTAAATCTATATATATTTTATATATATTAAAACATTTCATATAAATATGTATATAACATTATTTATATACATATATTTTTATATAAAATTCAAAATATAGGGATTTTTATGTAAAATATTTTACACAAAACACACAAAAACATGTTTTATTAACCCTTTTAAAAAAAAAATTTAAAATTTTAAATAATAAACAAAATTTAAAAAGAAAGTGTATATAAAGAAGCGAAAAGAAGGCAAAAACCCTCCCAGAGGCTTTCCCCAAAAAAGGGTTCTAGGAAAAATTTCTATAAATTTCCACACGAAACCCCGGGCGGATTTTGAAAAAATTTTTTTTTTTTTTTCAAAACAGCTTTTTGGGATAGTAATTAGAATGTAAATTAAATAGGTGGGTTTTATTGTACTACGTTTTATATGATATATATAAAATAATTATATATATTTTATTTTTATATATAATTTTATATAAAATTTTTAAAATAATATATATATATATATATATATATATATATATATATTTTATATATAATATATATATATATAATATTTTATAATATATATAAAATATTTTATTTTATATATATTATTTTAATTAAAATATATATATATATATAAAATATATTATATATTAAAATATATATATATTAATTAATATATATATATATATATTTTATAAAATATATATATATTATATTAATTTTATATATAATTTTATATATATATTAAAAAATAAAAAATAATATATATATTTCTATATTTATTTAAAATATATAAAATCTTATATATATATATATAAAATAAAACATATACAATTTTGTAAAATACATACACCTATAATTATATTTTCATTCTAATTACTATGCCAAAAATGATTTTGAAAAAAAAAAAAAAAAAAAATTTCACAATCCGTCCCCGGTTTGTGTGCAATTTTTAGAAAAAAATTTCCCAGGGAAAACCGTATTTGGAAAAAAGGGGCCCCTTTGGAGGGATTTTTTCCCTTTCTTTTCAGCTTGTATATTTCACTTTTATTTAATTTTTTTTTATTTTTTAAATTTTATTTATTTTTAAAAATTTAAAGAAAATGATTTTGGGGGGTTTGTGTAAAATATATGAAATATAAAACATAATTTTGACATATAATAAAAATAATGTTTTAATAATATGTTATATTAAAATATATATATTTTATGGTTTTAATAAAAATATCTATAAAAAATTATATAAAATATAGATTATATATATATTATTATATATATATTTTTTGTATGGGGGGGTGAAATTGTTAAAACACACATACATATGTATATAAACAATATATATATATTAAAAATTTTATAAAATAATATTATCATATTTTATATTTTATGTGTGTTGTGTGTTGGTGTGGGGTGTGTGTGTGTGTGTGTGTAGTACATATATATGTGCATATATCTAATATTTTTATTATAATATATTGCTATATATAAATATATATTATATATATTTTATATAAAAATTATATATATTTTTATATGGGGTAGATTTGGGCAGATAGGTAGATATTTTCATATATACATATGTATGTATTTTCATTAAAATTTTAGTGTTTACCCACACACACTGTATATTATATATATATTATATTTTATATATTATATATATATATATTGGTTTTTTGCCGGCCGCCTCGTCCCTCCCGCCCCCAACACAAGGCAGGTAGACAGACGGCGGCTATCCAAGGTCCCTGAACCCCCGAAAAGGGTTTCCAAGAGCCCGAGCAAACCCCAGCGGGCCCCCGAACACCACGAGGGGAAAATCCACCTGGAGAGGCAGGGCACGAAAAAAACACAAAATGACAGTCCCTTTTCCCTTTTTTTACCCAAGTTATTTTCCCGTTTCAATTTTTTTATAGGCACAATACAGGGGGGAAACCAGCAGTCACCCCTGCCCATACAGCTTATAACAGGGCCAAAACAAAGTTTTTCAGGTCACAAAGGCACAAAAAGAGGCCTTACGGAAACAGCACCCAACCCATCTCTCCTGGCTTGTTTTCCCCCGCTCCTCCCCTCACAGCCAGTTGTGTCAGTTTGCCCAGGTCCCCCTTTATGTTAACAATGCCCAGGGCATCCCTTTTAAAGTTTTTTACACGTTTCGCACACAGAGACAAAGGGCCCACTGGGGTAGCACTATCCCCCCCCCATTAAGCAGACACCCGTCCCGCCTTTTTACATAAACCTAAACCTGAAACAAAATTTCAGGGAAAAATTTTAAAAAAAATTGTCCCCCAAAAAAAACACAAAAAAATTTTTTTCAGTCGGCTTTTTCACTCTTTGCTGGGGTCGCTCTGGGGGGAGGTGTGGGGGGCGGAGATTGGCAAATGGCCCCCGAGGGGTATCTCCTGCCCTTTAAACCTTTTCTCATGGTCACCATTACCCTCTGTTGCATTTGCCCCCCACCGTCCAGATGCTCGTCCTCATCTCGGTCCGCGCCACGTCCTCATCGCCGTAAATGGGGGTAACGTCATCTTCTTTTTTCCCATGGCCCAAAGGGGAGCTTCCTGGCCCCTGGTAACGCCCCAAAACCGGTCCCCCTTTAAAAACTGACGGTCTTTTCGCCCTCGCGAATTCGATAGGTGACAAACAGAAGGGGCCCCTACCACCGTGTATGGCCCTTTTTAAAGGGGGCCCGTAGCTTCGGCGAGAGCCCTCCCCTTCCGACGCGGGTTTTTGCAGCCCCAAATCTGTCACCCATGTTGTACCCCAAATTCCCCCTTATGGCATGGCCTCTACCTTGAGGGTTGCCACGAACTTCGGTTGCCCCCTCCCCCCAGGTTAGCGGCGCTTCCCCGGGGCCGGGCCCAAATCCTTGAGGAAGTCAGGGGAACTGCCCCCCCATCAACCAACTCCTCTCTCCCCTACGAAAATCTTCTGGATGCTCCACTTTCCCCACAATTTCCCAGCTTTGCACCAGCTGGGACCTTCTGGGCCCTTTTTCGGGGAAAATTTGTACCAACCTGTAATACCCTCCCCCGGGCCAACAAAAACTCCACCCAACCGCTACGCCCCTCAGCCAGCTGCCCGGTTTTTGGGTTTGGGGTCCACGAGGCCCTCTCTCCACACATACTCTTGACAGTCGGGCACCGGGTTCTGACCTTTTGGGGGGAAAAGGGGCAGTCGCTCAGCTGTAAAAAACCCCCTGCACCCCCCAACCCCCCGGGAAACAAGGGCCCTTCCCTTTACCGTGCAACCCCCCACCAGCTTTCCCTCCAAGGTCGACACACGTCTTTCTCTGCGGGCAGGAAATCAAGGGGCCCCGCAAAAAAGTGCTTTCCAGATCGGCCACATACACCGGCACCGCTGCACCGTGTTTCCCACGCCAATTTGAGCCTCCATTGGCCCCTTTAGCGCACACAATGCCCCGTGACACCACACAGTCTCTGGGGGTGCGTCTGGAAGCGAAAAGTGACCAACATATCAGGCCGCACTAGGGGCTTCCCCAGCCCCATTTTTAACTGTCAGGCGGCAGGCTTCCCATCTTGGGGCCCTCCACCCGCATCGTGGGTGGGTCGACGGCAAACTTTCCCCAAATTTTGGGGGCCCCGGGAAACCCAGGACGGCTGGGTTTCGGCCCCCTTTTGCCCGCCTGTCCGGGGTTTTTCCCCCCCTGTAAACCAAATTTTTCCCAGCCTTTTTAAAATGCACTGGTGGTGACCATACCTGCCCCCATCCCCTTTCCAAACAACTGCTGGAAGGAAACGAAATTTCCCGGGTTAAGGGAAAAGGGCGTGTTCTCCCGCTTCCCCCCCGCACCCCTACGTCTGTCCCCCTTTCCCCACCGCAGCCCCAAACCCAAGCCTTGGAAATTCTCCCGGGGTCCCCCTTCCTCAATCTTTCCTTTTTCCCAATTTAACCCTTTCCCGGGGGCCCGGGGGTTTATGGCGGGGGTGAGAGCTTTGGCCCCAGGCCACTGGTTTCCTTCAAGAAAGGGCCCCAAAAATCCCAAAACCCTTTGCCACCGCCAAACCCCCCAGGGCCTAAGGGGGGTTTCCTGCTTTGACGTAGATTTTCAAATGCCCGGTCTTGCCCAAAACGTCAAAAAAAGAAATCGCAGGCCAGGACCACGATCATTCTTCTGCAGGGCAGGGTACACTTTTCCCTTTCCACACCTCCACATCTGCGCCAGCTGGGGTAGTGTCTCGCCACGCTCCCCAAATTTCCCCTTCTTTAAAACGCCCCGATATACCTTGGCCTGGTGGTGGTGCCCGAAACGGGGTTTTCAAAGCCCCCCGCCCCCGTGGGTTTAAAGGCATTTTGGGATGGGTTTCAGATGCCCCCAAAATTCCCCCGCGGGGCCCCTTAGGGGCTGGTTTTCCGCTGCAAAGGGTTTCCCTTTCCCGGCTCCACCCTGACAGATGCCAAAATTTCAAATTTGGGCCCACCCTATGCCTCCCAGGGCCCCCTTCCCGGCGTACTCAGCGGGTTACGCCTCACAGAAGTCTGGAGGCCCCAGGGGGTTTCGTGGGGGAACGCGTGGCCCTGAAAAAACACGCCCAGGGGGGGGGGGAAAGGGGGGGGGGGGAGGCAACAAGGGGGGTGACCGGGTCCGATTTTTCCGCCCCCTATTACCCAAGGGAGCGGTTCCCATGGGGGGCCCCCCCCCCTTCTGCGTGAGCCTTTGGGTCCGACACGACGCTGCGAGGCCCGGGGGTTTCCTGCCACGGACCCCAGGCAAGCCCCCCCGTAAATTTTGGGCACTTGGCATTTTGTTGGGCCCGAACCTCGGGGCCCTTTTTTTGCTTGCAAGTTACTACCTTGTGACGCCGCCTTTCCTCCTTCACTTCCCCTCAGGGCCCGAACCCCGCCCCTTTAGAGTCTGCACCTCCTCCATTTGTTCCCCCTTCACGCTGTTGGGGGCCTTGTCGGTGTACTTTCGAGTTTTTTATCTTTTACAGGGTGCAAGATTGCTCTGTAGAAAACCCCAACAAGTTGGGCAGAAAGTGTTCCCCTTTCTTCCTTGCCGCATCTCCCAGAGATGGTTTCGGCCCGCTCGCGTGCCCTCTTTTGCCCCGCTCCTTCTTCCCCTTTTTGCCCTTTTTCCCCCCTCATACCGGCCAGCATGGCAGTGATCAGGCCATCTGGCTCGGCTTAAACCCAACCCTGCCTGGGCCCCAAACATAGCCTCCTCTCCCTCTGGCGCCCCCCCCTCTTTGGACATGATAAATCGGCGCGTCCCTGAAAAAAAAAAAAAAAAAAAATATCAAAAATCCCACTTCTTACACCCCTTTGTTACGCCGGGGCCCCCTCGGCTCTCTGCCACCAACACAAAGGGGCTAGACAGACGGCTTTTCTATCCACACGGGGCCCCGGGAAAACGGGAAAAGTTTTAAGAGGCACCGAGCACCACAGCGTCCCCAGAAAAACCACGAGGGGAAAAGCCACCTGGGGGGCGGGTACGAAAAAACACAAAATGACGGGCTTTTCCTTTTTTTTAAAACAAGTTATTTTTCCCGTACACTTTTTCTATGGCACAATACAGGGGGGAAACCCAGCAAAGTCAAACGCACGATAAGCTTATAAAAGGGCAAAACACAAAATTTTTCAGGTCACAAAGGCACACACGAGGTTCTTTTACAGGGCACACCCCAAAAATCCCCTCCTGGCTTTTTCCTCCGCTCCCCGCCAGTTTTTTCTGGTTTTTCCCAGATCCCTTCATGTTTTAAAACATGCCCAGGGCATCCTTTCATGTTAACCCCCTTTCGCCAGAGACAAAGACCCACTGGGTGCAATATATATATATAACGTACACGCACCCCACACGCAAAAAATATATGAAATTAAAATGTATTTCTGACGAAGATAGAATCGAAAAACCCGGGCAAATACATCTCTTGCATTTTGAATATGTACATTTTTCATTTATACCTTTTTCTTTCCCTTTTCAAACCCTGAAATGGTTCAAACACACACATATGTGGTGTATATTATATAATATAAAATTATATATATATATTATATATTATAATTTTATATAATTTTTATTTTAATGTATACCCTAAATTATATTGGTTTTGTGGTGCAATAAGTATGTACTTTGGGCTGTAATTTTGGGGTTTTTGGGGAAAAGGTAAAATATGTGCCCTTTTTTTTAATCTTCCCACAGGGCCCCGACCTTTTCCCCCGAACTCCCGGGGGGACAAAAACTTTTAGACGCCAGTGTTCCAAACATTTTGGTATTTTAAAAAACAAATTTTTAGCCAGATGATTTTTGGGGTTTTTTGTGAATTTTATTCTTCTTTGGGGGCCTCTAAAAGGACATTACAAAAAAGAGTTGTTCAGCGGGGCCCTTTCAGTGTAATTTTTTATATGTTTTAAAAGTACAAAAAGGACTGTGATTTTATTGACAATAGGGGAAAAAAGATAAAGTGGAAAAGGGGAACGGGAAAGGGGATATGAGGGATGGGGAGAACCTTTTTTAATATCGTTAAAGGGTTAGGTCCTAGCAAATTTTTTTTTTTCAAATCGATACCAAAAAGAGGGAATCGTTGAAAACTTGATAATGCCCAGGAAAGAGGAAAAAAGGGGATCGGAAGTACGAAAAGAAAGGAATATTAACCAAGGGGTTTAAACGACAAATTTAAAGGGAAATTTTCCCTTTCCCCTTAATCCCAAGGGGGACTTTTTTCCACAAAGTAATCTCCAAAAGTTGGCCCAGGATTTTCTTTTAAGGGCTGTTTTGGCAACCGAAAGTTTACTTTGCGAGGGAAGTCACTAATTTTTTAGTGAGTGGAAAAATTTCCGGGAATTTTTTTTTAGCTGATTAATCCCTTTTTAAAAGACTGTATTTGCCAATACCATACTATTGACATTTGTACATAATTAGTGCCAGATTTAATTTCCTTATTATGGCATCAGCGGCAACAGCTATAACAATGCTATACATACGAAACCACAAAAAAGATGTGAATGTGTGCCCATTCGTCTATCGTTTTATCAAAAGTGATTATTCTGTCTCAACATCATGAACTTTAAAATAAAATTGGACAAATATGATTAGTTATGAATTCATTATTAACAGGAAAACTTGTTACACGCTTTTTTGACAACAAAACGAATGATGTCACTTCTCTGTAAGACCTCCAACGAAATGAAACTACAGTGTTGTTTGTATTGGTAAAGCTAATGTATTGCGCCCACTCCTTCCTCTCTATGGTCAAAGCCACTATTTCCCTTTCTACTGGGAAATCCACTCGGGCTTTATCTAGAGGGGGCACTATTAATTAACGTCAAGTATGAGCTCTCCTGTATCATTACCTGAGTCAACTCTTGATAAACCCACACTATAAAAATATAATCATAAGAGGGTTACTCATGATCTAATTTCAGTCTTAGAGGTAACTGAGAGAAGGGTAATATTAAACAATTGATAATCTTACATTTCTTGATATATTGAATTATAAACCATTAAACTTGTTCAACTAAAAAAAACTTCATTGACACAGAGGTCCACTTCTCCACTAATGTGTGTAGTATAACTGTCCTTCTCTTATGTCTTCCTTCTTGAATCCTTTGTACAGACTTTCCTCAAATTCCTTCATTTCTTCCTGTATCATTTTCAGAGGATTCCTAAGGATGGCATCTGCTTTACAATCTGGTAGATCTCTCCAAGGACTTCTCATAAAAGCAAACACAAAAATAACAGGAAAACGAAAAACAAAAACCCATTCCTAAAAAAGAACAATGGTTCTATTTTGGGGAATGATAAAACAATAAAAGGTTCAATATAACTAATTTCTTGTAGGAACATAACTACTTTTGACAAACAAACAAATTGCATATGTTCATGCCATTATATACGATCTGAGTAGTTTTATATTTATACATTATATTATATTTATGAAACCCTCATTTTAGCATAGATAGTATTATTCTATTATAAACTTCAATAACACTTACTCCTTGAATGGGTTTTAAATCCTCAATAATAACGGAAAAACATCTGAATGATATCCAAGTGCCACGTGTCAGCCACTAGCTGTGGAGAAGATATTCTATTTACCATGGTTTTCAAATTTGTTCTCAAATGATTACTTTGTTATTGTTCTGTTATCAGATCTATAGTATTTTATAATGTTATTATTGATATTAGTACAGCTGAATGTTCTTTGTTACTTCTGGTATTTAAAGAATTTTACTAACCTCTTTCGGGCATTTACCAGGCACTTGTCTCCTGTTCTCTCTCTCTCTTTGCTTATGACTATAATATCAGGGTTTAACACTGTATATTCTTAACATTTTAACATCTACTCAGGTCACATATATTACAAGCATATTGTTTCGTCTTAATCATATATGCATGATACCAGAACTTATATGAATTTCTCCAGAAACAAAATGAATACATATAGGTTTCTTCATTAAAATATCCATTATTGAACATTAATATAATAAGCAACAGTGAAATATAACTGCGTACCCTCTAATTAAAGAGAATGCCTTGTGAGAGAAACACAGAAAACTGAACTTTGTAGGGTAGACTCGCATATTTACACTGTTTCCTTATCTTAGTGTAATAGTATAAACATATATAGCACCTGATACAAAAATAGTAAAGTAAAGTTTTATCTTTCTAAGAAAATCAAATATCATCTTTCTAAATAATTATTTAAGTACTAATTATCTTACCAGCTAAAAACTAATTAAATGAGGTATACATAAGTAACATATGGGTAAAGACCAAGTAAGTGAGGTATACAAAGGGTGGTCACAGACGAATTTTTGGGTCATTCTTACTTCGTGTCCTATTGTTATTACATAATGATATGAATAATGCTAATAAGTGACAAAATGGGGTAGTTTTCTCTGTCTCGATGCTTCCTTTGTGTTAATATGAGATGTAACGAATACCCAGCAAGACGCCCGCTCGTTTGGCTATTCGGAACCCCCCAAACGGTCATTAGCCTGGGAGACGTCCACGAGGTAGAGACACGGCCAGCAACTGTGATCCGGCATTCTAAGATAAGTTCGGTGTGCAACCTGTGTGGTAACATTTCAAAATGAGGATTTGATATTTTTTCATTGGATACCAAGATGACCAAGCACAGCTTTTGTCTTCTGTATGCAAATAATGAAATTTGTCTGAAGTGTAAACGGGGGGGCTTGCTGAGATTTGCGAGTTCTGGCTTCGCCCGGGCCTTCACTTAGGCCCGGGCCTAAACGGGGGGGGGGGGTATTTTTTTATATTAACCATGGGAGCAGCCTAGGTTTCTAAATATGTATTTCGCGTTTACTAGTTTTACCGAAAATGCCCCGTTGAAAGGGATTACCTATCGGGGGCTCCGCCCCGACACCCCCCCCCGTTTAAAGTTACCTCGGGGACTCTGCCCCGGGCCCCCGTTTAGGGGTTTACCATTGCATAATTTTGTTTACGATTAGCCCCCTGAGTCCTAAGGCTTTACCTTTTCTTTGTCTGGGGGAAAGAGCTGAGTCACAACCAGGAGGGAAGGCTGCGTCCGTTTGTTGGCCTCTGGATGCCGACACTTAAAAATACTTTAGTCGCGGTAAAACCGGCACACACTCTTTACACTGTAGCGTATTGTTTAGTACACTGTAACGCACAAGAAATTCAAAACAGAAATCGGAGTTTCCTACGACTTTGTTTGAGTATGATATGTGTCATAATCACGGTCACACGATTTCTTTGCCCCAGTTTCCTCGCGTTGACCGTGGCCGTGTTTTCACAGAAGTGTTAAGTAGACCCCCGGGGCCCTATGCCACACCCATGGCAAAAGGGCTGTCAGGAAAAAATAACGCCATGTAGATACATCGAATAATTAACATTGTAATAGGAAACTCAAATTATTGGGTGAAATGTATATAATAAGGCGAATACAAATTGAATCAAATT